>NC_046171.1:16141550-16441550 GCF_011064425.1 Rattus rattus | reverse complement strand
AGGTGTGGCCTTGTAGGAGTAGGCGTGGCCTTGTTGGAGTGGGTGTGTCATTGTGGGCGTGGGCTTTAAGATCCTCCTCCTAGCTTCCTGGAAGCCAGTCTTCTGTCTGCAGATGATGATGTAGAACTCTCCGCTCCTCCTGCATCATGTCTACCTGGATGCTGCCATGCTTCCCAACTTGACGATAATGGACCGAACCTCTGAACCTGTAAGCCGGCCCCAACTAAATGTTGTCCTTTGTAAGAGCTGCCTTGGTCATGGTGTCTGTTCGCAGTAGTAAAACCCTTACCAAGACATCTGCCTTTAATCTAATCTAATCTGGCGCGAATTGGCTCATTTCACTGGTGGGGAAATAACCTCTCACCAGAAGAAGTTGGAGCTGCATCGAGACACCAGAATTATGAACTGAAACCTGGAGAGAAGGTCAAAGAACACTGAACTATTTACTGTGAGAGTGAAGACACCATTTTGAAAGATGGCCTCCAGCCACATATCCCCCCCATCCCCACCCTCAGCCCCCCCCCACACATACAGAACTACATGGGTCAGTCACTAGAAGCCCAGGAGCACTTTCCTATAACCCCCGACCCTCAAAATTGGAACAAAATGACACGGTTGCCTTAGGCTATTGAAGACTACAGAGAATAATAGGTATGGCTTGAAAATTTTAAAGAAATACGGGGCAAATTGTGTGAAAATCCGACAGGGGCACTTATGTAAGGACTTTTCAGGTGAGGTGTGGGTAGCCTCGCCTGGTCCATTGTCACAGAGTACACATGAAGACAGAGACTTCCAACAAAGGAGTCGTCAATGGCAACCGTGGGAGGAGAAAGCTGTTTCTCTTCCTAAAAGTACCTCCAATATTAGGCATGAGATCTTTTTCTCATTTCTTTCATTTTTTCCTACACAAAACTTGTAAAGAAAGTAATTTCACATAATCAAAATTCTGATGTTTGAAGTGACTACTGTGTTACTTTCCCTAATTTATGTGAGCCAGGCAATGTGAATTGAATGAACCCATATTTAGTAAATACGACATCTCTTTGCAAGAGTTATATCCACAGCTCACTGAATCTGTGGAGCTGGGAGGGCTGATAATATTATTTTTGCTAAACCGTGTGGCAACAATGGATCTGAAAGGTTGGGTTTAGGAGTACGAAATGCCAAGTCTAACAATTCTATGAAATACGTGCAAAATTGGCTCTGGCATTCAGTGATGCCAATGAGCTAACTATTCTCCTGGATGGGACGAGTGAGGTTCTGGAGCGTTGTTTAACCTTGAGAACTGGAGGTAAGACACAACTGGGAGAGCCCCAGGGATCCTGGAGCACAGACAAGAGCTCACTGTCAAGTGAAGGAGGTGGAAAGCTTGTTTCCCTCTTGTCAGTAGACCACAACCAGACTCCCAGGTGCAGGGAAGAGGCTGCTGCTACATTTTAGTCTAAGTATGTCATATGGGGATCTAAAGAAGAAACTGGCAACATTTGGCTACACAATAGAAGATGGAATAGGTTAGTTCTCACGGTTACTCCAGCCATGGGTGGAAGTAACAGGGACAGAGGATGTAATTTGTCATATATTTTTTTGTTGGTGTGTGTATATGTGTTTTGTTTTTGTTTGTTTGTTTGTTTGTTTTTGTTTTTGAAAGAACTGGAACAGCCAGAAAGGCAGATTTATGGAATATGAATTTTTGGACATCAAAGATTTAAAGACTAGAGACAGAGGGTCCTGGAAGTTTGGGTGGTGAAGAGCAAGAATCAGACAGGGTAACTACGAAAGTCAAGATCATGATGATATTGGCTCTCTGAAATTCAATTCAAGCGCAAGGGCTGAAAGTGAAATATGTTTTGTTCTAAAACAGTCTTTAATTCCATGTTGACACGGGGCTGGGGATTTAGCTCAGTGGTAGAGCGCTTACCTAGGAAGCACAAGGCCCTGGGTTCGGTCCCCAGCTCCGAAAAAAAGAACAAAAAAAAAAAAATTCCATGTTGACACCTCCACTCCTCCCCTCCCCTGTCTGACCATACCCCAATTCCATCTCCATTGCAAACATTACTGAGAACCCAACTCCTACCTCTCCCCGTTGGACTGGGACCCACTGGGTTTGTCAGAACAGCATGGGATCTGTTTGTTGTCCCTGCTAAGCAAAGGAAGGAGGAGTGTCTGGTAGAGGATAGCCTCGTTGCCTAAAAATAACTCGTCTCGAGGAAAATCTTATTTAAAATGAATTTAAGTAAGAACTAGAGATGTTCAAACTAAATGGGGAAAGAAGAGGGAAACTATGGTAAATCAAGCATTGTCTTGAAAACTGAAGCTAAACATCCACTCATTGATTCCCTTCCACAAAAAGGTATTCGTTAGTTAGCTTGGTCGAGCGATTTTAGCCCCGGAGTTTCAGTGGTGAATAAGAACTTCGGTTCCGCTGTTCAGAAACAGTCACACGCTAACTGGATGAAGGTACAGCAAATGCCAAATGCAAAACAGTACAGAGTTGATGATGCAAATAAAGGGGAGAAGGGTGGGAGGTGACTCCAGGCTTCGGAGGGTTTCAGGGAAGATATCCTTAAGTCCAAAATTCATGGTAGAACATCTCAGCTAAAGAATGACATTCCCATGGGCCCTAGGGTAGGGTGACATCACCTGTTGTCACACCATGGGAGGCCCATGTGGTTAGATAGTTCAGCCCCCCTCCCCGCCCCAGGGCAGAGGAGACATGATCTGATAAAAGTGTATTAAGATTCTTAGCTTTTATTCTAGATGTAAGCAGAAGAGCAACCTAATTCTTACAAACATGAGAAATTATATTTTTTCCATTAGAAGGATTACATATTAGTTTCCCCTCAAGATTACTTATTTAGTGTGTGTGTGTGTGTGTGTGTGTGTGTGTGTGAGAGAGAGAGAGAGAGAGAGAGAGAGAGAGAGAGAGAGAGAGAGAGAGTATGCAGACCTTGCACAAGGGTGCCATGGCATGTTCATGAAGGTCAGAAGACAGCCCACAGCCTGTAGGAGCTGGTTCACTCCTTCTACCTCGAAGATCTCTAGGCTCAAACCTTGCATTAGTGGAAGAGTCTTAATTCACCAAGCTATCTTGATGAACCCCTGAAAATATTTTAATAGCTCAAATTGATAATCTTTGCCTCACATTCATTTATATTATAATTATAAAAACCCAGCATTCACCCAATTGATTTTATAAATCTTTTCGGGTGTTTTTTGTTTTTTTCTTTTGGAGCTGGGGACCGAACCCAGGGCCTTGCAGTTGCTAGGCAAGCGCTCTACCACTGAGCTAAATCCCCAACCCCCTTTTCAGGTGTTTTAGTGAAGCTATAACCAAGGCAAGTCTTCTAAAGGCAAACATTTAATTGGGACTGGCTTACAGTTTCAGAGGTTCAGTCCATTATCATCATGGTGGGAAGCCTGGTAGCATGCAGGCAGACATGGTGCTGGAGGAGCCCAGAGTTCTACATTTGATCGGAAGGTAGCCAGGAGAAGATTACTGCAGGCAGTCAGGAGGAGGATCTCTTCTGCACTGGGTGGAGCTTGAGCACTAGGAGTCCTCAAAGCCCGCCCCCACAGTGACGTACTTCCTTCAAGAAGGCCACACCTCCTAATAGTGCCACTCTCTGTGGGTCAAGTATATTCAAACCACCCCACCAGGTATCTATCTCGGCTTGCTTTTATTTGATGTTATCCCTACATTTTGGTTCCGTGTACATCTTATTTAAGATCTTTCCCACACCACTTCCACTGTCCTCACGAAATCCAGAATCCTCTATAAGATTTAACGTTTCATTTTTCCCACCTATCTGCGCTGAACATACCCTTTACGTTAGGTGGAACAGAGAGATATCGTGAGGCAAAATGGAGGTGACCCGAAAGAGAATGTCACCTGTGTCTGTTGGGGACTCAATAGCTCAGACAATAACCACTCAGAGCAATGAGGCCCCTTTTGCTAAAGTGTCAAAGACTAGGGCAAGAAAGCAAAGGATTAAAGGAGACAGATATAAGGAGAGGGAATCTTTTTAGTGGAAAATTATGTCTGTGGAGAGGCAAGAGGCCTGGCTGTCCCCTGGAGGACTGGCAGGAAGCAGCAGGTCACTGTGTCCAGGCCAAAGGAGCAAGCCTCTGTTGACTTCCTGTCATTGTAAAGAGTCTGGCCCGATGCCCCAGTGTCCCCTAGAAAGTGATTTCTCAGAATTGTCTAGTCCTCCAGGGATGTGCAAGCATTTTAAATTGAGTTACAAAGCGAATCCACAAACATTGTCCATGGAGCGCATTCCACCTAGAGCAACCCACCCCATCTGCGTCTGGTCAAACGTGATGATTTTCAGAGACGTGAAGAAGCCACGGAACAGCGTGGAAGCCTGGGGGTAGAAAGTCAGCGTTGTCTATAAACCTGTTATCCATTCACAGCTAGTTTTTTCCTTCCAAGCTCCATGTTTATGTCTTTCTTTTTATAACTATGAGAACAAGGATAAAATGAGCACTTATTAATCGTTTAAATTTTTTTTTCTTTTTCTTTTTTCTTTTTTTTCGGAGCTGGGGACCGAACTCAGGGCCTTGGGCTTGCTAGGCAAGCGCTCTACCACTGAGCTAAATCTCCAACCCCTTAAAATTTTTTTAAATTTCTCGGTACCAAGAATGTCATTTAATCTTTGGAAGAACCACTGGAACAGATTTTTATCTCTATCTAAGAATGAGGAAAGAAAGTCATAAGGTGATTTTTTTTTTTTCAAAAAAGTTTAAACTACTGGTAAGTGGTTGGTCTTGAACTTGACTCATAGATTCCTTTCACACGCTCTCCCTGATTTCTTTGTTTTTGACACAGCAGAGTCGGAATGTTGGAATGAAAACACTATGACCGAGAAGCTATTGGCATGCACATGGCTGGAGAGATGGCTCAGCGGTTAAGAGCACTGACTGCTTTTCCAGAGGACCTGGGTTCAATTCCCAGGACCCACCTGGGAACTCACAACCGTTCTGTCACTCCAGTTCCAGGGGATCTGACACCCTCACACAGACATACACGCAGGCAAAACACCAATGCACATAAAATAAAAATAAATTAAAGAGAAAACCCTGAAGAAATAAAGAAGGAAATTAGATATTAGATTTAAGTGAGAAATTCAGAAAAACGGAAGCTTTTAGCATGACGGTGAGCTAATCCCATTGAACCTATCTGTTCCCAGTGAGTCTATCTATTGAACTGTACACCGCACATCCTGTCCATTCTGCACACACATGCATGGGAAGAGCAAAGGCTTCAGGTTAACAGGGACTGCATCTGACGTAGTGTTAAATATGCTTTTATTAGTTTTTCCAAGGAAGCCAGGTAGGCATGACGGTAATCGGTCTGCTTAGTCTAAGTGTTCCCTTGGACTTTAAGGCGTTTGAGAAGCACATCGATCGAGTGCATTTGTCGTCCCCTTCTGTTCTCACCCTGCCCACAACATTTTGCTTACCTAAGCCCCATCTCAGAGTCAAAAAGACAAAATAGTTTTCTTTGCTGTCTTCGAACTGATAACGTCTCCCCTTTCGAAAACCCGTCTTGGCCGTGTTGTGTCCAACCACAGAGAAGTCTGGACGCCAGTCGCTGTCCTGGGAAACACTCGTGCTTCCTTAACAGATTCTAGAGATAATTTTCCTCTTCTCCCTTTGAACTTTCCCTGAATTGTTGTTCAGATAAGCGGAGGGCTCCAAAAGAACCTTTTGTGATAGCGATCAGTATTGTTCATTCCAAGGTGAACAGGACATCTCATTTAAAAAAAGGTACTTGAAAGCCACTTACCCCCCCCCCAAAAAAAATCAGATGTAAGCTGCGAACAACATAAGACGTTTAGCAACCCAAGTGCTTTACGGCAGGCTTTTATTCTAGAGTGTTCTTAACTTTTAGCCATAATATACTGAACGACTGTCTTTCTTCCATGTGTACAGTTCTTGTCTGGATCCTTTCTGTTTGTGGTTTGTTGAGAACTAGACTTTTCCTCCCTCTGCGTGTTGTTATTGAATCTCTGGATTTCTGAAGCACATCTCTCATTTCATTTCCTTTTCCTTTCTAAAATTTTTAAAATATTTATTTATTTATTATTCCATAACCCTTTTTTACAGTCCAGTCTTCATTCTCCCTTCCGGTCTCCTCTTCTCTCCCTCCCCCACCGCTCGCTCCCCATCCCATCCCATCCCCCTCCTCCCGCCCTGCTCCCCTTCTCCAAGAGGATGTCCCCACCCCACCAGGCCTCCCTACTCCCTGGGGCCTCAAGTGTATCGAAGGTTAGGTATATTTTCTCTCACTTAAGTCAGACCAGGCAGTCGTCTGCTGTATATGTGTGTGGGGGTGTGGGGGTGTGGGAGGGTGGGAGGGTGGGGGCGGGGGTGTGAGGGTGTCGGGGGGTGCATCTCATATCAGCTAGTGTATGCTGCCTGGTTGGTGACTCGGTGTCTGAGAGATCTCAGGGGTCAAGGTCAGTTGAAACTTCTGGTCTTTCACGAGGCCTTTCTTCCCCCTCCTCCTCAGCTTTCTCCCAATTCATCCACAGGGATCCCCGGGGCTTCTGTCCATTGGTTGGGTGCTAGTATCTGCATCTGACTCTTTCAAATGCTTGTTGGATCTCTCCGAGGGTTCCTTTTATTTTCAATAGGCCCACAGCACTCGTATCCACCGCTGTTTCTCAGTTGAAAGCGATCTTCCTTCCCATCCCAGATGAATCACTGGAGATGTTTACACAACAAAACAGCTGGTCTTTCCCCACACTGGACTACCCAGAATGAGCACCACAGCCCCTGAGGGCAGGGGCATTTGGGAACTTGACAGTCTTCAGATCTGTGGACAGGAAGCTAGCCTGCGATTAGACCTCACGTTGCCACAAACACGGTGAGGTGTCTGCCATCCACAACCTAGTTCCATGGGACAGTAGGAGTAAGAATACATGCACAGTATGGTCCAATACGTACATGTTGTACTATCCTGGGATCGTATTTCAAAATTCAGAGACAGGTCTTTCAGAGACGTCTGTTTATTCCAAGTCAAGGGCAACACGTCAGGAAACATGGACAATGAGAACAGAGCAGGGTAAACATCCCCAAGCAAGAATAAAGCGGGGCGGGGGTGGGGCTGACCGGCCCTCCCTTTCCCCAACAGAGCAGACTCCATTGAAGGGAACGTTTATGAGTTGTCACTCCATCTTTTGTGAAGGTGCCGTGCTGCTGTGGGTGTAGGATTCTATCTCCCTAGTGTCCTAGGCACCGACTAAGGCCTGTAAAGCATTCTACACTTGCCCTGCTTAGATTCATTCACAGCTCCGTGGTCCCAAGCTGGGCGCTTCCTCCCGCGGAATAAAATAACAAGAGCGCAGACCGACCTGTCAGGATGCAGCCTGCCTTTGGGAGCCTCTTTTGTTCTAGGCAGTAAAAACCATCACAGTGAAAATAAGTCAAATATCCTTTCCCCCTTTTCGATCCTTCCTTGCTTTCAGGAAAAGCGATAGAAGCATCTTTTCACGTTTGCATCCCCCGGGTGGTGTGGGGGCTGGGGAGGTAACAAGCCATGGGAGGCGGGCATTGCATCCACTGGGGGGGATATCCGTATTGCCAGCTGAGGCTGAGGTGGCAGGCTCAAGCAATTTGGACTCCCTATAGCTCCTAGCTGGCTACCAGGGTTGCGAGGAGCAGCTCCAGGTTCCTGGGGCAGAAGCCCTGGGTCGCGCGCCGCCGCGCCCCGCCCCATCGTCCCCGCAGCCTCGCAGACTGCTGGGCTTTGTGGTTTGCCGGTGCCGCTGGGCCCCTGCTGGGGGTGTCGTCAGGAGCATGTGCAGACAGCAGCCCAAGGTAGAGCGAGCGAGCCGGGCGAGCCCTAAGACTTGCCTGGCAATGCCATGTTTGTGTGCATGCTCTAACTCGGGGAGAGCAATTAGGGAGACGGCTCCCCCGCCGGACTTGGCTCATGTTTTCTTGTTTCTGTTTCAGCCTTCAGGATAATTCCTTCGGCAGCGCCGCTGTAACTGAGTAAGTGCTTCTTGCCATTACAATCGACTTGCATTCCTGTCTCCGAAGCAACTGGGGTGAAGGTATCCCCCTCCCGCTGCCACCCCACCCCACTCCACCCCAGTTCCCAGCCCCTCTTCCCAGGCGATGCTTTGTCTCCGGGAACCGAGGGCTGCGAGGCTGGAGGGACCCACAAACCTCACACAGGTTGCAACCAGTATTTTAGCAACTGGGGGTGGGGGGAATGGGGGTGGGAGGGAGTAATACACCTAGCTTGTTTGCTGCGGGAGGCTCTGTGCCCCCAAATATGCAATCTTGGAGCTTAGCTTAAAAAAAAAATCTATGTGACATGTCAGAAAGGAAGCTGGGTGGTATTTTGCCAACATGAGTGTCAGTTTTCATGGCGTGCAGGCTGTGTACATTTGCCCCAAATAGACCGATGTGAGAGAGCTGGAGTTTAATTCCGGCATATTTAAACAGGGTAAACTCATCTCCCTCCTCCGTGTGTACTGATTTTTTTTTTAAGACAGCGCGGTAAACTTTTCTAGATGCCTTCTTGTAATTTTTCTCATCTGGCCACGCTAATGTGAAACGCCTCGCCTGACTAACAACAGTTCAGAGTGGACGGAGGGAAATAATGGTTTACTCCAGGCCAGCCCATGTGTGTGTGTGTGTGTGTGTGTGTGTGTGTGTGTGTGTGTGTGTGTTGACGATTATAGTGCCTCGTTTTTATTCTGGTCATTTCTTCCTTAGTATTTTCTTAATAATAAAATCTATATATTGGAAGCAAACATGTAGATTTTGCTGGCACTGTATGTGATTTACATATAGCTGGGATGTATAGTATGTATTGTGTTTTGTCATAGGGAAATAAGTGTTTACTTCTGGGAACTTTTGGTCAAAGCTACTCGGAAAAGCTTTGCAGCAGGGTGTGTGTGTGTGTGTGTGTGTGTGTGTGTGTGTGTGTGTGTGTGTGCGCGTGCGCGCGCGTGCGCACGCGTGCAGAGTTGTATATCCCACTACTTAAGAGAAACGTGAGTTTCACACAGAGGCCACAAGTGGCTTGGGGGTTGTTTGCTAAAGATAAAGCATCTTTTGGCTTTCAGATTCTGCCACTGTTGCAGACTTGGAGAGGGAGGTCTGAGGGTCCTCTGTGTTTCCTGAGGCCTCTTCCCCATGCACCTTTGCTTATCCTGCTTGGTTTGCTACTGACTTAGTACCCTGCTTTGAGCTCACCTAAGTGGCGTCTCTTTAAAATAAAGACCAGGTTGACTTTTGAAGATGCACTGTCTGGAACCCTGGTTATGGTAGGGACAGTGCCTTGCCAGAGAGAGAGAGATAGAGAGAGAGAAGAGAGAGAGAGAGACAGAGAGAGACAGAGAGAGAGAAGGGAGGGAAAGAGAGACAGACAGAGAGAGACAGAGACAGAGAGACAGAGACAGAGACAGACAGAGAGAGAGAGAGAGAGAGAGACAGAGACAGAGAGAGAGACAGACAGAGAGACATCTGTGGCCAAGGATGAGGCCTGAATTTCCTGCTAAGTGGTCAGGTAATGCCTTTCTTTTCCTCTGCTGGGCTTTCTGGGCCTGATTCTTAGGAACGCTGTGTGGCTGAATTCCTAGAGTCAGCCACAGTCACAGGCCCAGGGGTTTCAAGATGGAGACTTTTAGTTCCAGCTTTCATATGGCCTGTGTGTGTGTGTGTGTGTGTGTGTGTGTGTGTGTGTGTCTGTTATGGTTACATGCTGGGGAGACTATAGTGTCTTGTCCTTGGATACTCCCCAAGGAATTCTGATTGCATAAGATCACGTTGCCCTCAGAGAAGTGACAGAGGTTCCTTCTCAGAGGCTGTGAGTAGTGTCTGGGAAGCCATCTGGCTAATGTAAGAATGTAAGGAACTTACAACGTACCCAAAGCGCCACAGGTGAGACGCAGCTCAGACAGGGGGGGCATCCTAAACCAGTGGTTGTCAAACAGAACGCTTTTTGTCTTTTCCTCTTAATAATATGAGCCTGCTCATGGATCTGTGGGCACAGTCCCTTACCCTGCAGGACCAGAGGGTGCTGTCCTGAGACACAGACGTACCAGGTGTCCTGGATGAGATCTTAGTCTGTCCTGAGGCGACCCTTTCCTCTTCAGGGTTTTGGAGAGGCGACGGTCCTCTGGCTCCTGTCCCCACCCATGTCCAGTGTCACTTCCCCAGACTACTGAAGTTCCACTAGGAGAAGCTTTTCCTTTGATTCAGGCGTCTGGTATTGATCCTTATTAAAATGGAAATTAAAAACTCTGCCCTGGAAGGCACATCCAAGCCTACGTCCTATGCACTATTTTGTTAGATAGTCCAATCTGAAAGGACACTGCTTGGCCAGTTATGATTATTGTATGTGTGTGCGAGTGTATTCGTTTGCGTGCCAAGCGCGCTCAAACACTGTGTGCGTGAGGGTGCCTTTGGAGGTCAGAGGTTAACCTCCTATGTCTCCTTTGATCTCATTCAGTCTCATCTCTCACTGAACTTGGAGTTTATGGATGGGCTGAGACTGGCTAATGAGCTCTGGGGAGCCTTCTGTCTCCATCCATCCCCAGTCTGAGGGCTTTCTATATGTACCATGGCTATGATGAGCCGGCTTTAAAGTGTCTGCTGGGGATTCACATTCTGGTCCTCACTCCGGAGTCTAAGACAATGTCCAGTTGAGCCAGGTCTCTGTCTCCCCAGCTGGAGGACCTGGGAAGAGTCAAAGGAAGAGTGGAACTAGGTATGAAGGGCAGCATCCTCTTGGCTTTTCTCAGACCTCGGCAATGCCTGTGCAGATCTGGGCGAATTTAACTCATTCTCTATACAGTTTCTCCCCCAACCTTTAACATCGGAGTGGCCTTAGCCTTTCCTCACTTCTGCAGCATTTTTTCAAGATGTGTTGCTTTAAAAGTCTGTTACTGGGTCACTGTATTTAGATTTGTGCCAGCGTTGCCAACGTTCTCTAAGGGCTGGTTTACAAAAACGAACCGATAACCACCACCAGGAAAAGAGATTGGCTCCTGTAAAAGCTATTGATCCTCAGGCTAAGGGAGGACCTAGAAAGGGTATTTGGATTGGAGTCAGGTCCGGGGTAGCTTGGGTTCTAGAAACAGTTAGATGATGACATTTTTAGAAGCCTATTAGTTAAGCGGCTGGGTGGTGCTGCTTAAAAGTTTACAATCCAAGAAGAAGCTGGAGAGATAGCCCAGTGCTTTAGGAGCACCAGCTGCTTTTCCAGAGGACCAGGGTTCAATTCCCAACACCCACGTAGCATTTCATAGCTGTCTGTATCTCTAGTATCAGGGGGTCTGATACCTTCACACAGACATACATGTGGGCAAACGCCAATGGTCATAAAATAAAAGTTAAAAAAGTATACACTACAGGGCTGGGGGTGCGGCTTAGTATGCATGAAACCCTGGGCTTGATTCCGAGCACCAAAATAAAACGGGATGGTGGTGGTGGCGATTACTGTAATCTCCAGTACTCAGTGGTAGAGGCAAGAGGATTGGACTAGAGTTCAAGGTCATCTTTGGTTACACATAGCAGTTTTTGAGACTAGGGTAGACTACAAGAGACAGTTCAAGAAAACAGAACCCAACCCAGAGTTTCACATTCTACCCTCAGAGCTATTTGGGGCTAAGGTAGGGTCAGGCTGGAGCCTGCTCATCTCAGTCAGGTGATCCAGAGAGCACTGGCGCAGGTGGTTCTGGGTAATTCCCCAAGAGGTTGTGTTTCGGCAACTTCCGCCATCAGTAGGATGTTGCAGGGAGAGAGAAACCATTTCTCCTCCGTCCAGGCAAGCTGGGGCCTCTCTTCCTATTTAACTCCTCATGGGCACACCTTTATTCCCGTTATTCCAAGAAGTCTGGTTTTCCTGTCTCCGGAGCCTCTGAGAATGTAGCCTGGAATGTCATGTGACTTCTGCCCGTGATCTTCGAGGTGTGCAGCAGGAACTAGCGAGATTCCCTGGAGAACTTCACGTCTTAGAATCTTGGGCATTAACTTGCCCCTCACCCCCATCCCCGAGGGCGGTATTCCTCCCTAATGTCAGGCTGGACTGAGAAGGTATGGACTGTCCTGAGCTGTGACCTGTCCCCAGCTTCCTTTTGAAAAAAAGAAAAAAAGTAAAAAAAGAAAAAAAACAGGTTGGACCCCTCACCCCAGATCCAGACCCCAAAGTGAAGGGCTCCCAATGACAGGCTGACTGAGGAGGCTGGGAGGAATGTCTTGGAGCTGGAAGTGTCTTTAACGTGTTTTGTTTTTGTTTGTTCTTTTTTTTTTTCCTTTTCAAAATGGTAAAAGAGAGAGAAAAACCAGGTTCTCCATCACAGTCTGGATCCCAGACACAGACAACCTCTTGAAGGGAATTACCCAGAACCACCTGCTGAGGAGTGCTCTCAGGATGCTTGCTGAGAAGCAGGCTTTTAACGCCTGTTTTGTTTTTTGTTTTGTTTTGTTTTTACAGCTTTTCACCAGGGTACAACCATAAGAAACCTGGGTTCCATCAGTTTGGTTGACATCCAGGACATCAGGATCCAGTGACATCCAGGAATCAGCCGTTAACTCTGCCTTGATGACATTTTCTGTCCCGCCTAAGCACAGTGGCTATATAAATGTTGGCAGCTAGGCACTTTGCGGAGACCCGCTGGGGTAGTGCTCAATCCGAAGAGCATCCCCACATGCCTCTTTATTGTGAGACTTGTGAAATTTCCTTTCCTCAAATTCATAATCGATTACAAATATTTATACAACATTCTCTGCTTCCAAACAGCTACTTCTGCACACATCTCTATGATGGTTTTTTTTTTTTAAGTTTAAGTCAGTATTTAATTAACAGGTTTGCTTGTAATGTTCTCATGCACCCTTAGTTTCAGTCAGCCGTCCTCCTCCACCCCTCCCCCATCTCTCTGCGCCTGCCTTTCCTTGTCCGCATATCATAACTTCTATTCTTTTCCCTCTTGTGGACCTTCTCTAGGTTCCCAACCTCTACCCCTGCCCACTCCTACCCAAATACACACATATAAACGTGTCTGCTTTTGCGAGCCCCGGTTACCTCACCTAATAGAGTATTTTTCAGTTTTGAGGACCTATGAGGGAAATCAGCTCCCGTTCCTCACTATGGGATTATAAGAGAACACCAGGCTCGGTCAGGTAGGCTCTTAGTCTGAGTCGATGACAGCTTTGGGGACATGGAGAGCCAGGCTTCTAGCTTTCTGTGGCAGAATCCAGTTTCATTAGTGGGCCGGCATTGTCCTTTTGTAAGGCCCTCCTGGCCGAGGACAAAAATGAGATGCTGATCGAGTGGGGTCAGTGGTGCCCTAGGAAAGCAACTGAGAATTTTCTACCCCACACAAAGAGCAGGGATGGGCCCTGAGGCCTGGGAGGACATCCATTTCCACTGCCGGGCCAAGGGTTTTGAGCTCGTGTCTCCTGAGTGGCAGTTGGCCATTGTATAGGAGATGTCTCTCCTCTACTGATCTCTGGTCCAGCCTTCATGGCCCACAAAGCACCTACCCTCTGTAGGTTCTGGTGCTGACCTTCCGTCTTCAAGCTGTCATGCTTGGAGGAGAAAACAGTGACTCACAGAGGGGAACCACATCACCACCAAAAGTCCCCAGGTAGCATTGCTGAACTCTGGGCTGGGACTGTGGGTTGAATCGGAGTCCTTAGAACTGAGGATTCTAGGTTTCTATATCCAGTGACGTCTTCTGTTTCACTCTCGGAAAACATTGTCGTTGACATCGCAGAGCCTACAGGGTGAGCTGTGTGAGAATACCGGTGAGGAGGGAGAGAGGAAAACTTGGGACCTCAATTGCTCTTTTCATGAGCTAAGTAGAATGGAGTTGTTGGTAGCCGAACACTTGAGAGGGCAAAGAAGTTTAGATGATTCAGTCAAGATGGGCATTTTGTTAACTCGGCCAACTTCGTTTTATTGCCAGAGGGGACGGAATATTCTGTTAGAATAAAGAGGGTTCAAGTCTGTAGGTGGCCTTTGTATAATTCACCACAAAAGCCATAATTTAAAAAGAGGCTGTAAGGGAACGGAACAGGAGCTCTCTTGAGTTAATTTTGTGGGCTAATTATATAGCATCTCCAGGGATGAATATTTAAATATGCTATTGAATGTAGCATAAGCTCCGTATTTTATTTGCACATATGTTTGTTTGTTTTATTTCCGCTTACTCACTACACTGAATTTCTCAGAAGAGGATCCAGATCTTTCTAAAATCGTGTATCCTTTAGGAGTAACGTTACTTTGAACCTATGTCTAACTTGAGTGTAGATACCTCTAACTCGAGTATAGCTGTGTCTAACTTGTCCGAATCAAGAATAGAAAGAAGGGAAGAGGGCATCCACACTTAATATCTTTAATAGGAATTTGATATTGCTGTGAAGCATTTACCGCGTTGGGCTGGACGTTCAAGTAAAACATGCAGGTTGGTCCTTAACTCTAGACACATTGGTTCAACTTTTCGCCTTGCCATGGCAAGACAAACTGACAGGAACAACTTAAGGAAGGGTTTATTTTGGCTCACAGTCTGAGGGGGACTGTCCGTCACGGTGGGAAAAGCAGGAGCTTGAGGAGACTGGCCACATTGCATCTAGTCAGGAAGCAAGGAAGACGAGCCTCTGGCAGTCAGGCGCTGCCCACAATCAGGCCAGGTCTTTCCACATCAATTAACATGATCTAGAAACTCCGGTTAAGTTGACAATCACTATCAACCGTCACGAAAGTCGAACTGAGCTCCTGGGAGGCAGCCAAACCCTTAATAAACGGTCCTCTTTTCAGCTGTTTAAACTGCTCAGTTATTCTGCCTAGGGAGCAGAGTCATCCTAAAACCAAGGCTCTTTGAGCATCCTCTGGAAGCAATGCTGTGTGCTCGGGAGCCACGGCGGTGCTCTAGAAAAAGAATTGTAGTGATTTTCTAAGTACCGTTGTGTCCACAGATGCTTCATGCAGTAAGAAACCAACTCAAAACATCTCGGAGGCAGAACCTAAGGATGAAGAGCCATCATTAGTATATTAAAACGAACACCGTTACAGGCGTGCGTGCGTGCGTGCGAGCGAGCGAGCGAGCGAGGGAATGTGAATCTGCCTCAGAAGGCTCCTGTTCAGAGCTGGTACCTCCTGGCTTTGGCCAGTGAAGGGTGAACAGGAATGGGAGATGGGAAAATGTTCCAGGGTGTGGCTGGGCGGGGCAGGGTGAATGGCTGGAAAGAGGAACAAAGACTCCCTCCTACCTATGGAGAACAACACTCTTACTCTAGGTTTCCCCCAGGGGGTTGGAGACACCGGGGATTTTTTTTCCCCCAACGTGGACGAGCCAAACCTTTTTCATCAGGCTAATTAAGGAGTCTTGTAGAAAAGAAAGATCGCCAAGGTTGCCGTTGTGATATGGGGAACGGGACAGAGTGCTGGATACAGGGTTGAGAGGTCTCTTTTGAGAGCACTCCTCGGGGTGTCCCGTATTCCCACGCTGGGAGCATCTTGGCGTCAGTGAGAGCCTGTTAGCGTAGACCAAAAGGTTCTCAACCTGTGGGTCGAGACCCCTTCGGGGGTTGACTGCCGCTTTCCCAGGGGTCCCACATCAGCCTGTATGTCAGCTCTTTGCAATTTGATTCATAACAGTAGCCAAATTACAGTTACGAAGAAGCAACAAAATAAGTTTATGGTTGGGGGTCAGCACAACCCGAAGAACCGTATGAGAGGGAAGGTTGTGAGCTGAAGTCTTAGACGACAGACTACAAAGCTTGAGGTGAAAAGGCTCGGCTGGTTCAATGTTTTCAGTTTAGGAACTTTGGTGTGCATGTCGGTATTGTATGGTTGCTCGGCTGACATTGGCAATCGGAGCCGAGCGTTGTTCTGTTTTTCTTTGGAGAGACAGTGGTGAGGATCATTGAGTTTTTTCATTTTCCCACGTTAGCCTTGACACAATTCTAGATTTTTTTTTTTTCCTGCTTGTACTGCAGCAGGCATTTGTATCTGACAAGCCACCTTCCCTTTTGCCTCAGGTGTGACGAAGATACAGACTCTTTACATGAAGACAAAGACGACTGCTCTGGGCTCAGGTACGTCTCAACCTTGGTTCTGATTTGGGAGAAAAAAAAAAAAGAGACCGTCTGGATCTGGCATCTCAGTTTTTTTTTTAATCCAAACATCTCTCTGAGATTCTCATCTCAGCTTTGAGATCCCCAGGGGAGAGCCTTGTATTGGGAACTTCTCCGTTAAATTTGACAACGTGCCCTTCGTTATTCACCAAACACATTGAATGTCTCAGACTTGGTCATCGAGGGGTTCAGATTCCTACCTGAATGAGGAATAAATGTTTCTGTAAAAGATGCTGTTCTTTTCTTTCTCTGGAAAGAACACGAGGAGCTCCAGACCACCAATCCCGGTGTTGCCCCGCCCCCTTGCCTCCCCTTCCCCCACCCGCAGCTTCGTGAGTTCCATCTGTCTGTTTTCACCTCTTGTGTTAGGGACTTGCTGCTTCTTATTCCACTTTACCATGAAAGACCCTCAGAGAGAATCTTCCTCTCAGGAGGGAGATCCTCAAGCCCAATGACCAGTCCGAGTCCACAGGCTGCAATCTGCAAGAGGGTTTATTTTGGGGTACACAGGTACCTGTGGGCGTCCCAGTCAGCTCGAGAGGACTGGCGCGCCTAGCAGAACCAGGGACGGGTTTTTATAGGGTATTGGGGAGCAGAAGCAGGCTTACAGAAGCAGATGCATGGTTGGTGGATTCAAGTGAGGCGCGGATGTATGGTTACACCCAATTGGCTATTTTAAATATATTCAAATGAGGTTGCCACATAGCAAGAGAATACGTGCAGGTTGGGGCATCCGGAATGTCAGGGGCTAGGGGCTTATCTCTTGTTAGGTGACCCATAAAGCAATACCAATAATTTAGACTGGTTTCTGTATTTTGTTTTCTTTTATGGTCTGTTTCGTCTAAATGATGGGTCAGCTTGTCCCACAAAGCTTGGACACATCTGAACTTTCTCAGGCTTATTTTAGTTCTGAGTCTGTGTATCTAAAAACTTACTTTTTACTTCTATAGTTGAGGGCCTTGGGCTTGTACAATTCCCTTTCTGGGAGGGGGTCTTTCAACCAGAGCGTTGTCTTGGGTGCAAAGGGTGCTGGGAAGTAGCTGCTCTCAGCGAATCACAATTGTTATCCGATATTGATTATCTAAGGCAACGACTTCGATTTTTATACCCTCATTTAGTTATGGCTGCCGTTGCTAGCAATACGGAAAGCAAACGGCGTAGAGATTTAAGTGGGGGCAAATGATTTCAGAAGAGAACATTACCCTTTGGGTATATAGTATATGGAGCTTGATGGCTGAGGGAAGACCACTAGAGCGATCTCTGCCAGAACCAAGTAGGATGTAGGCATGTGAGACTAGGAATTGAACCTGGGATTCTGCCACTAAGTCATATCCCTAGTCCTCGTCTTTTTGTTTTGAGATGGTGCTAAGTCTCCCAGGCTGGCCTTGAGCTTTTGATCTTCCTACCTCAGCTTCTAAAATAGCGGGGATTAGCAGACCCGTGTCTCTCAGTAACTCAGCCTCGAGGGAGACCACACACTGGTGTCTTCTATGTTGTGTTCAAGCCATTGTTCAAATGCCTGGTTAGGGGCAACTTATCACGTGACTTAAAAATTGCCCGAATGACTTGCCTCCTCTCCAAACAGATCCATGTGGCAAACTTACCTTTGCCAATGGCTAGGATTCAGCCTACGAGACTGAGACCTGTTCGATCGTTCCAGGAGTTGGTCTGCCTGCCGCTCAAGTGCTGTTTAAACACAGCGCTTTGGGATCTCAAGACAGAACCGGAAGGTCTCACGCTGAGATCGTGGGAGGGAAATAGGATACTCATGGGAGCAAAGCGTTTTCAAGCGAAGGCCAGGAAGAAAGAGTGATAGGAAGGACGGAATTCCTGGGGCTGTGCTCAGTTCGCCTGAGGCCCTGGGTTCAAGTCTCCGGACATAAACATTCATGGTGGTCAACGTGCCTGAAATCCAAGCAGTTGGTGGGTGCTGGAGGAAAGACAGGGACTGAAGCACAATGTCACCTTTGAGTAATGTGACCTCCAGGCGAGTCTGGGATAGAAGAGACGCTGACTATAAAAATTAAACAAAAATGACATTTCCGTTTTTTGGGTTTTAAGTCTATCTATATATTGCCCGTGCCTGGGCTCCCTTTGAAAACAGCTTGGTGAATTCCAGCAGCTCGTTTCACAGCAGGTTTATTCTGTTTTGGGTGCGTTCTAAATTGGGTCTTTTTTTTTTTTTTTTTTTTTTTTTCTTTGCAGAGATGAAGACAATAAAGAGAACTACCCACAGGTGGCAGCTCAAATAGACGAACTCGTCCCGCCCTCCCACGAGGCCCCGCAACATGTAGAACAGGCCCCGCTAGTGGATGGAGTGCTGAGAACCAGTATGGGCAACTTCAAGTCCCGAAAGCCCAAATCCATCCTCAGAGCCGAGAGCGGCCGGAACCACGGAGAAAGCCAGGTACAGCTCCACTGTCAGGTCTCTGCCGGGGAGAGGCCTCCCTGGTGCAAGGGCGCCGCCTGCATAGTGGGATCGGTGCCGCGAGGATAGCGTGTATGTGGTCTGAGACGTAGCAGTACCTTCTTTAGGGACTGGGTGCTCCGAGAAAGCTAATATTCAGGCGCCCTTCCAAACTGGCACCTTCCCCCTCTCTCTCATCTCTCCCCCCACCCCCCACCGCCCTCTCTCTCTCTCTCTCTCTCCTCCCTGGCTTTATGAGGTAGGGTCTTACATAGGTGGGATGTGACACCCCCCCTCGTTCCAAACTGGAGATTTCGATCGGAAGTGGCACTGTGTTCTTTGGAGAGGGCTTGGCGCTCATGCCGGATGACGTAGCCTTTGAGCAGAGTGGGGGATTCCACTCAGTGAATTAGGAGCCTCGCTTTGGTCTCAAGCCATTTTCCTTAGGCTAAAGAGGAGCGGCTTTGCATGATCAGTTATGCACGTATGTTCGTCTTGCTGTATTTGTATGCAGCATTTGGTTTTCTGAAGTCAACTAATATTAAAATGGATGGTGACTAAAGCATCTTACCGAGTACGTTGCTAATAAGTTTTATACATAGAAATGTGTATTTATTTATTAGATAGGAGTTTCCCATGTAACTCAGGCTGGCCTTAAACTTGCTAGCCTCCTGCCTCAGCCCCAGAGGACAGTGCTGGATGACGCTACACTAGGCTGATAATGTGTAAGTTTAGAAATTTTCTAGTTGTCTAGAAACGCAGCAAAGAAAATGATCTTTTAGTTGAACGGTCCCTGATAGTTTATGTTCTTAGAAGATAATTAATAAACAGGACCAATGACAGGCATGCTAGGAAGATTATCTTTGTAACGTACCAAACATAACCTTTGGGATGTGGCTGTTTGATGAATGTTAAGATTTGATTTGTTAACACTTAGGCACCTAAAAAAATAATGCAGGGTTCCCAAGGCGAGATACGTTAATGACCCTCGGGGAGTCAAATGATTCCTTCACAGGGGTCGCCCAGGGCCATCAGAAAACACAGATATTTACATTACGGTTCAGAACAGCAAAATTACAGTTATGAAGTAGAAGCAAAAGTAATTGTATGGTTGGGGTCACCACACATGTAGTTAATTGCGTATTACTGTTAAGTGTGGTCCACTTTGCAAACTGACACCAGGTGATCTTCCGGTCAGAACAGCCTTGGCTGGTGGGTTCTTTGACTTGATTTTCTGTGTCTTTGTGGTTTCATGGATTTGGCTTTTTGACCTCTTGGTTAGGCCTTTCGTTTTTCAGTGCCGAGTACATACCGGTCGCTTTGCGAAGGGGAGAGGTAATTATCTTAAGCTTCCACTTTATTTTGGAGAGAGGCAGGTACGTGAAGTATCCCCTGGTTTCCAACGAGCTTGAGCCTCTAAATCCACGCAGCATCCCTGCAGAGGAGAGTTCTGGTCGGGGTGCAGATGCCAAACGGATTGGTCCCGGGGTGGGGATCTGATCTGATCGAGCCCTAGGCGACCACCTGTGACACTTCAGGGAGGCCAGCCGCTCCTCCTCAGAATGCCTTCCTTCTCGATATTCTCTAGTGTGGCCTCTAAGAGACGACACTGTCAGGTGGGCGGGCGGGCGGGCAGCAATGGGGCGTGGAATTCCCAGCCAGTTCCTGAAGCTTACAGGAGCAAAGTGAGTTGGCTGAGCTCTGGCTGTAACGCCGCACTGCAGCCCTGCTTGGAAGGTAGACCTCCTGGTAGAAGCTGAGCGTCCTGTTCTGACTCATTTAAGCTTCATTCTCGGATGCAAACACTGTAGGCAAAGCAGATTTCCCCACTTCTATATCCTGGTTCAAAGGAAGACTGTTTATGATTGGAGATCTACAGATAGCCCCATGGCTGTGTAAACGTGGTTAGAGCACACGGATATGGATGGGGGTGGGCACGGACGTGGGGTAGCGGGGCCGAGGTCTTAGTTCACGTACGCACCTTGCACTAAATTGTTGGGGGTTACCAATACATAAAAATGACAGACAGAGCCAATGCTCTCAGAAAATAGAGCGGATTGCTAAATCGGAGATTCTC
This sequence comes from Rattus rattus, assembly GCF_011064425.1. Taxonomy (NCBI): domain Eukaryota; kingdom Metazoa; phylum Chordata; class Mammalia; order Rodentia; family Muridae; genus Rattus; species Rattus rattus. Next base: position 16,420,962 of record NC_046171.1, on the reverse strand, counting down.
AACTTGTGGGTCACGACCCCCGGGGAGTCAAACAACTCCTTCACAGGGGTCGCCCACGGCTATCGGAAAACACAGATATTTACATTGCGGTTCAGAACAGCAAAATTACAGTTATGAGGTAGAAGCAAAAGTAATTGTACGGTTGGGGTCACCACACGTGGGGAACTATATTAAAGGGTTGCAGCCTTAGGAAGGGTAAGAAGCACTGTGTTAAAGGAGTAACCGTAATGAAATCTTCCTGATTGGTCCATTGGGTCTTTAACCCTTGGTGCTCCTCGTCTTGGGTTGACTCTAGGGAAGCCATGACTTTTTTATTAAAGTTTTAAAAAAAATCCTGTCCCACTCCACTGGTATCTTCAGGGTATGCCCTAGATTTATACCTTGGGTTTTCTTTGCCATGTCAGGGGCTTAATGTATCTTGTTCTCCACGATGAAGCTGCTTGAGGTTGTTCTTGGTCAGAGACCCAAACCAGCCCTAACACTAGGTACAATCTCAAGCCAACTCTGGAAGACCAGCAGCTGTCTGCAGGTGACAGAAACAGAAGGGGCTGTGACAGATCGACTCCCAGTCGTTTTGAGATCTGAAAGGTCTGAGCATCCGTCATACCAGCCATGCAAACAGATAATAAAGTCAATTTCTCTGAATTTTAGAAAAAGTACCTTTGAAGGATGGTCACTGAGGTTGTTCTCCAAGGAGCTAAGGCAGTCCAGGTTCTGATTTTTATAAAAATGGATGTGGATGGGTTAGGGGCTGGAGAGATGGCTCAGTGGTTAGAGCACTGACTGCTCTTCCAGAGGTCCTGAGTTCAAATCCCAGCAACCACATGGTGGCTCACAACCATCTGTAATGAGATCTGATGCCCTCTTCTGGTGTGTCTGAAGACAGCTACAGTGTACTTATATATAATAAATAAATAAATCTTTAAAATAATGGATGGGTTATAGTTCTTACCCAGGAAACAATACCTTAATCTACAGCCTGATCCTAGAAGACAGTTCTAAGAATATCAGTAAAACAGCGTACTAAGTGGGGGACTAGGTCTGTATTTTTATTAAGCTCTTTAGACCATCTGCCCTGCTTTTAGCTAGAACATAATTGGGAAAGATTCTCTTATGCAACCAGCATTTTGTCTGTATTGTTATATTCGAGAATGAAGTTTATCAGAACAGACTACTTAGTTCCACGGGGAGCGTGACCTCTAATGCAGCGCGAGCTATAGCATACCTCCCCATCTAAAAACCAGTGGCTTTGGTGACTTAGATTCAAGGGACCAAGGCTACAGACAGGTTTACACAATAGCTATGATCATCCCTCACACTTGGCATTGACTAGCAGCGTGTAAAGCCCCACCGTGACTTGGATAAACATAGACCCAGCCATTCCATAAGGGTTTGGGTTTACGTAGGTAGGGGCGGCATTGATGAGGTTTATCTCACAGTGTGGTAGAGAGCTCTCTGTGTAAGACTAACGGATGATTCTCTGGAAGGGAGCGGGCGCTGAGCCTCCTTTGCAGCTGTGAATTCTGCCTGATGCTTCCTGCTCAGTTAAGCCCCTCAGTTCCAACGGCTGTCACAAGGTTTCCCCAAAACATCCGTGAAAACCCGCAAACATCAGCTTCTTCAGTTTAAAAGCATTGTCTTGGGAAGCCGTGGGACACTCCTGTAGGGCTGCGGTTGCAGCCAGTTCTGAGTTTTTCTGTTCGTAAAGTTAGAATGCACAGCCCTAAAGGTGCCTTTCATTTTCATCCTAATCAGAGTGCTGCTCTTATGGGAAAGGGGGGCCCCCTGCAGTTGTGGACAGCATGGCTTCCTCCCCTACTTTTCTTGCTCTCTCTTAATAAACTCCATATTCAGAAATAGCGGCTCCCATCTGATGGGTCAGGTTCAGCCGCCATGCTTCCCTCTTGACCTTGGCCACAACCATGAGAAGGGAGGTACGGTAAGAGACTCTGGGGGTTGTCTTTGTGTTTGAAGGTTCCAGGTTTGCATCCATTTAAGTGATTTAAGGAGGGAGGGACTTAGGCCTATTTACTGACAGAAGACCAGAAACACCTGAGAGAATGCAAGACTCCATTCTGTGAAGCTCAAGTGTTTGAGATTCGAGTGTTTATCTGAGCCACAGTTTTCCTTTATGCTTGCTTATCGTACCGGCTGGTTCTGGGTGTCAACTTGACACAAGCTGGAGTTGTCACAGAGAAAGGAGCCTCCCTTGAGGAAATGCCTCCATGAGATCCAGCTGTAAGGCGTTTTCTCAATTAGTGATCAAGGGTGGGAAAGGCCTATTGTGAGTGATAACCATCCCTGGGTTGGTAGTCCTGGGTTCTATAAAAAAGCAAGCTGAGCAAGCCAGGGGAAGCAATCCAGAAACCAGCATCCCTCCATGGCTTTTGTATCAGCTTCTGCCTCCAGGTTCTTGCCCTGTGTGAGCTCCTGTCCTGACTTCCTTTGGTGATGAACAGCAATGTGGAAGTGTAAGTGAATAAACCCTTTCCTCCCCAACTTGCTTCTTGGTCATGGTGTTTTGTGCAGCAATAGGACCCTGACTAAGACACATATCCTTTTCCCTCTTAGACAATAAGCCATGTGGGAAAACATGACTTGGATAAGGACCCTTATTGAGCGGTCCCCTGAAAAGCCAGGGTAACTGTTAGTAAAATTCCTTGATACGGTAGAAGTCAGAGCAAGATGTGCTCTTCCTAAAGCCTGGTCCGGCTGGAACCCAGGAACAGATTGTTCCCCACTTAAGAGTGTCTAATTCTATAAGCAAACCCTCTTCCCAAGAAGGGGAACTGACTCGAGGCATGGATCATCCCTCCCAGTGTTTTGCTTAAGATGAAAAGCACTTGTGTTTTGAGTGCCGCAGAAGTCAGAACATCCGTCCCCCACAACCTGAGGTGGGAAGCTGAGGTTTGGATGGTGAGAAGCCACTTCCTGTGTTGGTACTCCAAGCTGCCCAGAGGGCATCCATTTTTAGTGTTGGGAGATGGGAGTCTTGTCTTGTTCACCCCACACCATCTGGTACCAGGCTGCACCCCATCCATATGTCCTCCCCTCTGGTGGCTATTTTAACAGAATACAAAAAGTAGCAGGCTCAAAGGAGAGCTTTTCCCACAGTGAGCTGTGGACCGCCAGCCTCTCGCTAGCCCACTTCCTTGGGGAGACCAGCTGTTTGGTCTGGCATCGGGTTTCTTCCATTTGGCTGCAGTAGGTATGTTAAGAGGCTGGCACGCCATCCAGGTCTGTTTGTGAATTTTTTTCGTTTTCGTCCTTCTGCAGAAAGAAAAAAAAAAAAAACTCTTTAAATACTTTGAGGCAAAATAACCTATTAAATATTTACTGTATTTCTCTTTTTAGAAGAGGTAGTTCTTATTGGGATCAACTTTAAATTGAAAGAAAGATAGTTTTCATTCGGTGCCGCTGTCCCCTGCCATCACAAACAACTAAGATGGTGTCTTAGTTAGGGTTTTACTGCTGAGAACAGGCACCATGACCAAGGCAACTCTTATAAAAGAACAACTTTTCATTGGGGCTGGCTTACAGGTTCAGTCAGTCCATTATTATCATCAAGGCGGGAGCATGGCGGCATTCTGGCAGGCATGGTGCAGGAGGAGCTGAGAGTTCTACATCTTTCTCTGAAGGCTGCTAGCAGAATCCCGGCTTCTAGGCAGCTAGGATGAGGGTCTTAAAGCCAACACCCACAGTGACACACTTCCTCTGACAAGGCCACGCCCACTCCAACAAGACCACGCCCACCCAACAAGGCCACACCTCCAAATATTGCCACTTCCTGGGCTGAGCATAGCCAAACCATCACTGATGTTCTTCCGGGTTATGAGTCTACCTTGAATGCTGTTCTTTCTCTTCCTTCCTGAGTTGATTGAGAACATGAATACACTGTGGTTCCCTCATGTGCCTTTATTTCTCATAAGATCTTCCTGGGTCAAAAAGAAAAGTGGACCATTGATTTGTTAGTTGGTTGTTTTGTTTCGTTTTGTTTTTTTCCTGACAAGGGTAAAGTAGAGTGGCGATTCAGCAGAGTGGAGTCCCGGTGAGTTGAGGGTTCTTGGAAGTGAGGTCAGCAGGCTTGGCGTTTGACTTCTCTGGTATCCTACCATGGTGCCTCAGGTTCCTAAGTTTATCTTATGATTAGCAGTCTCCTAAGTGATGAATGAAGCTGTTGAAATACAAGTTTAGAAAGGAATCTGGGATATCTGTAAAGTAACCTTATCGCGTTGGCTTTTATTTTATTTTAATTTAATTTTTTAGCTATTTTATTGGGTTCTTACACCTCTACCTCTCTTCCAGCCTTTATTTCACCCTGATGCCTTACAACCCCCAACACTAGGTAGGAGAGAGAGAGAAGGTTAGAGGGAAAAGAGGCGGAGATCTCGTTCAGCCAAAAACAAAAAAACAAAACAAAAACAAACAAAACAAAACAAAAACAAAAAACAAAAAACCAGGAGCAGCCGCCGCCACAAGCTCTCTTGGGGCTCTCCCATTTATACCGTCTCCAGAGTCCCCAGAATTAAAGTATCTAACTGGCAGTGATCACGTTCCTGCTAGCGCACGAGGTGCTGTGAAGCAGCCTCTTATCCCACATCTGGGATTAAAACAAAAATATATTCCGATTAACATAACTAGGTTTTTGAAGACTTCTAACTACATCGCTTTTTCAGAATAGCCAAACACATTCTTCCGAATGGCATGAAGAAATCTTAGAAGAGATAGGCTTCATTTGTTGTTTATGCATTCACCCTGAAAACTGTTAAAAAAAAAAAAAAAAAAGATACTCAAGTGGATTTTGTTTGAGCTTAAGGTCTTAAGTTTGCAAGCAAAAAGGAATGGCATCGTGGTGTTGGGAGCCAAATCAGCTGGTTGATGCAGTGTAAATTTCGGAATTTCTTTTAAAAGATGAAAAAGAGTAACCGGGGCTGTGGAACAGTGGTAGAGAGAGGATAGTTAAGCAAGTGAGAGGCCCTGATCATCATCCCTAGCCTCTGTCTCTCTGTCTCTGTCTCTCTTTCTCTGTCTTTCTCTCTCTGTGTCTCTCTCTGTCTCTCTCTCTGTCTCTGTCTCTCTCTCTGTCTCTCTCTCTCTCTCTCTCTCACACACACACACACACACACTGACTGCACACTCACAGAACAGACCAGGGAAGTATTGATGGTACCGGCTGACTGTAACCATGGAGAAGGGGGGAGGACTTATATCCGTGTACACACTTCCGGGAAAATTTAACGCAGACGCAGATTCCTCCCATAAAGAACAGCTGTTCAAGTTTCTCCCTTTGCCCCGTATGCATCTTGTGTAAATAAAGGCTAACTTACGCAATTTCTGATCTCTATTTAGTTCCGAAGACAGTTCTATATTGCAGTAACAATATAAATTCAGCCCATCGTCAAGAATGATCAGCACTTGAAAGAAGTGGGTCCTCTGTGCGGCTGCTCCACTGCACCTGCATCCGTCCGTTGGGTTTCGAGACCTTATGCTTCCACTCAAAGTTTCCTTCAGTAAACCCCAGAGATGAACATTTGGGTAACAGTGTATTATTGATTGAGTAAACTGTAGGTACACTGAAGGTTAATATTGTTGTCAAGTTGACAGGATCTAGACTCTCAAAGGTAACAGTCTTTGGGCAAGTCTGTGAGACATATCTAGATTAAAGTGGAGCGACCCACCCAGAATGCCATCCCATTGGTTGATAAGGCGGAGAGACCCGCCCTAAATGCTATCTCATTGGTTGATAAGGTGGAGATATCTGCCCTGAATGCCATCCCATTGGTTGTTAAGGTGGAGATATCCACAGTCAATGCCAACCCATTGGTTGTTAATTGAATGAAAAGGAGAAAGTTGGCTGTGACCCAGTAGTCACCTTGTTCTGCTCACCTTTCCCCTACTGGCCACACAACACAACGTGAGCACCCATCTCACCCTCCTGTTTCAATAACCTCTCCACCATGAAGGTCTGAACCGTCAAACTGTGTGTCAAAAGAAGCTCTTCCTTCTTGTGGCTTCTATCCCGTGTTTTGTCGCAACCGTAATATCACCTGATCAAAGAAGGAACGGATCCAGGAGCGCGTGGATGTGAGCTCACACGCCCTCCTTAGTCATTTGGCTTTCTGCGTGACTTAGGGAATCAAAGCCACTCCCTTACACGCCTTCTCTATTTTCGTAAGATGAAGACGATCAAATTTCTCTTAAGAGGTTTTTGTGGATTAGAAGGTATAATGAGAGACAAGATCAAGAGCTAGAGTTCTTGTCTAGTACCCAGAAAGTTCTGGGGTCCACCCCTACAAGTTAAAAATAAAACAAGTAACGATAGGAACTTACCTGTTCAGCAACTTTTAGGGGTGGGGTACAAGTGGTTTATAGGATGCTTTATTTCCATTTGGCTGGGTATATATTAAACCTAAGTAAACGGATACCTTGAATTAAACTAGGCTGCTCACCCAACCAACAACCCAAAGCTTCAGTGATGTAAACCCACCAAGATGCACTTCTCCCTCGTGCCTTGTAGCCTTGGTTGACTGATGGGAGGGCCCTGTTCACTGAAGTTTTAGTGAATAAGCCTTTTTGAAAGAGTGAGCATGTCTGGTTGTGAGTCTCAGAGAAAAAGGATCTGGAGGTTACTGTGGCAACTACTCCAAGTCTCAGGGGTACAGGACTACACGGAACTTGTGTTCTCTCATAATTAATTATCCAGAGCTGCTCACGTGCTACCCTGCTAATTACAACCCCGTAATGCACTGGACCAGGAAGAAACGCTCTACACAGTGCCTCGGGGGACAGGGAATGAGTGATGGTCAGTGGCACAAATGACTTTCACGTTGTTTATTCAAGAGGAACGTCTAACCCAAGGAACCTATAATAATTAGCCCTTTCCCCCGTCTTCTGGTCCTTCAAAATATAGACGTATTAGGGATGTTAATGGCAAAGCTTAGAAGAGAAAGGAACACTAATTAGCTTAATTGTTGTGTTATATTATTGAAGCGGGCGCCCAGGTTTTCTGCAGCAGTCCGTCAGTTAAAGCGCTCCCTTCATTATTATCTCGAGGAACATGAGAAGAAAGTCTAGTTTTAAATATGCTCGATAGCCAAGTGAAACTTTAGAGCCCACGAATTTTGCCGTTTTATTTCAAGGGCAAAATGTGGTCTCACATACTTGGGGCCAATTGACCTTTGGATTAGGGACAGCTGTGGGGTATGTCCCAGCTTGGAAGCATTTTAAAATTTAATACAAAAAGGCTTGTAAGAGGATGATTTGGCCATCTGTATATTTGTGTGCCATGAGAGCTGGGTGCCTACTATGGACACGTGACAATCCGCACCTTCCCGATCTTAGTGACATTGTCAAGAACAGATCACCATTCTTTTGACAAGATAGAAGATAGCTGAGTAGTCGCTGACACAGCCTGTTCTGCAGCTAGGGAAAAAAAGGTGTTTATAAAGTCTGGACAGCAGAAAAAGAATGAGCTGACATTTTGGGTAACTAAGAGTGGCCAATCTAAACGCTGTCAACTGTGGTTAGCTCTGATGGTGAGATTATGTCCATTGCAAGCCTGCGGTTTGGGGCTCTGCTTTCTGGAAAGGTATAGTTGCCAGATTAAATACAGACTGACCTACTAAATTTAAATTTCAGATAAGTAATATTTTTAGAATAAATGTGGTCTAAATATTGTATGTTATGTACTTAAACTACTTAACACAAACGCAAGGTTTATCTGAAACTTACATTCCTGTGTTTTATTTGCTAACTCTGTGAGCCTATCAGGAACGAGCAGTGTGGTATTTGACCAAGCTACCTCTTCCTAGGGTATGTATGTACAATGGTAACCTCTGTCACTCCATACCTGCCAGAAATTAGACTTTTCTAATGACTCCATGGTTAAGAGCACTTGTGCTGCTCTTGCAAAGGACAGGACATCAGATCCCAGTACCTATACTGGGTAACTCACAGATACCTGGAACTCCAGCTTCAGTAGATTTTACTGCCCTCTTCTGGCCTCTGGTGGTGCTGCGCTCACATGCACGTGCACATCCAATTAAACCTTTAAACGGGTTTTGTACGTCTTTTGAGGATAAAGGTGATCTAATAACGGGGACTGTGTTGGTTAGGGTTTCACTGCTGTGAGCAGACACCATGACCAAGGCAACTCTTGTAAAGACAAACACTTAATTGGGGCTGGCTGACAGGCTTGGAGGTTCAGTCCGTTATCATCATAGGGGGAAGCCTGGCAGCATCCAGGCAGGCATGGTGCAGGAGGAGCTGAGAGCTCTACGTCTTAAACGGAAGGCAAACAGGAGAAGACTGGCTTCCAAAGGCAGCCAGGGGGAGGCTCTCCACAGTGAATGGAGCCTGAGAAAGGAGCCTCAAAGCCCATCGCCAACAGTGACACACTTCCTCCAACAGGGCCACAACCCCTGCAATAATGCCATGTATCTATCTATCCATCTATCTGTCATCTATCTATCCTATCTATTTATCCATCCATCTATCATCTATTCATCCTATCTATCTATCTATCTATCTATCTATCTATCTATCTATCTATCTTCTATCCATCCTATCTATCTACCCATCTATTTATCTATTTATCTATCCATCCATCCATTTATATATCTATCATCTATCTGTGTATCTGTCTATCTATCATCTGTGTATCTATAATTGATCTATCATGTATCTATCATCTGCTATCTATCCATCTATTTTATGTTAAGAAGGCTGACTTCAATGAGCTACCTCTGTATTAAAATAATAAAAAGTGACACACTTTTTCTGCCACAGAACAATAGTACCTTGTTCTGTGCACCAATCCCATTGAAGATAGGCAGCCAACCAGAGCTTGCTGGTTTTGAAAACTGCAGCTTATATCACTGAGGCTTGTGTTGTATGCATGCTCGCACGCGAGGACCACTGAACTCTTTGAAATACTGGTCCCATCACTGCCCGGCTATCTAATTGGTCCTCTGTGATTGTGGTTAGCCTTGGCTTTCTCATCCAACAAATCTTGACTTTGTTGCAATGAACGTTCTTGTCATCCCCGGCCCTCCCAGCTTCAGTTCTTGGTAAGCTGTAGTCACTAGAAACGGAGCACGGGACCTGAGCCTTGCTCCACACAGCACCGAGTCACATTGTTAGACTTGCCGACTAGGTAATAGCATGGGCCAGGAAGAGCTTCCTTAGCGTAAGTTCATTCAGGCAGCTGATTGGTGGGATGTTTGGCTGCAACTAACATTAAAACACCAACAGGAAACTACTAACGGTTAGAGTTAAGTCAATCAACCAGCATGGCCTGAGGGTTATAGTGGACCATGTTAACTTGTTTCAATTTGGAAGATCCTGACCACCCCTAAGTATGACCCACCAGAACTGAACGCCCAGGGGTGTTATTGGCCGTCATAGCTTATGGCTTCACAGAGGACATGGTTTCCACTCCCATCCACCTCCTCCTGTAAGCAATGCCTTCTCCTCTCCTATGAAACTGCAGCTAGCTCAGGATTGCCAACAGTGTAGCCTCCCAGAGACCGAGATGGCTCTGTGAAGAACACGAGAATTACACTAAAGCCTGGATTAGCTGAGTTCTACCTACCAAACAGGCAAAGGCTAAAGATCTGAGGGTCTTTCCTTGTTAAGTTTTCACTACTACAGTTACTCATGAATGTCCAGTGAGTGAGACTCACCGCATGCACAGCCAGTGCATTAATGGCATCCCCTCTCCCCCGTCCTGTCCTGTTGGCCCTCTGCTGTCTTGCTTTTGTTTTGCACGTACATTTATTAGGAAGAAAATGTGACGGTATCCCTCTGTGCGGCTTATTTCATTTAACATTTAACATGGTACCTTTCGGCTTCGTCCACTTTCCCCGCAAGCGACGTGAGTTTGTTTCCTGTGTATTTGTTGTTCTTATTTCCTTTACCCATTCATTGTGCTCATGGGTAAAGGCTCACTCCATCTCCTGGCCGTGATGAACAGCACTGAAGTAAGCACGGGAAGTACCTTCCTTTTAGTTTCTTTTAATTTCATTAAATTTGATTTAATTTTGTTTTATCCGTTATGTACAGGACAGCTCTGACGACCTTTTCGACCCATGAAGAAAATTAAAAGACAGCACCTCTCTCCACCAAAAACCCACAAAACAAAACAAAACAACCCCCCCAAAAAAAAACCCTGTGTTGTTTCCTAAAGGTCTCACTCTTATGCTAAACAAACAAACAAACACCCCAAATCTAAAAGTCCAACATCATGGGGAATTAGGAACCATTTCTGGTGGGAGAAGTATCTGTCGGGACAAGGATTGGTGGTTAGAGGAGTTAGGCCATGTGCTGGGCAGGAATCACGGGGACTCGAGAGTTTGCTGTTCCCTCAAGCCACTTGCTAGTAGTCAGCTGTGTGCAGATCTGAGTGGTGCAGTGGTTAGCGCTGATCGGTTGACTACATTGAGAAGGGATTATGTGGAACGGAGCATACACCCTTCATGTGTGCATGGTTTGGCTGGCAGCCGCTCCCACAGGCTGGAGGCTGGCGTGGAGTAAAAGACAAAAGTGAAGAAGGGCGCTGGCATGGGAAGTCAGTATGGGGGAAGTCAGTGTCTGCTCTCTGGCCAACACCGTGGGAGCCGTCTTCTCTACAGGCTTGCCCCTGCCATGAGTGGAAAGAAACCCTCCCTCCTTAGAAGCTGTTTGCCTGGAATGGCCTCACAGGGACGAAATGTCTGACTAGCACTGGTGGACTCAAGGTAGACTCAGGGTCGGCAGTCAGCATGATGCCTTCTCAGGCTCGTGATGGATTAGTCAAAGGCCCTAGTCTCTGGGCAGTGGGCAGGAATTCTAACTCCAAATGTCATGAAGGTCTTGTGGACTCCATTTTTAAAAAACTGTTTTTCGGGCTGGAGAGGTGGCTCAGCGGTTAAGAGCACTGGCTGCTCTCCCAGAGGTCCTGAGTTCAATTCCCAGCAACCACATGGTGGCTCCAACCATCTGTAATGGGATCTGACGCCCTCTTCTGGTGTGTCTGAGGTTAGCGACAGTGTATTTATATACATAAAATAAATAAATCTTAAAAAAAAAAACCAAAACAAACCTAAAACCCCCTTGTTTTTCATCAAAACTCAAAACTGGTAGCTACAATAATTCTTCAACTTTCCAAGAATTGAACTCTCAGTGTTTGGTTCCAGTCTTAGAAATGACACAACCCGGGCTTCCGATGGCATCTGCTGATGGGATGCTCTGCCTCTGAATACGTTTTGCTGACTAATTGCTTTTGGAGTTGGTTTACCTCAGCGTCCCTTCCTGGAGTCAAGGAAGAGCAACTGTGATTTCCGATGCTGCTCGCGTCTCTGCGCCTGCCCCATCTTAACCTTGGTTGGCGGTGGCTTCTACACCGGCTGTCTACGCGCAGCCTTGTCTCGAGTGTCAGAAGCAATAACTCGTTTAAGTCTCAGGACTACCCCTGGAGGTCCATTGGCTCTCACAGTCCCCTTTTGCTGTGGAAGAAATGGAAGACACAGAGAATTCATTTGCTCCAGGCAGAGAAGGGGGAGCACTGGACGGTGGTCTCTTTTCATCTTGGTGACTGTATTAAAAGTCGGCGGGCTGATTATTGATTTGGAGGGTACATTAAACACACAAGGAGTTATCAGTACTCACAGTAAATGGTCTCTACTGAGTTTGCACGGGGCTCGAGCCTTGGGAGAATAAAGCCAGCCTGGACTCTGGAAAAGGGAAATCTCCCATTTCTAGAAGACTGGGTCTGATAAGTAATGCATTATTTATGTATACAGATGTTTTAGCTGAATGCATGTCTGTGCACGACATACATATCTGGAACCCACAGAGGAGAATGGATCACATTCCCTGTAACGGACTTGCAGTTGTGAGCCAGCACGTGGGCGCTAGGAGTCAGACCCTGGTCCTCTGGAATTGTAGCCAGTGCTTTTAACCTAAGTCATCTTTATAGTTCCAAGGCCTAAATCTTTATGTGAAAAAGAGGTTTTTTTCCCTCCAGCTTACAGTTGTAGACACTCATTGTAAGGAAGACAAAGTGGGGACTTTAAACAGCTCATCACATCACACGTACGACAAAGAGCTTAGAGAAATGAATGCTAACATGCCCTGCTTGCTTACCAAGGCCTAATTTTTAACATAGAGCTCTATTGTAGGTGGACTTCCTCGGACCTCCTTGTGTTTGTTGAGGAGAGATGGGGCGGGAAATAGATACTCCGGTGTCATCAAAGAGACTTAATAGTATGCAAATACTATGATTTGTCACTTTTTGTATGACAGTTCTGAGACATCATGGGGGTACCCGTCTCTCAGGTACTATATTAATTTGGGTTTTATCGCTGTGCACAGATGCCATGACCAAGGCAACTCTTTTAAGGACAACATTTCATTGGGGCTGGCTTACAGGTTCAGAGGTTCAGTCCATTATCATCAAGGCAGGAGCATGGCAGCATCCAGGCAGGCATGGTGCAGGAGGAGCTGAGAGTTCTACATCTTCATCTGAAGGCAGCTAGGAGAAGAGTAGTTCCCACATGGTTATGAGGAGGGTCTTCAAACCCTTGCCCACAGTTAAACACTTCCTCCAACAAGGCCACACCTACTCCAACAAGGCCACACCCCCAAAAAGTGCCACTTCCTGGGCCAAGCCTACTCAAACCACCACAGGTAGTGACCAGGGCAGTTCTATTAAGTGTGATGAAGGAGCAGAAAGTAGCAAGATAAGTTTCTGCCTATTTTACACTGTGGTAATTCTGTCTGTCTGTATGCTTCTGGGAGCTGCTGTCTGGAGAAGCTGACACAGGCTGATAACAGGTTGCCTGAGTTTAAGCAGTTTTGTTGAGAATGAAGAATGAATTCTGAAGTAACTGGTGACCAGGAAGACTATGTGACCTTTAAGGTCTGGCTTTCTTAAGATTACGGATGTAGGTGACACACTGCTCTGAGTATTAATTTACCTTCAACTGGGGCCTTGGTGGGATGGCAAGCTATAAAGTTCATAGACAAATAAACTAGGTTTTACCTTGAAACACTCTTGTCACCATGATGTAAAGAGATGAGACTTGTGCTTGTGGCTGGGATGGGTGTATAATCCACCCAGGAGGAGACAGTGACATCCATAACTATGGCCCTTCCCATCATGTTTGGTGGAAGCCAAGTTTGTCATTTTGCTTGCATTTGGATCCCAGTGTGGCACCTCTGGTGACCTGTCTTGTCAGATGAGGGATGACGTTCTTGTAAGTCCTTGTGGAGATGAAGTGAGGTGATCTTTTAAAGCACTCACCGCAATGGGTGGCACTTGGGAAGAGATCAATAGGTATTAGAACGTTAGCTAGGTACCATGGCTGTCACATCTCAGTATGTTGTCACTGCAGTGAGAATAGAAATGAAGATGTCTTTTCCTCTCAGGCAAATGCTGGTGCTCTGTGGCCATGGTGACAAGGGACCATTAGAGTCATTGGTTTGGGCAGGGTTTGTATTTTTTTTTTTAGTCAGTGTGCAGGCCAGTGGACCTAGTTGTAAAGCAAGAGAAGAGCTTAACCCTTTCTTGCATTTGCATTTCTTTGACTTAACAGTCAGCCATACTCCAACTTTGCTCCTGAAGCGAAAGGCAGCCAGGTATCCAGTGGTTTCACTTGTGAGTTAAGGGTCTCAACATGGTGGTGTAAGATCACAAAGCTGTCTGCCCTGCCCAGGAAGTCTTTGTCCCTTAAAGTATGGCTTCCCCTTGGCTTAGCTTGCAGTGAACTGGGTTTTCTGTTCAGCTACTGAGCTGGGACTTCTTCCTCCAAAGGTAGAGACCTGTATGAAGGATAGAGGCCATGGATATGGGGCCACACGGACAGGTTTACCAGGGTGGATCCGGTTTATGCAGTAGGAGTTTCTTAGTGGAAAACCTGATAGGGAAGGAGGTTTCCAAAGCTGAGGGAATACATGGTGCAGGGGTTCTCCTCACCGGTCACTTGTCACATCTGGACTGTCATACATGAAGGAGAGGTGTGCATGCAGCTGGCCTGTAAGACCCTGTAGAGGCTGCATCATAAGGGGTGCGGATTCCACCTCTCCTGCTTAGGTAGCTTCCGGCTACCAGCTTGACAAAGCCAGTTTTTATTGGAGAGAGCATCCGCTGCGGGATGGAATCTATCAGAGTTGCTTGTGGGCATTTCCGTGCAGGCAGTTTCCGACTCTTGATTGATGTGAGAGGGCTCACATCCCTGGGCAGCTGCTCTGGGGTTGTATATGTGAGCATGAGTCACACAGGCGGTAGGCAGCATCCTTCATGGTTCCTGCCTTTGTTCCTACCTGAGTTCCTGATCTGATTCCCCAAGGTGATGGATTGTGACCAGGGATAAACCCATGTAAACCCCCTCCATAGTTGCTTTTGGCCGTGACATTTAGCAGCAACAGGAGAGTGAAATAGGTCACCATCCGAGAGTGATTCTTTGTCCAGGATCTTTTCGGACATTCCCCAGGTTTGGGCCTTATCGGAAGAGAAGGTGTCTTTGGAAACCCTCCATAGAGAGCATCGCTCTCCTATTTTGGCCACCATGCTTCAGATTTATGCATAGAGAATTTCTCATAGGGGGAAAACAAAACAGAACCTCCTCTCCACTATACACAGAAGAAGAAAAGGTCAATATTGGCTTTCCCGTCCTCTGTATCAGGACATGGGGTACCTGCCCCATTCTTGGCTATAGAATGTATAGCTTATAGAACGGACTTCTGGGGTGGAGCCTGTGTAGTCACAAGGGAGCTCTGAGTGGACACCGTGGTTGTAGTATGTAGTGTAACCACGGTACAGTGGTGAATTAGCTAGTTATCACGTGGTCTCACTTTAAAAAAGGTTTGAGTTTAAATATATGTGTATACACACATACACACACATACATACACACATACACATATGCACACACACAGGCAGGCTTAGAGATGGTCTCCTTTGCAATTCTGAAGCCTGCCAAGTTGCTAGTCAGTGTTGACCATGAGCAACTCGTGTCTTTTTAAAAGTCAGGGTCTGCTTATTATTAATATTTTTAATTTTTTGAGATTTAATTTTTTAATTTATTTTATATGTATAGGTGTTTAGCCTGCGTGCATTCTGCACATCAAATGTACGCACTGCCTGTAGAGGCTAGAAAAATTAATATTAGAGCTGCAGAATGTTGAGAGAGTTTTAAACTACTGTATAGGTTCCGGGAATCGAGCCCAGACTTCTGGAAGAGCAGTTGCTGCTCTTAACCACCAAGCTATCATCTCTCTGGACCCTATTCATGAATTTTAACCAAAAGAAAAAAAAATTACTGTTAAAATGTGCCCTCCCACATTATTCGTGTTAAGAATTTACCGGCAAATAGTTACTGGGAATCTGTTGCAGATCTGATGGAGAAGAAGTCCATCAGAGAGGAACCCTTGTGAGGCTTCCATTTCCTACACGTGGCTGTTGGTAGGCAGTGGCAAACCCCCAGTGTGGAGAGTGAAACATCAGCACAAGGCCATAGCGACCCTAACAAGGCCAACAAGGATGGGCAAGATCGCAAGTTTCTCTATCACAGATTTGCTTCGGTTATCCTTGATGTCACTGGCCTGGTGTGGTTCTGTCCCCTTTAACCATCCCCCCAGCTCTAAGCCCTATGGAGATTAGTTTGAAACATAGCCTGCACATTAGAAATACTGGTCACCTTCATCCCAGCTGCGGGGGCTGAGTCTGAGTGCTCTGCGTGGTGTTCTTTTTTTTTTCTTGCGTTTTAGCTGCTGGGTTTCTGAGTTAAAGTCTTCTTGGAGTAATAGGCAGTCCAATTAATATTTAGATCTCATAGCTTTTCTTAGGCGTTCCTCCAACCCCCATCATCGGCCCCTTCTGGGCAGGGGAGATGGCTCAGTCAGTAAAATGTTTCCTGTGCAAGCATGTAGACATGACTTTGGATTCCCAGCATTCTGGTAGAAAGCCACGTATGGTAGTGGGCCTGCAACCCCGGCTCTTCGGAGGCAGAGACAGGCAGATCCTGGAGGTGGGAGGGCCAGCTGGCCTTGCCTAAGGGTAAATCTGTGAGAGAACCAAACTCGACAATTAAGGTGGAGATAAATTGAGGAATACTTGGTATCAACCTCTTGTCTCTAGTCTCTACATGTGGTTTGTATACGCTTGGCCAAGGGAGTGGCACTATTAGGAGGTGTGGCCTTGGGGTGGGTGTGGCCTTGGAGTGGGTGTGGCCTTGGAGTGGGTGTGGCCTTGGAGTGGGTGTGGCCTTGTTGCAGTAGTGTGTCACTGTGGGCATGGTTTCTAAGTCTCTCATCCTAGCTGCCTGGAAGCCAGTCTTCCCTTAGCAGCCTTCAGATGAAAATGTAGAACTCTCAGCTCCTCCTGCACCATGCCTGCCTGGATGCTGCCATGCTCCCACCTTGATGCTAATGGACTGAACCTCTGAACCTGCAAGCCAGCCCCAATTAAATGTTGTTCTTATAAGAGTCGCCTTGGTCATGGTGTCTGTTCACAGCAATGGAAACCCAAAGTAAGACAACATGCATCCTCCCAAGGGCTTGGGGACTTATACCTACATCTCGTTTATGCAGCACACAGCTCTTTCATAGAAGACCCTTAACGGGAATAGTTCAGTCCAACATGTCTTCTCGTCCTTGGAAGCAAACGCTCCGTATGTTCTGCTTGTGTCTGAGAAGTGCATCAGCCAGCTTTGGGTCACTCTAGCAAAAGACCAGACACAAGCTTTTTAAAAGGTAAATAGAGGGGACTCAGGTCTCAGCTTTTGACATTTACAGTCTAGGATTGGGCCATGGTGGTAGCTCCTGACTCGGCTGATTGAAGTGGGGATTGGTACATGGCAGCTGGAATTTATGCAGGGCCACATGGTCCCCTGGCGAAGTGGAGCAGAGAGCAAGAACAGGCAGCATGACGCAATCCTTTCAAGGGCACGCACCTCATGTCTTAGCTAGGGTTTTACTGCTGTGAGCAGACACCATGACCAAGGCAACTCTTATAAGGACAACATTTCATTGGGGCTGGCTTACAGGTCAGAGGTTCAGTCCATTACCATCAAGGTGGGAACATGGCAGCATCCAGGCAGGCATGGTGCAGGAGGAGCTGAGAGTTCTGCATCTTCGTCTGCAAGCAGTAGAAAGAGACTGTGTGCCATGCTGTGTTGGTGGATCTTTTCTTTTCTTGACTATTTTATTGGGTTCTTACCTCTCTCGCCCTTCCAACCTTTATTGCCCCCCCCAATCCCTTCCACACCCCATCTCTCCCCACCCCCATCTAGGTGGTAGACAAAGAAGGTTAAACGGGAAAGGGGCCATCGCTCTCCTTAGGCTTCTTCTTGCTGATTTTTGTTGTTGGGATCCTTGGAGCAAGTCCAGTCTTCGTAGTCAGAGCATCTCCAACTTCTCTCTTTGCTTATGGCCACTTGACAACCCGGAACAGTAGTAGCCAGGGGCAGCAGGGGAAGAAGCAGCCAACTCTTCTTTCAGAGCCCCTCCAGGCCCTCTTGGAGCTCTGACATTTATTCCCTCTCCAGATTCCCCAGAATTCCAACCAGGAACTGTCTGCCGTAGGCAAAAGTCACGCCCCTCAAACGGAAACAGCTCCCTATTCCCACACCTTGGATTAAAATGAAAACTTACTCACATCATGTAATTTTGGGTTTTAAAGAAACCAAAAATTTCACAATACTGGACAGAGCTTGAGCAAAAGAGACCTCAAAGCCCGGCCCTACAGTGACACACTTCCTCCAACAAGGCCACACTTCTGATAGTACCACTCCTTACGGGGCAAACATTCAAAAGCATTGGGTCTATGGGGGTCATAGCTATTCAAAGCACCACCTAATGATTCTGGAACTTCCTGCAGGCCCCACCTCTTACAGGACCAAAGCTCCTTCCAGGACTGTCCATGGTAATAAGCTTCCCACAGCAGAAGCTGCTAGAAGATTCCACTGGGAAACCAGAGGCAGCAGCCACTGCATGTGGGGTCCTGCTTTGTGCTGTGTTGTAGACAGTAGACTTTAAAGAAACTTGTCCCCAAAGCCTCACGTCTTGAGGAAGTATTGTTCCCCTGACATTAAGGACAGGGCATCTCATGAAAGGTTGTGAAGTCCTAATAGCAGGTAAAGTTTGCGATTCTAGGATTACCGCCATTTTCAATGTCGGTTTTCTTGAGACATCATAGTGCCATTTCCCGGTCAGTATCCACCATCTTACGATCAGTTTGTTTAGTTTGTGAGTCCAGTGCACACCGTCTCATTTCTGCTGTCATTTCTTCTCATCACACCTGTGGTCCCTGAAGTAATGGGATTCTCCAGTCTAAGATCTCCATCCAAAGAAAGAAGTGTGTGTGTGTGTGTGTGTGTGTGTGTGAGAGAGAGAGAGAGAGAGAGACAGTGTGAGACACAGAGAGACATAGAGAAACAGAGACACAGAGACACAGAGAGACAGAGACAGAGAAAGACAGACCAAAAGACAGAAAGACACACAGAGAAGAGACAGCCAGAGACACAGAGAGACACTGAGAGATACACAGAAAGTGATACTCAGAGAGACAGAGACAAAGACAGAGAGACAAAGAGAGACGGACAGACACACAGAGAAGAGACAGCCAGAGACACAGAGAGACACTGAGAGATATACAGAGAGTGATACTCAGAGAGACAGAGACAAAGTCAGAGAGACAAAGAGAGACAGACAGACTGAGACAGACATAGAGACCCATTGCTAAGCCTGGAGAGAACTGAAAGCACCCTTAAAGGGGCAGCTTGGACCGGCTTGCTGGATGGTCACGCTTCTCTTCAAATCCACAAGGACTGGGCCCATGGAAAGGTAGACTCATGTCTCTCTTGATCAGACAGCGTGTTTAGCACCCAGTGTCCAAGGCTGTGAACCCTTGCTTGATGCCTTGTTTTGTTCGACTCTTGGAGAGAGCTTAATGTTCTGCAAGCAAATCGAAGGCCAGAAGGCCAGCACATTAAAATATGCTTAGAAATGTCTAAGAAAATGCCTGGTTTGAGACCATCATCCCTGAACCTTATTTTATCTTATTTTGGTTTTTTTTGGAATAATGATAAGGGAAAAAGAAAAAAACACTGAAAATACAAACATGCCAAACACCCAAGTGCCCTCATCTAAAACCACCCTTGAGAGTCACGCTAATGCAGGGACGCTGCTTAACGAGTCTGCATTTTGCCAGCGCTAATGGCTATGCTCGGTAGTTTATTTTTTCAGTAGAACGAGCTGTTCAAGGCCTTGCCCAAGGCCAGGTTTTCCCAGCCTCAGTCCAGCTGCAGCACACGAGACGGTGTGGGCGAAGAGAGATGTCCACTGAAGAGGTCTGTTGCCTCGATGCACGCTTTGCAAAGTTCTGACCCACTCTCCGGGAAGTGGAGGTTTGATCGGACGCTCCACTCTGCTTTCCTGGACTGGCGTGGGAAGCTGTTGTGGACAGCTGTCTCCTCGGCACGCATGGCATGGCCGTTGTCCTCTGGAACTATTAGCAGATGTGGTTAATAGCCAGAGGCCCTCATGAGGTCGGGCTCATTAGCTTTCCAGCAAAAGGGGCCGGGACGAGGGGCTCACCAGGCTTTTGACCCTTTCCAGAAGATATAAGCAGGTAATGGTTGCTTGAGGGTAGGGGCTCATGAGACCCTGCTCTTCCATAAGGATTTATCACTAGGGAAAATTTGTCACTGGGGAGGGGCTCATTAACCTCGATTCAAGTTTCTATAGATAGTTTAATGATTGCTCTGCAAAGGGACTCATAAACCCCCCCAGAATTTGTAATTGGCTAATGGATTACTAAAGGAGTGGTTCACCAAGTCCCTGTCAAAGTTACTATTGCTACAATGAAACTATTGTTACAGTGTGACAGAAAACAACACAGGGAGGAAAGGGTTGATTTCACTCACAGATCCACGTTACAGTTTTTATCAAAGGAAGTCAGGACAGGAACTCAAGCAGGGCAGGAACCCGGAGGCAGGAGCTGATGCAGAGGCCATGGAGGGGTGCTGCTTACTGGCTGGCTTCCCCTGGCTTGCTCAGTTTGGGTTCTTTTTTTTTTTTAATTTTTATTTATTTTATGTATGAGTACACTGTAGCTGTCTTCAGACACACCAGAAGAGGGCATCAGATCCCAGTACAGATGGTTATGAACCATGTGATTGCTGGGAATTGAACTCAGGACCTCCGGAAAAGCAGCCAGTGCTCTTAACCGCTGAGCCATCTCTCCAGCTCCTTGGGTTCTTATAGAATCCAGGACCACCAGACCAGGGATGGCACCGCCTACCATGGGCTGAGCCCTTCTGAATTGGTTATTAATTGAAAAAAAATGTCTTACAGCTGGATCTCATGGAGGCATTTCCTCAGCAGAGGCGCCTTCCTCTCTGAGGACTCTAGCTCATGTCAGGTTGACACCCAAAAACCAATACAGCCCTCATGTGCTTATATTTTTGAATGTTCAAGCCTCCATTTGTGGAACTATTTGAGAAGGATTGGGAAGTGTGGCCTTGTTGGAGGGGGTGTGTCACTGGGGAATGGGCTTTGAGGTTTGAAAAGCCCATGTCAGGCCTAGTCTGCTTACCACTCCCTTTGTTGCAACAGTTGATCAGATGTCAGCTTTTTCAGCCTCTGCTTCACATCCGCCTGCCACCATCCTCTCTGTCATGATGATAATGGATTGTCTTGGTTAGGGTTTTACTGCTCTGAAGAGACACCATGACCAAAGCAACTCTTACAAGGACAACATTTCATTGGGGCTGGCTTACAGGTTCAGGGGTTCAGTCCATTATCATCAAGGTGGGAGCATGGCAGCATCCAGGTAGGCATAGTGCAGGAGGAGCTGAGAGTTCTACATCTTCATCTGAAGGCTGCTAGTGGAAGACTGGCTTCCAGGCAGCCAGGATGAGGGTCTTAAAGCCCACATCCATAGTGACTCCAACAAGGCCACACCTCCTAATAGTTCCACTCCCTGGGCTGTGCATATGTAAACCATCACATGGATTAACTCTCCAAAAACTGTATGCAAGTCCTCAATTAAATGCCTCCTTTTATAAGTTGTCCTGGTCACGGTGTATCTTCACAGCCACAGAACTGTAACTTTTATAAAGGAAAACATTTAATTGTGATTGGCTTACAGTTTCAGGGGTTCAGTCCATTATCATCATGGCAGGAAGCATGGCAGCGTACTGCGGGAGCAGAGGGTTCTACACCTTGATCAGAGGATGGCCAGAGGGAGATTGTCTTCTGGGGGCAGCAAGGGGTAGACTTGATTCCACACTGGGTAGAGCCTGAGCACAGAAGACCCCAAAGTTCCATCTACACGGTGATTCACTTCCTCCAACAAGGCCACACCTCCTCCAATAAGGCCACACCTCCTCCAATAAGGCCACACCTCCTCCAACAAGGCCACACCTCCTCCAACAAGGCCACACCTCCTCCAACAAGGCCACACCTACTCCAACAAGGCCACACCTACTCCAACAAGGCCACACCTACTCCAAGGCCACACCTCCTCCAATAAGGCCACACCTCCTCCAACAGGGCCACACCTCCTCCAATAAGGCCACACCTCCTCCAATAAGGCTATACTTCCTAATAGCGACATTACCCATGGCCAAGCATTCAAACACATAAGTCTATGGGGCCAAGCCCATTCAAACAGATAGTCACCCTGTATTTGACAGAGAGAACCCTTCATGAAAGGAACACTTTATTGTGGGTCATGGTTTTATTAGCATTTTTCCACCTACTGTCTCTCAGTCCCATGAACTTAGGACATAGTGGCAGCGGGACCTTAACAGCAGTGAATGCTAAAGGTAGAGGCTGGTCTGCATTTCTTAGCAGACAGGCGCACAGGAGACGTAACCAGGTAGTGGTCAGGAATAATACACTCTCAGGACTCCCAGTGACTTATCTCTGTCAGCTAAATTCAACCTCCCATGTCGCCCACAACAGGGCTACCGGCTGGACATCGAGTCCTCAACGCAGAGAGTCCACGAGGAACATTTCATACCCGCTCTGTAATACAGCGAGAATGATGTTCCAAGAACCTGTGAGGGCAAGAGGCAGGAAGCTGTGCGTTCCTGGAAAGAGGCAGTTAGATTGGGAGTAGTTCTTTGTCAAAATACCCAAGGGAGCTTATTCTTGCCTCCTACTCCATTCCCTCTCAGATGTTCACTGAAGACATTTTCTTACAATTCTCTCCCCACTTCAGAGCCCCCTGTGCCTTTCCATTGTCGTATGGGACAGAGACAGAAAACAGCTATGGAATCCTCATACAATCCATCCGTCTTATCCTTGACTACCGCCGGGCCAGCTGTTAGTGTCGTGAAGTGTAGCTGCGCTCACAGGGGCTGTGCGTGATCATTGAAAGGGGGCGGCGCCAACCCCAGATCTGGGCTGGGGAGATTAGGTCTGAAGTATGGGCTCCATAGCTTGGCCAAGTAACACGGCACGGTCCCGTTTCATTTTGAATTAAGCACTGAATTGACATTATGGTCTCCATTAATGAAAACGACTTTAAGTAATACAGTTTTCCTCAACTTAATAAGAAACTATATGACTTCAGTTATGTAAGGCCTGTAAAGTTACAAGCTGTGTTTGTTACTCGTTTAGTAGGTGAGAGAACATGTCTACTGTCATGGGAACAGTCTTAAAAATGTATAAATGCCAGTTTGTATATTTCAAAGCCTTAAAAATGTATAAATGCCAGTTTGTATATTTCAAAGTCTTTTTGAATTCACCTTTTGCATAAATGGCCATCTTCCTAGCTTAGGTAGGTCTCTCTCTCCTCTCCTCTCCCTCTCCTCTCCTCTCCTCTCCTCTCCTCCCCTCTCCTCTCCCTCCCCCCCCCTCCTCTCCTCTCCTCTCCTCTCTCTCTCTCTCTCTTTCCCTCTCTCTCTCCCTCCCCCCTCCCCTCCCCCTCCCCCTCCCCCCCCCTCTCATTTTTTCTCACATCAGAGAATGGAGAAATTAAAGCCCATTCCTAGATTTTAAATGACGTAATGTAGGTACTAAGAAGTGCCCTGCTTACTTGAGGAAGTTAGTAAATGACGTTCACACTGGATTTAGAAAATAAGTGTGTAGCCGGGCAGTGGTGGTGCATGCCTTTAATACCGCACCAGGGAGGCAGAGGCGGATGGATCTCTGAGTTCAAGGCCAGCCTGGTTTACAGAGTGAGTTCCAGTACGGCCAGGGCTATATAGTGAAACCTTGTCTCAAACAGACAGGCAGACAGATAGACAGACAAAAAGGAAGTAGGTATGCACACATCCCCTATATATTTGTCTTCCCCTAGAAATTTATTTCGTAAATGGACAAGAGCTGGAGGCCATTTACACAGAAAAGGGGCTTATGTGGTCCTACCTCACCGTCGTGTATACCGTGACAACGAGGAACAGTGAGGGAACAATGAGGGAATCAGTTATTTTAAAGATACGACTAAAAAAATTTATTCTCTAAGCTATTTTAAAAAAAAGAATCAGTTCTTTTTTTTTTTAATAGCAAAGTCACATTTTCATCATCTTTCTTCCTGTGTGTGTGCATAAGTGCCGGGTTTGAGGTGTCATGTGTGTGAGGTCAGAGGTCAACCTCAGTTGTCCGACTTCGTCTTCCTCCTTGTTTGAGGCAGGGTCTCTTGTTTTGTGTACACCAGGCTAGCAACCCCCATGCTTCCTTGGATGTTCCTGTGTCTGCCTCCCATCTTGTCATAGGTACCTTAGATTAAAGACACATGTCACCGTGCTGGCTTTCTGTGGGGTCTCTAGGGATGCAAAGCCAGGTTCTCAGGCTCTCAGGTTCTCAGTCCATCACACCAGTGAGGCTAGACTCGAGGCACACAAGGGGTGAAATGAAAAGCTAATGAAGATATAAGATATAAGATCTCCACCTGGCTGGATGTCAGGAAGACAGACAGGAGAGAGAGCAGTTGGAGGGCTGAGACAGGTTCGGGCCAGCCTAGCAGGCTCTACATAGCAAGACTGGATTTCAGTACCACAACAACAACAAAACAAAAAAAAAAAAAAAAAAAAGGTATCTACAATATTGTATATATTCTGATGCTCGCATAGAAATGTGAAACAAGTGCTGTACAAAATAATCTTTCTTTTTTTTTTTTTTTCTTCTTTTTTTCAGAGCTGGGGACTGAACCCAGGGCCAAGCGCTCTACCACTGAGCTAAATCCCCAACCCCAATAATCTCTTTTTTGTTGGAATCTCTTAGCACCAGTTTCAAATCGCCGAGGGCCTTTTTATCAAACATCTTCACTGAGCGTTTTCTCCTGTTGTTACCTCTAGTTGTTTGAAAGGCACTGAGAGATTCTAGTCACATTTTAATACCCTTGTGAGGTTGCAGAGTCGATCACCGTGTTACCGACGAGGGAGCTGAGGCCTAGGTAGTTCATGTAAGTTGGTCTAAGGTCACATGCTTAGCTAGTAGCAAGCAGTGCTCTTTTTGCTTGAGAAGCATCATGTTTGAGAAACTTTTGCCAATATTCTGAATAACCATAGACCTTTCTGGAAGCAGTTACTGAGTCTGGAGAGCCTGGAATACAAATAAAACTTTTCCAAGTTGAGGGTCTTCTTGGCCTGAATCTGCAGCCTTGGAAGGGTAAAGACATTGTCTTGATTCTCTTTGTTTATCCTTGTCCCTTAGCCTTCTCCCTCTCCATCCTACATTTTTTTTTCCTTTTTTTTCTTTATTAGCTTGAGTATTTCTTATTTACATTTCAAATGTTATTCCCTTTCCCGGTTTCCGGGGCAACATCCCCCTAACCCCTACCCCTCCCCTTTTATATGGATGTTCCCCTCCCCATCCTCCCCCCATTGCCGCCCTCCTCCCCTAACAATCACGTTCACTAGGGGTTCAGTCTTGGCAGGACCCAGGGCTTCCCCTTCCACTGGTGCTCTTACTAGGATATTCATTGCTACCTATGAGGTCAGAGTCCAGGGTCAGTCCATGTATAGTCTTTGGGTAGTGACTTAGTCCCTGGAAGCTCTGGTTGGTTGGCATTGTTGTTCATCCGTCCTACATTTTTAAAATTTAATTTAATTTCTATCCACTTTATATCCTGCTCATTGCCCCATCCCGGTCACCCCCTCTGACAATTCTTTCCCCATCTCCCCTCTTCTTTTTCCCTGAGCATGCGCTCCCTCTCCCCTCCCACCCGGCCACCTCAAGTCTCTGCGAAGCCAGACAAGGCAGCCCAGCTAGTAGAACATATCCCACGTACAGGCAACAGCTTTTGGGGCAGCCCCTGCTCCAGTTGTTTGGGACCCACATGGAGGCCAAGCTGCACATCTGCTACATGTGTGCTACATAGCCTGCTCATGCTCTTTGGGTGTGGTTCAGACTCTGAGTGCCCCAAGGGTCCAGGTTAGTTGACCCTGTTGGTCTTCCTGTGGAGGTCCCATCCCCTTTGGGGCTCTCAGTCCTTCCTCCTATTCTCCCATAAGAGTCCCCAAGCTCCATCCACCGTTTGGCTGTGGGCGTCTGCATCCGTCTGAGTCAATTGCTATGTGGAGCTTCCTAGAGGTCTCTCCTACCTCTTGTAGGATGACATTCATACAGTTTTCCTGCTAGAAGACTCTGGTGACTATGTGGTCATGCTAGGTTATTCTAATATTTTGGAAAAGTGACTTGGCCTAGATGGCTCTAACCCATCCCCCTGGAAGAGTCTGGGTCTTGACAATGATCTACACCACAGAGACAGACGCAACATCACCCCCACATCCCAGATAATTTAACTCTATTTATTGGTCATTTTGATTCACCGAATCGCTCGTGGATTCTCATCTTAGTATCTCATTCGGTGGGTGCGGAGGGACCGTTTCATTCTGAGAGGAATTTGCCGTAGGCTTGCCACAGCTTAAAAGATTACAGGAGTTCAATTGTAGGTCTTGTATCTTCCGTTCCTGTCCCCCATTCATTCCCTCTCTCTCTCTCCCCCCTCCCTCTCCCTGTCCCTATCTCCTTCTCTCCCTCTCCCCCTCTCCCTCTCTCCCTTTCCTCCTCCCGTCCCCCACCCCGTGTGTGTGTGTGTGTGTGTGTGTGTGTGTGTGTGTGTGTGTGTGTGTGTGTGTATGTATGTATTGAAGCAGGGTTAGTCGTAGTATGAATGTGTTTGTGCTGTCCAGTGCAGCTCAGCCCTCAGGAGGGTTTTTATATCAGTGGTGACAGCATTGTGGGCACTTGGGAGTTGGGGTCTGTGTGAATTCTGGGTAAGCCGGCGGCCATAGTTACATAGGCGGCAGTGGCGAGAGATCAGGCAGACATGGGACGAATATGCCTTAGGGTTCAGATTAGCTTCAAGTTATTCCTTCATACGGAAAGGACATCTCTGACACAGGAAACTTGGGGAATCCGTATGGACCCCCAAATGTAGCAAAAATGACATCTTCACAGATAATTGCTACTGAGATGTTATTGAGCTCCTCCCCACTGTTTACGTCTGTGAGTACGCGTACATGTGTTTTCCATGAGAATGAATATCTTTTAAGTGTGGCTATATTAAATATATAGCTATATTTATGAGGTATTCTATAATGTCCTTTCAAAAAACTCTTTTATTGGGCTTAAAGAAAGCTCAGCAGTTAAGAGCACTTGTTGCTTTTTCAGAGGCTCTGGGCTTGGTTCCTAGCATACACACGGCGATTCACAACCATCTGTACATCTAGTCCTGGGCCTCCAATACCTCTTCTGGCCTCTCTCTGGGTACCCAGCATGCACAGGATGCATATATATGTAGTCAAAGACTCATAAACTACAGGTATCTCTAAAAAGCACGTTTTAGCTTTTTAACACTCCATGCCTCTGTGTAAGTGTGCACACTGGAGTGCAGCTGCCTATGGAACCTAGAATGGTAGGATCCCTCCAGGCCTGGAGTGACAGACAGTTGTGAGCTGCCAGCATGGGTGCTGGGAACTGAGTTCATGCCCTCTGCAAGAAGAGTACAGACTCTTTTAACTGTTGAGTTATCTCTCTAGTACCCACTATATAATTTTTAATGCCTAAAAAAATTCTTACATTTTTGGCTAACTTATATTTTTGGAAGTGGCATCCTCCCTTTTCTATAATCTCAGACCATCAGGTATGTGGGAGAAAAATGCCTATTAAATTTGGTCATTGAGGGCTGGAGAGATGGCTCAGTGGTTAAGAGCACTGACTGCTCTTCCAGAGGTCCTGAGTTCAAATCCCAGCAACCACATGGTAGCTCACAACCATCTGTAATGGGATCTGATGCCCTCTTCTGGTGTGTCTGCAGACAGCTACAGTGTACTTACATATAGTAAATAAATAAATCTTAAAAAAAAAAATTTGGTCATTGAGCTGTCTCCTTTCCTACATGCAAGTCAGGAGGGTGAGTAGTACCTGTAGCTGTCTCTTGCCCTGAACGAGCCCAGCCAGACGCAGTACTGTAGAAATGACCGCTTCGGACAGCTCATCTGTAGGATGACTCTCTTTGTCTTGTAGGAGACAGAGCATGTGGTACCCAGCCAGTCAGAGTGCCACGGGAGAGCGGGAACCCCGGCTCATGAGAGTCCACAGAGCAACATCTTCAGGTGCCAGGAAACAGTGCGACTTCAACCAAGGTGAGTGAGTCTGTTCAGAAACTACACTGCACCTCTGGTTTGCTCACTAGACGTGCTGATGCCACCTTCATGGGAGTCAAGGATTCCTGACCCGGCTGGCTTTCCTCACAGTCGAGGAAGCTACTTAAAGGGGCCTTGAATGGCAGCCCGTTGCATTAAAGAGAGACACACAGGGTCTTCCTCACTTTCTGTTCGAAGATCGCAAGTCCTGAGATTCAGGGAGGGGAGGGTGGTAGATCTGTCTGTGGAGGAGAATTTGTGTAGCCCCTCTGTTTTATGGCCTTGAAAATTCAGTATTCATTTGTGGTCTCTGACGATCCTGACAAGCAACGGTGGTGTTCGAATCCACACCTTGCCGGTTGCTTTTACCTGAGATCTCACTAAGTCTCTATGAGCTCAGAAGGCATCGCTCATGAGGTCAATTGCATGGAGGACGTGAGCCTGAGAGACATTAAGTCCCCTTTGCCTAGTCCTGAACAAATAAAAAAAAAAAAAAAAAAGAGTTGAGCAGAGTGGGCACCTCCAGCGCGTGCTCTTGGCAGGACAGGGGCAGTGTCTGTGCTGACCTAAGTGTTGTTGAGTGACCTCAGTCCAGAAGCAGCCCAGGGCTGGCTTCAGCCCCACTAGACCTCTTTGGAGATAGCTCTGAATCTAGAGCCAGGATATGGGTAGAAGGCTGCCCACAGGAGGTTGGCATGGCCCTCTGACAGGAGCTTGGCATGGTAGCTGCCTACGGAAAAGTCTCTTCTGGAAATAAACAGAAGAAAGAAGTCAATGGCTCGTTCTGTGAGCTGTCTTGTAGGACCCTGTACTTGGATAACTGGAGTCCTCACTCAGGGGACGGAGAATGCTCTGCCTCTGAGGGTGACCTTTAGAATTTTGTTTTTGACGGCAGTGCAGTCTGAGTCACAGAGGGAACACAGCCTGTGCTACGTAAGGGTGCTTCAGAATGCCCAACAGACTAAATTTGGGAGCATAAAACCCCAAAAGGGATGGTCCACTCTTTGAAGTGGAGTCACGGGCTGCCATTTGACTCTACTGTGGTTGCAATGGGAAATTTCTCCCGAAAGTTTATGTGTTTGAACCCTTGTTACCTCTAGGAAAGTGGGTCACTAAGGGGAGGTCTCAGAACTTTAGAGCCTGTACTCTACTCTCTGTCTTCTCTGTGCTTTCTCACTGTGGATGTAACACGACTGCCACTCTCAAGTTTTTGTCACCATGCCTTGCCCACCATGATGACCTTTGTCCCTCAAACAACGACCCAAAGTAAGTCTTCCTGCTCCACATTGCTTCTTGTGCCCTCCTTCCGGTCACTGCCTACTTTATGTTGTTGCTTGACCTCTAGAACTCACAGTTGGACGCCATGTTATTTCCTCACCAATGAGGAATCTGTGAGGCCTTATTCCAACAGACCTCTTTTCATCTGGGCTTGACTCTGTCGTGCAGTGACCAGCTCGCCCGTCCTCCCGCCCCAACAGCCTGACGAAGGCTGTTCTCAGCCAGAATAAGGTCAGCCTGTTCCCATGCATATTTCAAAACAGCGTGAAGCAAACAAAACCAACCAATCTCAAAGCTAAACCATGCACGCTTGCGTCCGGAAAGTGTGTGGTGTGGTCCTTCGGGTGTGGGCGTTTCTCAGAGGCTGACGGGGAAATGGTATCAGCCAGCTGAGCTCCTCCAGTTCAACAAACTGAAAACCGTTTTATGTCGCTTGTATGGTTCGGATGCTAACTGGGAATTGTACTGTGGTCAGAAAAATGAGTGAGAGTCTGTGGTGACCTTGAGTGACCAGCTGAGAAAAAGTATGGACCTAGATGATTCCATGAGGAACTGTGTAGAGCAGGAGACCTTAATTATTGGTGGTGATGAGTTGTGCTTTAATCTGACCCTCAAAGGTGATGGTTGACAAACCACGATATACCCCTATGTATATGTATATAAGACTTTGGAATGTTCCCAGACTGTTAACTGTGAGGAAACCCAGGTGTCAAGTCACCAGTAAGCTGGCCTTACTCAGTGAGCCTGCTGCGGTCCTCAGCAGCTTCCGCTTCCTCTCCGTGTCACAACCCTGCCTAGATCCCTTTCATCCATTCTCCTAGCCTCTGTGCCTGACTTTCTCCTTTCCACAGGATCTAGCTTTCTGAGCTCACAGCATTCCAGAATATTCTGTGCGCTGTTGCTGCTGTCCGCAATCACAGGGTCTCGTGCTAAGTCGCAGGTCATGAATGATGTCATGCCAGTTAAGACTAGTCCTGTTGGGTTTCCTAGCTAGATTAGGCCGGCAACCTTCAACGATGGAGTCATTGACCGCAACTGTGGTGGCATCACCCAGGGACAGTCGCCGGGAACTTTTAAAAACCTCAAAATATTAAGGGATCATGTAATGGGATGACCAGGGGAGATGAGATCTCTGGGTAAACATATCTTTGAGTCAGGCAGCTTACCTTCCTCATAACAGTCCCTGTTGTGTCAGCCCAGCCCAGCCCATAGCTAGGCTCAGGCATTTGTGGGTCACCATCATCTTCTTCCTCTTCTTCCTTCTTCTCTTTCTCCTCCTCTTCTTCACCTTTAAAAGGCTATTTTTATTTTTAAAAGATCACCAACTTCTTGGTTAGTATACAGAAATAACTAAACGGTTTTCATCGTGGCATTGTTACTCACACATCCCACTGTAATGACTTGGTCACATTTTTCTCCTCTAAATTCCACCCCTGCCAGACCCCAGCGTGCCTTCCTCACCGTAACAGGCCTCCTCTGGCTTTGTGTGTATGTGTGTGTTGACATCTTGATCCCACATCAAGAGAAGATGTGATCGCTTGTCTTCCTTCCTTCCATGTCTTAGCACTCGAGGGAAAGGGGACCTTACCACACTAGGTCCTGCACCGCGGTGCCCCAAGATATCTGCTAGACATCTTGGCGGAAACAAATCCCAACTCCTCGGCGGCCCAGTGTCTCTTGCTGCCGCACACTTTGCTACACTCAAACCCTCACATAAAAGAACACACAACACAATAATCTTTGACCCAATTGATAAGATATAATTGTCCACCTAAACATACAAAGCCCAGTACCATCCATCCCTTAGGAACATTGATAACAACCTGTAAATACACAGAGCGGAATCTTAAAGTCAGCCTCCATTGTCCTGCCACAGCTTCTCCCTCTTTCTCCCTTCTCTCTTCCTTTCCATTCCAGTCTCCTCCTCTTCCTTCAAACTTCTCTCCCACCCATCCTTCCTTCTCCTCCAATGACAGGCCTCCTTTTATCCTGTATCTACCCCCCCTCCCACCTGTACTTTACAAATTCTATGGGGAGACGTTTCTGGCAAAGTCACCTGATTCCTGAGTATGGGTCTAGGCAGCTGTCCTTGGGGCAGTGGAATTAGCATCAAAATACAGATAACTCCAGGGCAAACCACAACAATTTCCTTTGTTGGGTGGCAGCTTAATATCATGTGATTCCATAATTCGATCAAAATCGCAAGTTATCAGAGTCCTTTTCAGAAAGTCCTCAGGTATCTTGAAACGTTTTCCTGGATAGTTTCAGAGTTGCAGGTCTTACGTTAAGGTCTTTAATTTTGATTTCCAGTCTGTCCAGCACCACCCACTGAAGAGGCAGTCTTTTCTCCAATGTATGTTCTGACAGTGTTCTTGAGAAGTAGGAAGCCATAGACGAATAGGTTTAGTTCTACACCTTTTATCCTTGTCATCTGTGTGTCTAATTTGTTTTTCGTGCTAAGTCCTGTTTGTTGTGATTGTGAACCAGGGCTCTGCAGGGTACTCTAATTTGATCTTGGCTGTTGTGCTAGTAGGTAGAATTCTGACAGAGATGTATGTAGACATATATAGTAACAGGATATGCCAGACTCTGGTCTGGATCAAAAATGCCTGGAAAAGTCGGAATGGAAACTCAACAGGGGAAGCTGCGACTTTCTTGAGGGGGGAGGAGGTGAGACAGCATTAAAGTAATAAGTGTCAAAGATCATTCTGTGACAAGGGCCTCTAAGGGGCCGCTCATGTTAGGGGTAATTGTGAAGGGTAATTGTGAAGGGACTGCATCAGCCCTTGTGGATGTGGGAGTCCTGGAGTTGCTAGAGACCACAGAGTAGATGCTGGCTATACCTGCAGCACGGTGCTTGTATTTGAGGCTAAAATTCGGACATATCTTTTTGTCTTTCTGTCAGTGTGACAAGTGATCACCAACTATGGCCTAAAATGACACTCTTAGGTTTCTTAGGTCAAGGTAGGAGAAGCATGGCGTCCTGCCTGAATGCACTCAATGGAGGGGCACGGTCGTATGGCGGGTACCGGCAAAGACTGAGGTTAAGGACATCTCGGTGGTTTATTCTGCCTGCTTTTATGTTTATCTTTTTGGGAACAATTCCTAAAACGTTTGTTAGGGGGAACTCAATTAAAAGTTTTGAAGCTGTTGTCTCGAGCTCTTCTTCTTGTCTCTCTCATGGCTATCTAGAACGTTCTCTTGGCTACTTCACTCCACTTGGCCCCTCTGTCCGTCTGTCCTTCCTGTCCCCCATCCTATACCCCTCAGCAGAACAGCGGGCCAAATACAGTGTGAGATCCTATATAGATGCGTGGTGAGGAGACACATTCGGCTCCCACAATGTTGTAAACAATTATGAGCCCGTATTGAAAAATCTAGACTTTTCAGCTTTTGTTAGAAAACTTCCAAGAGTGGGGCTGCCGGGGCGTGCATACATTCCTTTGCACCAGGATATAGTGAGCAGGCAGAGTTCCTTTTCCCCTCTCCCTTCCCATTTACTTCGGTTGGCTACCTGGCGTTTGATTAAGGATGCCTACCTCAATCCTTCTCTTCCTAGCAACTGCCCATCCTGGGAGCTCCAGCTAATGCCTAATATAGTACATACAGGCCAGCAGAGTTTTCGAAACTCTTTTCTAGTTGACAGTTTACACGTTACCATGGTTTTCAGATGTTTGGCTGCTCTGGATGTCTGGTACTTAACGAGATCTATGCAAGTAGAGAATTGCTCCCCCCGCCCCCTTCTCCCCTCCCCCCGGAACTGGAAACTACAGTTGAGTGGCTTACTACAACTCCTGTTTTCTAGCTTGGAACCCACGGAGTCTGTGGCTTCCTTGGTTTCTCATTCCCGTGGGTACCAGGGCTAAGACAAGAACTATAAATCAGTTTAGAGCAGCTTCATGAATATGCATGAGTTTGACTGAGTTCTATTGCTAAAGCCTATGCTCGGCTTGTATGCCCTCAGCTATGAGAAAAAAGGGTTTTTTTAGGAATGTCAGAGAATACCAATGAAGGCGGGGATTTCTCCCCTCAGCTCAGTAAATTTACTTTGGAGAGTGATTAACTCACTTGTATTTAAAATACCGTATTAAAATTTATGACAGAATTAAGCCTCCAGTGTCCTTAAAGACCTCCTCTGTATCAACAGGAGCTGTTTCTCAGCAGCGTTGGTGTTAATTAGGCCGATGGTTACACTGGGAGCTCACTGGTTTCTTTATCTGCTGGTCTCCAGTTTTCAATGGGGCTGAGGATCCTGAGCAGACATAATGGCCTTTGATGGCTTTCCCTGTTTCTCTGTTTGCGATTCTTCAGATGAAAGGAAAGGCTGAAGGCTTTGTTGTTTTATGGAGAGAGGAAGTTTTCTTGGCAGCTACTTTCCCTCGGGGGAATAAAGCCTTTTATCTTTTGTTTTGAGACGTGTGTGTGTGTGTGTGTGTGTGTGTGTGTGTGTGTGTGTGTGTGTGTGTGTGTAGCTAGTTTTTTATTTTTTAGTTTTTTATTTTTAAAAATAGAAGTGAGCAGATTCCTAATGAGTTCCGCTTGAAGGAGAAAAGACCATTGAGGGGCGAGCAGACCGAGCTTTCTAGCAATACAAAGGATGCCATCCCCTTGCGCATGCGTGGACTGTTCCAGGGCAGGGGCTTTGCGCATTCCCATACGCTCTTCCTCATTACTGAGCTACCGAGGTTCTGTTCAGTGTTTCGTGAGAAGGGCAGGGATGAAGCAGAAATAGCAAATAGCTTACCTTGCTGGTATTGAGACCCCTGGTACATGCTTGGGTTATGAGTGGGTTCTCTAGTGTGTGTTTTGAACAGCAAGCCCCCATCCCACTCCCGTATAGACACGGGGCCAATCTGTGAGGTGAAAAGAACATTTGAATTAAGAAACTCAGGGTCTTACAGGTGACCTTGCTCATGCCTTGAAATTCTTGGTCCTTTTCATTCTGTTTCTTGGTTGATTGATACAGAGTCTCACTAACCACGAGTAATCCCAAATTTACTACGTGGCTGAAGATGCCCTTGAACTTGTGATCTCCTTGCTTCCGCCTCTCAGGTTCTCTTCTAACATAAAAAGTTTGTTCTAGCGATGGTGTAAGCTCTTTTGGCTCTCATATTGAAAATGTTCACTGCGTTAGCTGTGTAAAAGCTAGACACAGATAGACATT
Organism: Rattus rattus; assembly: GCF_011064425.1. NCBI lineage: Eukaryota > Metazoa > Chordata > Mammalia > Rodentia > Muridae > Rattus > Rattus rattus. Next base: position 16,386,939 of record NC_046171.1, on the reverse strand, counting down.
AGTTTAAGAATGCGGGTTCTCGATGACACAGATTAAAATATTTCCCTCCTCTTGTTAGGGAGAACAAAGTCCCACACCCAGTCCTTGGACTGATTGAAGAAGACATCTTGATCAGTAGGGGGTGGAAACCCGTTGGCATCTTCTGCTTCTTCACGCCTTCCTCCCCCTCCTCCTCCTTTCCACCCTCCGCCATTCCATACATAGTTAGCACTTTTGTCTGACAGTGGTTTGTTACAAGGTAAAAGGACATCTATTAACATTCACATTGGCAGTAATGGTAGTAATAATTAAAATAATAATAATAATAGAAATATTGGAAAATGCAGAAAAGTTACCTAAATGTCAGTTTTGTAATCTTTCCACTTATATAGAACCACCGTTTTATGTTCACTGAGGCTTTAGGGCTACTGTTTCAATGTTGATGTGAAAGGGAATTGTGTGTGAAAGTTAATCCCTGCTGGATTGATACTTGATTCCAGTTCAAACCAGTCTCAGAGTAGACAGGACCACCAAATATACATCCAGAGCACAGAATACTTAAATGTATCCACGTGTTTGTTCAAGGTGAGAGAGCACCAAGTAGGCCGGTAATTACCCGCAAGATGAGCTCGCTTATGTCTAAAACGAACAGCCATAATTTCCCGAATTAAGCACGCGAACATCCAATTCCCGTAAGGAAGATGTTTGATAAGGTTAGGGATCGTTGTCAGACGCACTTCCTGGAGAAAGAACGTGTTGTCCTTGATATCTGAATGTTTTAGAAACCTTGGTGGCTTACTATGGGATAGATTCAGGAACAAAAGAGACAGAGGCGTGTGTGAGCTGAATGTCACTAAGGACTCTGGACAGCCCGTCAAGGGCTGTGGTCAGGGCCACCGTCTCAGCCTCTCAGTGAGACAATGGCTTCTCTTGTCATCAACGATGTCTTTTTTCCAAATGCACACTAAATACGATGCTCGCACTATGCACAATACCACACGAAGATCCCTTTTATCTCCTCTCTATTTTTTCCCTCTGTCCATAACCTGAAGGACTAGGTATGGTGCGCGTTTTTAAAATATGTCGGACGCACATTGCTGTGTGATTTGTCCGACTTAATTTTGTAGTTGCACATTTTATAGTAAACTCTGAACCACGTTTACTTTTAAAGATTTGTTTTTAAATATGTGTGTGTGTGTGAGAGAGAGAGAGAGAGAAAGAGAGAGAGAGAGAGAGAGAGAGAGAGAGAGAGAGAGAGAGAGAGAGAGAGGAGACTGAGACTGTTTGTGTCACATGTGTGGTTACCTGCAGAGGCCAGAAGAGGGTGCTGGATCCCTTAGAACTGAAGTTACAGGAGCTTGACTTGGGTCATAGGAACCAAACTCGGCATTCTCAGTACATGCTTTTACCCAGCGAGCTATCTCTTCAGCCTCTAGGATAGAATAGAAGGCATGCATGCATGCATACATGAATGAATGAATGAATGAATGAATGAATGAATGAATTTTAGTTTTTCAGTGTTAGCCCTCGCTGTCCTGGAACTAACTATGGACCAGATTGGGCTCAAAGTCACTGAGATCCATCTGCCTCTGTCCGAGTGCTGGGATCGAGTGTGTGCCACCACTGCCCTGCTTAGAATGGAATGTTTGGTGGTCCTGGTATCCTTATGATTTAGCTCAGTTGGGAATAGAAATATTAAAGATGGCTTTGCTATGGGGTCAGTCTGTGGCCCGGTAACCTGTTTCTCTAAGTGGTTTACTTTTGTGGGTAGTTTTTTTTTTTTTTTTTTTCTCTCTCATGCTGAACAAAATTGCATGTCTGGAGAAGTCTAATAGCACAGAGTTACGACCAAGCACCCAGTCCCCTGCAGGTGCCAGGAACAAAGGAAATTCAAGGACCTTTCACATGGATGGGGTGTGGAGGAGAACCGCTGAGAAGCAGAATCAGGAGTAAGCTAAATGCTGGAGGCTTCTTAGACTGTGCCTTGGAGTCCGAGAACAAACTCGCTCACACCCAGCTCATTGAATAAACCCCGAACCATGGCAAGGAGCCCCCTGGGAAAGATCTGGGATATGTGTCTAAGGCCTTGAGCTGGGAAAGGAATGGCCTGGGCAGTGTAAGAGCCCTGAGTGGTGATTCTAGCTCTGCGTCCTTCTTGGATGGATTTCTTAACAAGGGAATGGCCAGGTCTATGGCCCAGGGTTCCTGTTGTTCAGGATTAGACAAGGGATGTCACGGAGCGCTCTGCACAGGTGCTGGTTTGAGGCAGGTACTGGTGATCGTGTCCTCACCACCTTCACCCATCATCACCCTCTTCCCTGCTCCACCAGACTTGATCTACCTTCTTCTCACACTCCCTCTTCTCACTAACGCTTCTCTTCTCCCCCCCCCCATTTAATTCCACCCCAACCTCAGACCCTAGTTCTTCACTCCCAACTTTCCATGCAGTTTTTCCTCTTATTTTCAACATAAATTTCCACATTTAGAAAATGTTCTGTTGACCCAGCCACCCGGTTGACCTCAAAAGTTCTTTGGTTTGTCACTTCAAACAGCACAGAAGCTGTTAAGCCCACCGGTTGAGAATAAGACCACTACCGAAATTTCAAGACAAATTTGAAGCAAATTTAATTAAATACTAGGCAGGTCGATGGGCTCTCTGGTCAGGTCCATTTTTGGGTTTTTAGAGAATGGCTCTGAGTCATGTTTTGCATGGGCTTAAAAATGCAAAACCAACGATTCACAGTATTTCCCATCATGTCCAGTCAGGGGCAAGCATACATCTTGACCTACTTCCTGTTTGTTGTTGTAAAAATATAAAAATAAAAAAGAGTAGTTGTCTATTACCTGCTAGGTCCGCACCGTGGTGTCCCAAGATATCTGCTAGATATCTTGGCGGAAACACATCCCAGCTGCACACTTTCCTACACTCAAACCCTCACATAAAAGAACACACAACACAATAATCTTTGACCCAATTGATAAGATATAATTGCCCACTTAAACATACAAAGCCCAGTACCATCCATCCCTTGAGAACATTAATAACAACCTGTAAATACACAGAGCAGAATCTTAACACCACCACGGCTTCTCCCCTCTCTCTATCTCCTCACTGTTTTAGTCTCCTCCTCTTCCTTCAAACTTCTCTCCCGCCCACCCTTCCTTCTCCTCCAACGACAGGCCTCCTTCTATCCTGTACCTGCCCCAAACCTGTACTTTACAAATTCAATGGGGAGGTGGTTCTGGTGAAGTCACCTGAGTCCTGAGTAGTTGACTAGGCAGCTGTCCTTGGGGCAGTGGAATTAGCATCAAAATACAGATAACTCCAGGGCAAACCACAACACCTGTTCACATACCTCCCGCCCAGATGTGGTCAAGCACATCTGGTGTGGATCGATTGGACAAACCTGTTTAGAGGAGTGAAAACATATGGCTTGTAATCGCCCACAAATAATAGCTGGCAGCTTTCAAGAAGTATTTGTCCTTGGGCAAGGGGCTTATAGGTTCCACGGATCTCTTCAGGACAGTAATTAAGACTTAAAACCTAATTTCAACTCCTTACAAAGCTGACTTTGATTCTTTGGAGTGAGTAGCTCTCTTTGTATTCATGAGATGCTCACCTTGATGCTGACCTTGAAGTCTAGATCTCCCTCCATGGTCCCAAGACTCCCTTCGCCACATGTATTATCATCATAGGGTCTGGGTTGCGGGAACCTGCCTTGTTTTCTCCTCCATCCCTTGCAGAGACCAGACCAGGGTCTTTCTGTACATCTTTAAGCTAGACTTTAACGTCTCCTTGGCTCCTCGAAACTGGCTGAATTCCTTGATTTGCTAGTTGAGGTTCCAGTGACTTGGACCCTTCTTTGCACAACTTAAATGTGAGGTTATGATGTTTCAAAGACACATTCCTGGACTGTACATGGCAAAGGTAGCCCTTGGTGGCCATAGTGGTTGGAGAGTCAATGTCAAAGAGTGTGGTCCTTCGATGTGTAGTTTCTGCCTGTCTTGATGATCTTGTTAGTGTCCAGCCAAAGATCCCCAGGGTGTCAATGGCCAAATGGTTGTTTCTTGGTAACTTTAGCATCTGTGGGAGGAAGATGAATTGATGTGTAAGAGGTGGTCTGTGCTGGCTGGGTTTAACTGTCAAGTTGACGAAACCTGGAATCACTTGTACACACAAGTGATTCCAGGTTTCGTCAGGGTCCTCTAGAGTCACAGAACTTGTGCAGTGTCTCTATATAGTAAAGGAATGTATTGGCATGACTTATAGCCTGTAGTTCAACTAAGCCAACAATGGTCAGCTGTGAATGGGAAGTCCAAGAGTCTAGTAGTTGCTCAGTCCCATGAGGCTAGTTGTTTGAGCTGGTCTTCTGTGGAAGAAGGTTCCAACACATGTGCTGGCAAGGAAGTGCAAGCAGGGGAAACAGAGTGAGTCTTCCTTCTTCCTATGTCCTTATGTAGGCCTCCAGTAGAAGGAGTGGCCCAGATTAAAGGTATGTGCCACCGAGCCTAGGTCCGGGACTTAGGGTCAGGGACTTAGGGTTGCCCCAGGCTGACCTTGAACTCAGAGGTCTCCTTGCCTCAGTCTCCTGGGATTAAAAGTGTGTCCTACCTTGCCTAGGCCTAAGCTTTTCATGGCCACTGTGCCTCAAGATCTCCATGCCAAGGTCAGAAACCTGTGTCTTCCAGCCTCAAGACTTGGGTCACAGGTGAACTCTCCAATTCCGAATTCCAGATATAGTCAAGTTGACAACCAGGAATGGCCATTACAACCTGCAAAGAGAGCTTCCCTAGATTAGGTTAGCTCATGAGCATGTTGGTGGGGAATTGTCTTGATTGGCAGAGAGGCCCACCCTGTTCATGAATGGGCCCGTTTCATGGGCTGGGCACTGCACTGTGTAAGCATACAGAAAGCTACCTGAGCATAAGCAAGCAGGCAGCGTGGGTGCATTTAAAAATTGTAAACCCAATAAACTCTCCTTTTTTCTACCATAGGTTGCTTCTGGGCAGAGTATTTTTTATCACACTAACAGAAATGAATCTCGAAACAGGATCTGATGGAAGATTATGAGACTGGCTTCCTGAATTGAACTAGGGACAAATGGTGCATTTAGAAATTGTAAACCCAATAAACTCTCCTTTTTTCTACCATAGGTTGCTTCTGGGCAGAGTACTTTTTTTACACTAACAGAAATGAATCTCGAAACAGGATCTGATGGAAGATTATGAGACTGGCTTCCCGAATTGAACTAGGGACAAATGGTCTGGCTCTGGGACTAGAAAGGGATCAGTCTTGGTTCATGGAGTTCTGGCTTCTCAGGGATAGGGGATTGACCCCTGCGGTGTCCCATTTGGAGATCTGTGCTAAGGATTTTTCATTGGTGCTTGTATTACTATAAAAGTACCAGTGACTTTTCTATTGCTGTGATAAGATATCATGACCAAGCCAACTTATAAAAGAAATAGTTTATTATGGGCTTCTGGTTTCAGAAGGTTTGAGTCCATGATGGTGGAGTGTAGGTAGCAGGTATCAGGCAACTGGAGCAGTTGCTAAAAGTTCACATCTCGAACTGAAGAAGGAGGCAGAGAACACCCTGAGACTAGGTCTTTTGAAACGTCAAAGACTTCTCAAACAGTTCAGAACCTAGGGAACATTCGAACACGAGTACTGCTTAAAATTAACTTCCAGAGTGAAATAACTGATGGATCCCAACAAGACCACATGTCACAGAAAAGGAGATTGGTTTCAGAAAACGTGGGTGCTAGGGATGGAACATAGTGGGTATCCGGGGTCAATATAGTATTGGGTGGCTTGGCTTCAGGAGAATCAGGAGCCTGGAGAAAAAAGAGAATTAAGCACTAGTTTTGTGATGACTTCAAACAAGAGTCTACAGTAATATATCCCTGGGAGGCCAGCCCAGAGAGTGAGTCTACACTGGTCACTTCCCAAGCTATTGCCTAAGGGCTTTTAGGATAAAATTTCCAATTAGGAATCCCCCAAATTGTTTGGTTATTACTCTATCTCTCTTAATATTTTGATTTAGGAGGTCTGAACTAAGTCATATCTATCTCTGTTTGATTATTGTTGTTTGCTCGCTGTTGTTATTGGAGACAGGGTTTTTCCATGTGGCCTTAACTGTCCTGGAACTCATTCGGTAGACCAGGCTGGCCTTGAATTCATAGGGATCCACTTTATTCTGCCTCCTAAGTACTGGGATTAAAGTTGTGTACTACCCCAGTCTGGTCTATTTCTGCTTTTAATAATAGAAATAGACTCTAATCTCCACAACTGTAAGGTAGGAGGTGGGGCCTGAGTCCTTAGTCATTGGCAGTGTGTTATTGGGGATCAGCATCCTGGGTTGACCTGTGACATCTTTGTCCTCTCAAGGGGAATTTGTTGACCTGAATAAGTGGCTATATGAATTACTAGTCAGCTGAGAAGCATCTCTTGACTTCTAATTTTTCGATGTGTGAGTGACAGTCTGTGATAATTTCTAACTCAATGACTTTAAAGTTAAAACCTGTGCTCTTTGATCTTCATTATTTGGCTCAGAAGTTTATAAAGAACCAAAAAGAGGGCCTGGAGAAATGGCTCAGCAGTTAGGGGTGCTTGCCGCTCTTGTAGAAGATCCAAGTTGAGGTGATGGTTCCCATGTTGGGCCGCTCACAACAGCTCCAGGGAACTTGATGCCTTCTGGAATAAATAAATATATTTATTTAAAAATAGATGTATTTAAAACAAAGAATCAGTAAGAGATTGTGTTTGGTGTGTACTAGACACCATAGAGAGAGGCCCTTTATAATGCTGGCGCCAAGGGTGGTGGTTGTCTCTAATACAATACTCCTGGAGTTTACTGGCATCTCGTCTGCGTCTGCCTGTAGAGGTATTGTGTGATGTGAAGAACGTTTTGCTCAGGGTTGCCCTCTTGGGATGTACCTTTTGTTTTCAAAAAGAGTTTCAGGAAATGACAGTCATACCACCAGCCAGTAGCCGTCCGGCTATCCATCCCTGTGTCCCAAGGGCTGTGTCCTAATATCGGGGCTTGCTTTAGTTCACGGAATATTGTAAATCTCGCGATGAGATTTGTGGTCAGCTCTGTTTGGCCCTAAGGCTGTGAAGAATTCTGAACACGGTTAAGGTGCTTATCCTCTACTCTTTCTGACAAGGTTCTTTGGATTCCAGGGTAGCCGTCTAACTAGTCTTAGTTAGGCACTGACTTTTCTTAGGTCACCCTTCTCAAGGGAGAAATGTCCTTATGGAAGGGAGAGTCACTGCAGCCTGCAGGTGACTCAGAGGAGGCAGCATGGGCCACGCAGACTTGGTAATTTATCAGAATTGGCAGCTGTCCAGGGGTCTGAGATAAATACTTTATTATCAAATGTATACATATATACACACACACAAATATACATACAAATGTATTCATACACACACACACACACACATATAAAACATTACTGGCTGTTGGGCTAGGGAGAGATAAACAGTTTAGAGGACTCTGGATTAGATTTTAGCCAGCCACTGGCTAAAATGGATGCTTTTCATCGAAGCAAGACTGTTCCATTAACCAATTAAGTTATAGTTAAAATGTCGATATAAAAATAAAACCCGATATCCTGTGTTGGGATTAGCCGTAAAGATAAATGTTGAGCAAAATTCCTGATTCCTGTCTCACAGAGCTTGCCATCAAAAGTGACTGTTAAATAATTCTAAAGACATGGGATTATGAACTGAGTTGTTTCCTGTGCAACAGGTCCCCAGAAAAAGAAGATGTAATTGGGAGGTACGTGTTCGCTAAAGGATAAATGAGTTAATTCAGAGATGAAGTGAACTAGGAGAGTACTAGGTAGGCACAAGGACATTGTGGTTTGAATATGGTTGGCCCAGGGAGTGGCACTCTTAGGAGGTGTGGCCTTGTTGGAGGAAGTGTGTCATTGTGGGCGTGGGCTTTAAGACCCTCCTCCTAGCTGCCTGGAAGCCAGTCTTCTCCTAGTGGCCTTCTGAACAAGGCGTAGAACTCTCTTAGCTCCTCCTGCACCATGCCTGCCTGGACACTGCTGTGTTCCCACCTTGATGATCACGGACAGAACCTCTGAACCTGTAAGCCAGCCCCAATGAAATGTTGTTCTTGTAAGAGTTACCTTGGTCATGGTGTCTTCACAGCAGTAAAACCCTAACTAAGACAGACATGAGCTAAAGGCACGAGCTTGGAAGGTATGTACTTCGTGGGAGGCACTGGAGGGACGCCCTTTTAACTACAGCACAGATGGGCGTGGTATGAGCAGAGAATGAAGAGGTGGGCCAAGGCTAAATCCTTCAGACCTCATTAGACATTTTCAGAATTGCAGAGTGTCCCTCCGGGGGACTTTTCTGAACACAGTTACACAGTGTCCTTCCCTCCTCCTGTCCAGGTTGCCTAACTCATTCTAGAGCCGCTGGCGAATCCTTAGTAGATTTTTCTCAGAATTGTATCCTTTGAGTGCAGTGGGCAGAGAGTAGTTGAGGGGCCAGATCTTGTGCGGGGAATACTCTGGAAAGAAGGAGTAAGGAGACCAGGAGACCTTTACTATTCCAGCAAAAGATAACAATAGCTTTGCTCAAGATGGTGGTGAGGGGTGTGAAGAGGAGGGAACAGACAAGTCATTAGAGGTAAGACATTGAAATACTGGTAACATATTGGCTACAAGGGAAGGATAAACAGTTTAGGGAACCCTGGGATAGCTTCTACCAGCCACTGGCTAGCTGGAAGCTTTTCATCGAAGCAGGCCTGTTCCATTAACTAATTCAATAACAGTTAAAATGTTGATATAAAAATAAAACCTTGAGCTAAAATACAGTGTTTCTCTCACAAATTATCACATCCCGTGGTCTGAAGTTGTTCTGGGGCCAAGAAAAATATTTGAATGCCTAGTTGGTTTTGTTGTTTTAGATTCCTGTACACCTCCCCAGAGAGGCCCGCTGCAGGATGACCCTGACGCCTGACTCTGCAAACACTTCAGGAATCCAGCAAAATGGGAACGCCGTTTTTTTTAAAAGCTGCCTTTCGATGGCCCGTCCATAAGCTCACAGGCATAGATCCTGGGGAGAAGCCGTTTTAATATCAGTACACAACTACCTTTGGTATTTCTCTATTGAAGAGTATTCATTTAAAGCACCAGTATTTTTATTTACCGTATCGTGGTGATGAAGGTGGTTTTGGTACAGATGGTGGAGGTGTGACAGTGGTGACACTTTAGTGGTGTGACAGTGGTGGTATTTCTTGTGGTGATGTTGGAGGTGTTCTCATGGTAATGGTGCTGGTGCTGCTGGTGATGGTGGAGGTATGGCTTGTGATGCTCTAAGTGATCATGGTATCTCTAATGTTAATGCTGCTGATGGTGGTGAGGATGCTAATGGTGGTGTTGGTGACAGCTGTTGGCAGTGGTGGCAGTGATTGTGGCAGCCACTGTTGCAACCGGAATGATGGGATGATCTGTGGTGAACGAGGCATCAGTAGTGAGGACCACCGTCGGGCTCTGAGGAGTACACACTGCATGTCTTTTTGCCTACCTAGGCCTTGGCTAGGAACCAGAGTTGTGATGGATTGGCAGTGTTCTGACTTGCTCATCTTTGCCTTCCAAATGTGGGTTTGATGGAGACATGTTAGCCGTTTGCCTGGTGCTGTGGGAGGCAGGAAGGCAGTAGAACTGAAGGGAGAATTTTGGTGTGGTGCGAGTATCATGTATAAAATGATTTCTTGGCAGGATGGACCATGGTTGGAGCAGTGTCTTAAGGGTATGGGGGAGAAGGAATTGGACTCAGCTGCCTACTGATCTCCTCAGTCACTACTGAGCTTTCCCAGCAAGACTTCTGTTTTGTTTTACCTCCTTATATGACCTTTAACACTCTTTATTTTACACACACACACACACACACACACACACACACACACACTGTTGCTGTCTTCAGACACACCAGAAGAGGGCATCAGATCTCTTTACAGATGGTTGTGAGCCACCATGTGGTTGCTGGGATTTGAACTCAGGACCTCTGGAAGAGCAGACAGTGCTCTTAACCACTGAGCCATCTCTCCAGCCCTGACCTTTAACACTCTAACATCAGGCTGTCATTGTCCTTGTCTCCGAATGATTGGCGCTTTCTGACTGTGAGGGCTTGAGCACTTTTCCTGCTAGTTCTGGTCTCTGGGCCTTGCTTTCCATTTCTCCACGATCCTGCCATCCGGCGGGTTATCAGTTCTTGTTGACTTAATTGGTTTTTTTATGGCTTCGTTCCTTTCATGAAAATACAGATCCTAGGGCTGGAGTGATGGCTTGGCAGTTGACAGCACTGGCCGCTCTTCTGGAAGACCCAGTTTGATTCCCAGCACCCACATGATGGTGACAACCATTTGTAACTCCAGTCCCTGAGGATCTGATGCCCTCTTCTGGCTTCTGTGGGCACCAGGCACGAATATGGTACAGAGACACATTTGCAGGCAAAATGTCCGTACACATAAAAATAGAGACAAATCCTCAAAAGAATCATGACAGTGGTCTTTCTATGTCCAGTACCTGATCTTGATTAAGGAACATAATTGATGCTAATAGATACTTGTTGAATGACTGATGAAATTGCTTAGCTGCCCTCCCTCCTCCTTTTGGACCAAGGGCCATAACAGTACTAATCTCATGTGGTTCTCTTGAGCATTAAATGAAGTAATTTGATTAAACCACCTGACAGGACCAGCTGGACGCATGAGGGCTGGCGAAGTCTTGATATTTTTCTTCCTTGAAACTGTTTCTTGATATTTTTCTTCCTTGAAACTGTTTTCTCTCTGGCAACTATGGAACAGGTTCTGGTTGGCTTCTTGTCTTCGCATGCTGCTTCTCCATTTTCTTCATGACTGACTTTTTTGCTCCTCCCCTCCCTCCCCTCCCCTCCCCTCCCCTCCCCTCCTCTCCCCTCCTCTTCCTTTTCTCCTCTCCCCTCCTCTTCCTTCCCTCCCTCCCTCCCTCCCTCCCCCTCCCTCCCCTCCTTCCTTGCCTCCTTCCTTCCTTCATCAGGCCCAGGATCCAAGCCCAGGGCCTTTCACTTGCCAAGCAAGGTCTCTGCCAGTGACCTAAAGCCCAGCTCCCATGGCCTGTCTGTCTTTTGTCTTCTGGGTTAGTTCTAAAGAAGAGCGTAATAGCTACCTCATGGGACACGAAAGGCTGTTCATAAACGATTCTTACTGTCACTGTCAGCTGTAGAAAACAATACAGGAAGTCTAGAGTCACATAATACACCACACTGGAATCATTATATAATTCTGGTGACTAATGGCATATTTTAATAATAACCAAGTTTTGGTATGCTGCCAGATAAGCCAATGTCCATGTCAGATGGCTCACAGCTGCCTGCAGCTGCAGCTCCAGAGGTTACAACACTGTTTCTGCCCTCAATGCACCCTGCCCTCACATGCCTATTCCCGAATACAGACGCATGGGCCCATGATCTAAAATAAATCTTAAAAACACCACACTCCTGCTTTCTTATGGAAGTGTAGGTGGAGAACCACCCTAGATAACAAAGAACGTAGGACCCATTCAATGATTTGAAAAGAAGGGATGCTTAATCCCCGTTCCCTTGAGTCCTTTTGCTATCATGCCATGTTGGTGGCTCAGGAGACCAGGAGAGGTGGTGCGGCTGAACTGGAAAATCTTCCTCACTCTCTGCTCGTTGTGGCTGTGCATGGCTGATCTGGTGACTGGGAGCCCCGGCCTTCTCCTGATGACTGCAGGAGGAAGATGCCAGTCTTGTGCAGCTGTGGACGACAGCCTCAGTGTTGCCCTTTCATCGTCTTCGTGTTCTGCCATACTTTTATATGCTGTCATGTAAAAGCCAATTGTTAGCGAGGTGTGGTTGTTTGTAAGCCCGACTCGCTGCTACAGAGAAAAATCTCACTTATTTTGAAGGAGTTAGGCCTCTGGTGTTGTTCATTGTACCTTTCTGAACTGTATTACACCACAATGCACTCGTTAGCCATGGTAGCCGTTCAGGGAATGCTTTGTCTTCAGTTGAAATGTACACTGACTCAGTGTTCCAGCTATAAATGACTTTTTAAACGTCTTTTTAAAAGCTGGCAAACTTACGGACTAAGCATCCTACACTGTACTCATTAAGACAGCTGGCCTTTTAATAAGAACTGTAATTTGTTTATTACAGAGGAAAATAGGAGCTCCTGCAGACAAACTCGAGTGGTGTCTAACATGCCACCGGGCATAGAATTTGACAAGTCTGGATTTGGACTTGAGCATCTACCAGGAGTTAGGGGGTTCTTGTTTTCTTTTGATTTTTTTTTTTTTTTTTTTTTTTGGTTCTTTTTTTTTCCGGAGCTGGGGACCGAACTCAGGGCCTTGCGCTTCCTAGGCAAGCGCTCTACCACTGAGCTAAATCCTCAACCCCTTCTTTTGATTTTTAAACAAAGAAGGGACCCAATGTCATATGCGTTTGTCTTGCTTTCAGGTCCTTTTCCTTCTATTTGGAGGCATTTAGTTAGAAAACCCAGCTTTGCTATCTGACATGGCAACGGCTCTAGAATTTGTGAATTCAGTGACAGGACAAGACCTTTGTGAGTGTGTGTACATATGGTGTGTGTGTGTGTGTGTGTGTGTGTATGGGTGCCAGGTGCACATGTGGAGGTCATGGGGCAACCATGGGTATGGGTCTGTCCGTTCCATTTATCACAGAGATCTCTTTATTGTTAGCCCCTGTGTATTCCGGGAAGAGGAGGGTAAGAAGGCCTGCTCGGAGAGGGGATATGTGAACCGAAGCTGATGATTATTTGACAAGAGATGTGTGTAGATCTGGGTAAAACATCCCAGACCCAGAATGGCTGAAGGGATGGGGTTTGAAGTAGGATAGGGACTGTGGGCTTAAGAAACTGTGGTGGCGGGGAGTGGGGCTGGCCAGGGCGACTAGGGAAGAGGGCTAGAGAAGCAGAGGAGAGCAGCAGATCAGGGAGGTCACCGGTGCTCACATACTCTGTGTGTCCCAGGCCACCGAAGGAGGCTGAATGTTACCCTTTGATGGGTAGGGGACCTCTTGGGACTTTCAACAGGAACATGACCAGATCTGTGGCCACCAGCTTCAAATGTGTGTTGTCGAAATGGTTCTTTCAAATAGACATAATTTTCCTTTATATTTTGTAGAATAGACCAGAGGGCTACCATTTGGCCAAAGGATGCTTTTGGAACTCAGCAGGACTTACATGAGGTAGGTGGAAAAAATTACGGGTTATACCAACAGGAGCTAGCCAGTTTCAGAATTGCCTGTTCTTCTCACAGCACCAGCAAAAACCATTTTTCCCCCCAATTAAAACTTTTCAGTCTTTTCACTCCTAAGCGAACTTTTTAGTTCTGATAATAAAATGTTCCTTCTCTAATGTTCTTCCTTGTGTTGGAGCAAAACGCTTAAAATGGTATTTTCGAGACTGCTCACCACACCTTGGCCCTTGCCCAAGTCCAGTTGTCATTTCTTTGTCTACTTTCCAGCCTCACTTCGGGATTATATAACCAGGGCTGCGATAATTAACATTTGTAGAACTTTCCCTTAATTGAATTTTATCTGGATTTCCCCTTCTCCGTTTCCCACTGACTAGTGTTTGCAGCCTCAAACATAATTGGGCTGACTGTTCATTCGCTGAGCATAACTCAAGTCGATGTCTGCACCCTAGTTCTCCTCATATGCTTTGAGATATGGGGGCCCTGGTTTTCAGTCCAAATCGCATCCCATTACACTGGACAGTGCATTAGTTAGCTCGTTCTAGAGTTTCTTTGAAATATGTAATTGGATTGTAATGTCGGAAATCAGTATGATATAATCAGATCGCCTGCTGCTGCGAATGCCTTGGCTTGAGACGCTGGTTTGGAATACTCAGCTGGTTTCTCTCACCCTCATTAAGTTGGAGCAGCGGGTGGTATCCAGTGTCTCTGATTAGTATCATAGCCAAGAAGATAAATAGGCTTGATACGCAGATGCCCAGGAGAGAAAGGAGCAGCTTCAGGCAGATTGTTAATTTAACATTTTGAAGATATGGTCCTCTTCTGTCCCTTAGTTCCCAGGCCCCATAAAAGGCATTTAAATATGTGATTTATCTTTCTTGGATGATGATGGTGGTGGTGGTGGTGGTGGTGGTAGAATTTGATAGAGAAATTAAACCAGGTGTCTGGCTAAGCCAGGTTAAATGGCTAAATTCACCACAAATATCATAAATCTAACACACACGAGATTGTCGAAGGCTGTTAAATTTCTGTGTGTTCAGACACAGCCTTCGAGTAGCATGTGACTCACGGTGGAAAAGAGCGAGGAGCTTGAAACAGCACACGTGTCTGTCTTCTTTTCTGTCAGCGAGCAGAAAGCAATATGGGAATCCTCAGAGGATTGTTTTTTGAAGCACAATACTAGGAAGTGGGCGTGGCTTGGGCGTAAGGGCGTGGCTTAGACGAGGGGCGTGGCCTGGAAGAATCACTATGTTTTTTTTTTAAGCTCAGAGAGAAACTTTGAGTTTTGCGATTGGAAATGACGGGAATACTGAGATGGCTTGAACAGTTTTTAAAAAGTTCTGTTTGCTCTCCTGTTCCTCCCTGTGTCGAGTCTGCAGATCGCAAGGACTGTGCGTGGGCCTTGTGCTTCAGAGTGGAGACCTGGGTCACCTCCAGGCCAAGGTGGCTCCTCCAGACCGGGTGTGGGAACACAGAAAACATGTGTTCAGAGTAGTTCGGTTCCAGTTCACTGGGCAGGCTGAATGCGCAGGCCCACGACCTTGCAGGCAGTTCCAGCTGTGATGAAAATATGCGACATGGAAAGAGAATGCAGAGAAGCTGGGAGAGAGGGGGCAGCAGAAGTGAGGTCAATACTGTGGTGTGAGGGATGGTGTGGTCGCACTCAGAAACATCTCAGAGAGTGTAAATCTAAAACGTGCGTTAAACTTAACACTACATTCTTTTATGAAAAAAAAATCCACTAATATCTTCCTAAATGATGGTCCTATGGGGCATGCATATATATAAAATGAATGTATGTAGAATATGCATCCAGAAAAGTATTCCTAGGCAGTATATGACCAATATCACATTTCTCCATCAGTCTGGAGTATCTAGTTGTTCTTGACTTTGGGTTTTTTGATAGGATTTTGGTCTCCATTCTACCCTCTTCACATGTCTCTGGGGCTGTGAATCTGCTCTCAAACACCTGACTATGCACCTGCCACTCATTCACCTGAGCTGTCTGGCTCCACACACCTGACTGTGCACCTGCCACTCATTCACCTGAGCTGCCTGGCTCCACACACCTGACTGTGCACCTGCCACTCATTCACCTGAGCTGCCTGGCTCCACACACCTGACTGTGCACCTGCCACTCAGTCACCTGAGCTGCCTGGCTCCACACACCTGACTGTGCACCTGCCACTCAGTCACCTGAGCTGTCTGGCTCCACACACCTGACTGTGCACCTGCCACTCAGTCACCTGAGCTGTCTGGCTCCCCCTCTGTAAGATACCTAGACCTACGAATCAATCTGTTTCTCATCCATTTTCATCTTCAGGCCGGGCTGTTTTGCCTTGTCCATATTACTAATAGATCACTAGATCCAAAAAGCACTTTAAAGCTAGAATGAGGGGAAACAACGGTATTTACCCTCTGTAGCTCATAAATGTTATTTCTCATTTAAATCCCCACGAAGAAGCTAACAGGATGGTAAAGAAACTGAACGGGCAACTTTCCCACCAAGCAGTGATGCCACGTTAGAGCCCCAGAGATTGTTAGGTGGTTCTAGCAGGAGAGCACAGCTACTCAGGTCGCATTGAGAGAAGAATGGCTCTTCTCCATGGGAGAAGGTTATCTTCCCTGATTAAGCATAAAGCCTCTGGGGAGATACACAGAGAGGTGGGGGAGAGAAGGAAAGAACCAGGTAGCCCTACCTAGATCTGCTGAATCAACCCTGGTGATCAACTGAGTGGCAGATGTCATAGCTGTTATCCAAACCCTAGACTGCTTATCACAGGATGTCAACTAATTTGAATCTCGGATCTTTCAGACTGGAGAGAGGTTTTGAATTTAGTTGGCTCTAAAAGGCTTTTCAGTCCTTTTAAAAAAATATTTATTTATTTATTTAATGTATGAGTATGCTGTAGCTGTCTTCAGACACACCAGAAGAGGGCGCCAGATCTCATTACAGATGGTTGCAAGCCACCATGTGGTTGCTGGGACTTGAACTCAGGACCTTTGGAAGAGCAGTCAATGCTCTTAACCACTGTGATATCTCTCCAGCCCAAGGCTTTTCACCCTTAACAGGGTGATTCTACAATGTTTTGATTTTTCTCATTACTTATAGTATTTAGTTGAGGGTCCTGTCATATTCAGGGTTGAGACTTCCTCATGATCAACCTTCTAAGTCCAGATGGGTGTCTTAGGGTTTCTATTGTTGTGAAGAGACACCGTGACCAAGGCAACTCTTAGAAAGGCAAACATTTAATTGGGGCTGGCTTGCAGGTTTAGTCTACTATCATAGCAGGAAGCATGGTGGCATACATGCAGACATAGTGCTGAAAAAGGAGCTGAGAATTCTGCGTCTTGATCGGAAGGCAACCAGGAGAGACGGGCATCCTCAGGCAGCTAGGAGGAAGCTGTCTTTCTGCAATACGTGGTGCCTGAGCATAGCAGGAGACCTCCAAATCCCACCCCCGCAGTGACTCACTTCCTCAGACAAGGCCACACCTAACAGTGCTACTCCCTGTGGGCCAAGCCTATTTAAACCACCACAATGGGGAAACCATGTTATATGAATGACATAGATGCTGATCACTGTTTTTTACTGGTCTCATTGGTGGTCACCAAGTTATAAGAGGAGGGTAGGGAGTGGCCGAAGATCTGAAATGTCCATTTGTTGAAAGCTGCCATTTTATTTGTTAATTGTACAGTCATTTACATAACTGTCCTCTAAAGTGGTGGTCTGAGACCCCTTTGGAAACCGACTGACCCTTTCACAGGGGTCACCAAAGACCACCAGAAAATATATATACATTACAATTTATAATAGTAGCAAAACAAAATAGTAATGAAAATAATTTTATGATTGGGGTCACCACAACATGAGGAACTGTATTAAAGGGTTACACTGTTAGGAAGGTTGAAAACCACCACTCTAGAGGAAAATGGTTACTTAAAAATTGTTCATGACATATGTCTCAGATTCTCTGCTGATCTTTTCCCTCAGAGATGCCATGAGGATGTCCTGTGTTTAATAGTGAGGTGTCAGATAGGCTTGCTTCTGGGTCTGCCTTTATCTAGTATGTCAAAACACCGGCCAGGCGGTCAGCCACGAGATGAACAGCTCTTAAGAAAGCTCTGTTTTAGATCCTCCTTAAGTTTCTAGCCAACAATCTACTTAGTTTGGGTCTGAGTTGACCTCATCAGTCACCCTAGCGATGTGTTTATACTTCTAAGGTTGGTTTGAAGTTGGTTTGACTTCATGAAAGTAGGGAGATTTCTATATTTATGTGTAGGGTCCACTTTCATGTTCAACAAAAGACCATAGAGAAGATGCTTAAAGTAATACTGGATTTAGTCCCGAGTTGTGTGGTACTTTGACTGGAGTTCTACCCACCAGGACCAATGTCTTCATTACTTTTCTATTGCTGTTAATAATACTCTGACAGAGCACCTTAAGGAAGAAAGGGCTTATGGATCCCTGTACCGCAGTGTACACAGTGGGGAAGACATAGTCGCAGGGACAAGAAGTCAACCGGTTACATGCACAACACAGAGGACAGAGTGGACAGGAAGTGAGGCCACCTTGTGGCTCCTACCTAGTGACTCGTTTCCTCCAGTAAGCTCCACTCTTCCAGGTCCCATAACTTGTTTCAACAGTGCCACCCATTGGAGATCAAATACTCTAACACCTTTATCTGTTGAGGTAAAGTCCAAACAACAGAATACCATGTAATTTTCAGAACCGGTGTAGGTGATAAGGTATAGGTGACAAATTGAGCATGAAACTAGTACTCAATGATCTGATATCAATAGAAAGCTTCACCGAGTCTTAGTGACTACTGTACAAAGGTGATGGTGATTTTAAGTGTCTACAGAACATCAAAGCCAAGGGTTAGCCCTTCCTTCACATAGTACAATTGTAGAATGTTGGTTGGGTTATGTTTGCCCTAGTAATTCAACATCACCCTCAGTGTCTCTCCAAAGCTACATGGATACTTAAAATTTGTTAAAAGCGGAACAGTCAAACATTTGAGTGCTGTCTTTGGTCTCAGTGTGTCTACATACATGTGTCTACATACTGTGTCTCTGGGAGGAGGGCATATGCCCTTATCAGCATGTAGAATGTGTGACAGAGATATTTTGGCATCAGACCATAAAGGCCTCAAGAAGGTTACCTCTTGTTATTGTTTGGTGATTAGCTCCAAGAGCCCCCCCCCAACAGTTATAAAATCCATGGATTATTAGCCCCTTATGTAAAATGGTGTGGTATTCATAAGCAATCTGATCACACCTTCCTGCATACTTTAGCTCATCTCTAGATAGCTTAATACCAATTTAAGATACAGTCCAAGTAACTATTACACTGTATTGCTAAAGAATGCATATTCTGTGTACATCAAATACAGACAATTTAACAGTAATTTTTGACCTGTGGTGGGTTGAATTAATGGATGCAGAAATTCACGAATTTGGAGGACTGGCTTTACTGTTTGAGATGTCTTCTTCAAAATTACTTTAATAATTTTGCCTGTGAAAATAAATAAAATGAAATAGCCCATGAAAGGCTTCCATGACGCTCCAGTGTTGGCCGAGAAGTGTTTTTTCCTGTTAGGAAAGACAGCTGCATCTTTCTATTTAAGTTAAAACCCAGCCTATAGAGTTAGGTCCGAGTTCAGGTTCTACTGAAGACTATTTTGAAGCATCTGACATCTTCTTGAGACAGGGTTTCTCTGTGTATCTCTGACTGTCCTGGAATTCATTCTGTAGACTGGGCTGGCCACAGACTCAGAGACCTGCCTGTCTCTGCCTCCCGAGTGCTGGGATTCAAAGGCGTGCGCCACCATACTCAGCTGAGTTTTCTATTACTATTATGGTATAACGGGTCACCAAGACCTTAATGGCTTCAAACATCCATTTCTTAGCCCATGGTTGTATAGAGCAGCTGGAGTCTCTCCGCTTGGCTTTGTGTGAAAGAGACATTAAGGCATCGGCCAGAGTTTTATCTGGAGGAGGGGCCATGGGAAAATTCCTTCAGGTGGTTGCTTTAACCCAGGGTCTTGTCACAAGACTGTCATGTCTGCCCCCTTGCAGCTTGGCAGCTGGGTTTAGCGTTCAACTTCCGAGTCTGCCACACTCTGCTCATGTGACTAGCTGGCTCTCCCTCAAGCCAGCTATATTGCTCGCAATCTGCCTCTGTTTCTAATTCCTCTGATGAAGCCTTCTGGCACCAGCTGGAAGAGGCTCTGCTTTTAAAGATTTTACTTGATTTGGCTAGGCACACCCAAATAATGGCTGTATCTTTTGCCAGCTGAGTTAGAGCTCAACTACCTCTTGGTGGGGGTCGGAGGAGCCCTTCGAGGCAGCGCATAGATTAGCATTTGAATAACCAAGGTATGAAAACCCTGGGGGCCACCTTTAGGGTCTGGCCTGCCACCTAATAGAATTACAGTCTTCTAAAACTAGAGAGTTCTGCAAAGCCTTACCCTGAGTCTCAATCATGAGGTGGGGCATTTATCCTTGAACTATTTGCCATGACCTTGGAGCTTGGAAGGAGCTGGCTGGCTACTAGAAGCCCGAATTTCCCCCTTCCACGCTGGGAATGCGGTTCGTAGAGGATGGATAATTGGATGTTGGTCTCTGGAAGCATGAACTCCAAGGTAATTTTCCTCTTGGCTAGATCACGGCAGGATGCCACTGGACTTTTTTTTTTTTTTTTTTTGGTCTGGTTTTGAGTCGGAATAAAGTGACCTTGCTCCCCTACCAAGGGTTCTTCTTCCCCAGCTGGAGCAGTGTCCTGTGAGTCATTTAATTTTAGCCACCCTTTGTTGTCAGTGTCAGCTGGGACCTCTCGTGGCCACGTTGTCATGGTCTGAGTCCTAATTCTCATTCCCAGGTGAGTGAGCAGACAGCCAAGGAGCTGGACTGCTTTTAGAGCTTGTCGATTCTCCCCCATTCCTTCAGAGGCCACTCTCCAGCCTGGCTGCTTATTTCTAGGAGAACCAGGTCTGGAATCCTAAACGGCTGCTGTAAGTAAAGGAAGAGGCCACGCTAATCCCAGCAGGTAACCACATTAGCTTGGAGAAGCAGCTGACTCATCCTCGTTTGCTTCCTCCTTATCAGCTGTCCCCATGGTTCCCGATTCTTTGCTTTGGTGCCACATCTCCATTCTTTTCCTTTTTATTCCCTTAATTCCCGCCCCATCCCACTTCCGGCTACTAGTTCCCGCCCCCTCATCCCACTTCCGGTTACTAATCTCTCGCGCCCCCCCATGCCCACCTCTATTTTGATGAGAACCCAAAGAGTTCCATAACTGTTAGGGGTCAGCCCATGCTGCAGTGTTTGCTGCTTTCTGACAAAAGGATAAATGCAGAAACCACGTGGGTCAGGGGCTTTCCAGGAAGGCACCGTCCATGAATAGCTCTTTCATTTTAATGTGAATGTGCATATATGCCTATGGGTCTTAAGGCCACATTTTGTCTGGGTGCTATGACTTTTGGGTTTCCCTCCCCCCTCCCGCAAGGAGATGATTATGCATTTCAGTAGTATTTGTTGAGAAGCAAATGGATACCCAGACCCAGGACTGTTTTGGAGAGTGGAGAGGGGGCTGGATAGATGAGTGAGCATTGTCAACGCTACATCCAAGAAGTTCGCAGGGACACATACCAGGGTCCTAGAGCTTAGCTGTCCTCGCATGGATGCATTGCCTGTCTCTTTGCATGTTAGACAATTACAGCGCTTCTTGGGGCCATAATTATAGCACAAGCCTCAGGGCAGGAAGATAGAAAGTTTTCAGATTTCCTAACACAATATTAGCATTTGGGGAAATAGCTATGTTTTCCAGTGTGATCCCTCATCCTTACGAGACAAGAGCTTCGCTTACGTCGTAGGACTAACAGCAGGAAAGTTACTGGTTTCCAATATTCAGCAATATCCAGAAAGTGGGTTAAAGCAGTGCCTTCAGAAATAAGAATGGGCTTGGGGGCTGGCAGGGAGGGGTCGATGGTTTGCCCAGTGACACAGAAAGGACCAAGTAAGGGATCAGTGGGTTTTCTGTAGCGTTCATTTCCTACCGAGTTTAGTTAGTCTATTTTATTTTTTGTTATGTAAATGGATGTCTGCCTTGTGAGTGCAATACCTCTTGAAGCCAGAGGGGGCCTCCCTAGAGCTCTCTAGAGCTGGAGATTTAACTCTGGTCTGGCGTTGAGAACCGTAACTGGGTCCTCTGCCAGTGTGCTTACCACTGAGCCATCTCTCCAGCTCACTGACATTAGTTTTGAGTTTTTTTTTTTTAAAGACTGATATAAAGTGCTGTAGGAATGGCTACAAGAGGAACACTATCGTCAATACTATAGAGCCCAACAACTAAGGACAAGACAAAATGGTATGGCTTTCTCATAGCGCTTTGCTTCTTAGCAATTCCCCCCGGGAAATGCACTCCGTAAGCGATACGTGTTTTGTTTATGGAGGAAAAAGCCGTACCTAGAAAACCTCTGACTCAGAATATGAGATTATGAAGGTCTGTTTCCTGTCCTGTGATTTGCTTGTTAATTTAGTGAGGTAGGGACAAGAAGAGTCTCACCATGAGCTGTGATAATCAGAGCTCCCCACCTCCAGGCTGAAATCCTTTGGCTGAAAGGAAGAGCTGTTCTATTACTGTGTGCTGCAGCTGTGCCATTTCTCGTCTTTTTTTTTAAAAAAAGTACGGACAGGATGCAATCAAGATCTGGATACTTTGGTCAGCACTCTGGCTCCCTGGTAGGAGTAGCTGCCTCTTAGTTCTGTTAGCAAGAAAGCGAGGGAAGCTTGTTAGCATCCTGCACAGAGGGGAGCTGGACTGTGTGAACGGAGGTGTGGCCTGACGCAAAGCATGCTGGGTTATAGGCATACAGTCCCCGGGGAGACTAACTACAGCTCAGCGCCTCTACAGGGAGAGAGAATCTGGGCTTCTCAAAGCAGTAATTCCCTTTCACGGGGGACACCTATCACCACTGGAAAACACGGAGTTACACATTGTGGTTCATAACAGCAGTAAAGTCACAGTTACGAAGTAGCGAATGAAAATAATTTTTTTGGTTGAGGAACTGTATTAAGGGGTTGCAGGGTTAGGAAGGTCAAGAACCGCTGTTTGGTGAGAACATTGAGAGTCTCTGAGTAGCCCTTTGGGAGGTGACCTGTTGATCTCGTGCACCTCATATTTTATAATTCTAAGTGTGTGTGGGTCTAGATCCCAAGGGAAGGTCAAGGCTAGAAGACAGTGGGTGTGGCACAGTGCAGGGAAAGGTACTCGTCCCTGGGCTGAGGTATTAATCAGGCAACCAAGATACCATTTAGGGTGGGTCAGGGTCTCAGAAGATAGGGCACTATTTCTCAAGGTCTTTATAGACCTTGGGGACTTTTATTAAAGTGCTCTTGCTCCAGACCTCATAAATCGGAACAAAGATGATATGATTTGGGGAATGTATGTATTTTGTAAACTCCCAATGGGTTGGTTGTTTGTTTGTTTTTAAATAACCTTGGAGTTTATTAACCAGAACATCGGAGGGTCTTCAGATTCAATACTCAGAGTCCCATCCTTCCAAAACTAAAACTGACAGGTAAAGACAGTCTTTTTACTGATAGACCCTACTGTTGTCCCAGCCCCCAAACAAGTAGATCACTGTAGTGATGTAGGATTACCAGACACAGACAAGTTCAAAGAGGAAGCGCCCTCCATCCAGCCCTCCTCATACATACATACATGACTGGCTAATGGTTTCAGAAGATGCAGTCCATCATGGTAGAGAAGCTCTGTTTACATCGTGCAGGTAGGAAGAAGAGGGAGGGGAACTCTCATTCTCAGTTTGCTTGCTTCCCTGTCCCCTTCAGTGGACCCTTCATAGGAGGATGCCAAAGAGGATCTGGGGGGCTCTCGGGATGTCGGAGCAGGGAGCAGGTGAGTGAATGTAAGCTAAGGAATGGTCTTGTGTGTTCATCGAGAGCATACATGGGCTTGGGAGCTTATGCCCATGATTATGCAAACTGAGGGAACTACAGTAGTAAGTCTAGGGACTGACCCGCATCCCGGGTTTTCAGCAAGGTTCCTGTTCAATGTGCTTCACATCAGAGCAATAACTACGTGCGCTTCCTAGAAACATCAAGGGATGGGAAGGTGCCACCAAACCCCTTCCTAGAAACCAGACGTGAATGGCTCCTGCTCTCTAATTGCACGCTCGCAGATGAAGGCGCCTCAAAATAGTTCTCCTGCAACCCACCCATGTGGGTGTTCTCTCTCTCAGCCCCGCTAAAGTGGGGCCCGAGTAATTGCAGAGACGGGAAAATGAGTATTTTCTAAAACGAGATGCGTGCGCTCTATTGTGTGAAAAAGAAAAGTTAACTTTAGAAAACCGTTACCTAGGCTGTGCAGTCTTCTCCCCGGTCCTCTCACAGGGCGTGCTGGGCAGGCAGGAGTGATTATCATTCCCAACGGGATGGTTCTCTGCAGTGTTATCTCCCTCTTGACTTTAGGTGCCCTACTATGGTGACTTTGGGGGTAAGCTCGGGAAAGCATCAGCAGGCTGACCAGAGTCTGGAGACACCATGGTCTTGCAGAAATCATGTAGGAGAAGGGCTAGACAGCAGGGTAGCTTCCAGACTGCACCTTTGTTTCTCTGTAGTGGGGAAAGTATGTCTTTGTGTGAAAGGTCACCAAGTCCGATGTGATTGGTTCGGGAAATGGCTGGGTTGTCAATTTCTCCTTCCGAAGCTTTGCTGCTTGTTGACTGATTAACTGTTTCCTTGCTGGACTGAAAGCTCCAGGAGGAAGAACCTGACTGATGTCAGTCTCTCAGTCTTCATGCAAGCCTTGAGAATGCAACATCACGTGGCTAGCACATCTGCACAGACCCTGCCAGTGCAGGGAGGTGAACTCGGGGCTCTTTGGGTTAGCTCTACAGTGCCTCCTCCTGACTGGATAGGCTAGGTCTCTCCCATCATTCCCTGGGCAGACATAGGGATGATGGTGGCATTGGCTTACAGTTCAGTCTCTGCACTGTTACCCTGGGATCCGTGCAGACCCATCCACACAGGGCGTCCATGTGAGGAGGACTCTACTGAGGAGGGCTGTGGGACCCAGCAACAGGGAATGGGGTGGCACGTGGTGGGGACAGAAGGGCTTCTGAGATCCTTCTGTTCTACTGTCTTGTCTTTGTTCCCCAGCAGTTGTCTTCCCTTCTGCTTAGAGGTTTCCCTGGATTGCTGATGTCCGTCCCTTCTGCCTTGATCTTATTTCCTGGTCCTCCTCCTCCCCCTCCTCCCCCTCCTCCCCATTCCTTTATGCTTGGTTCTCTCCAGTGTCTCAGAGAGGACCAACCCAGCCATTCGAGTAGATGTCCTGCGTCACTCACTGTTGTTCCAGCGAGCATGCACGAGGGAGAAGGTATCGCAGTGACAGCCGCTGGATATTCCCAGCTGCTGGATAGTCCCAGCTGTTTGGATAGTGGCATCCAAACGCACTCCCACTTAGGGCCCAGAACCTTCAGAGTCTGATGTACCCCTGTGTCCCGACATCCCTTGCTGCTCCTCTAACTTGGTCGCTGGTTCTGCTCCAGTCTTGGTACCCACGTGTGCCAGCTTCTGCACCTCCGTCCTCGGTGTACGCACAGGCCTGGTTTTCCATTCAATAGAAGGGGACTCCAAAGTCATTTCGAGTGAGGTTCCTGGTAGGTAAATGCAGAAGTAAAACCCTGGGAGGTAGAGCGATGAGTCATGAACAGTAGGTACCTTGTGCGTCCTCTCCACATGGCCAGACCTCTTCCCTACAGCTGGCCCTCCTAGCAGGGGCTCTAACCCATTACTGTTATGTCAGCTTCTTTTTACAGATGATGAAAAATAAGGTTTAGAATAGCCATTATGCTTGCCCACAGTCGGGCAGGATACAGACCACAGAGGGCATCCCCTGTGGTTCTGGGGGAACCTGAAAGCCATCTTTTGAGTTGCAAATTACGAAAGAACACATAGGATCCTGAGCCAGGTTGCTGGCACCACATTTAAAAAAAAAAAAAAAAGACTGGGAATGAATCTCTTCGCTAGAATTGCTTGCCTAATGTGCAGGAAGCCTTGGGTTCTTCCCCTCCACTGCCTAAAACCAGGCATAGTGAAACACATCCATAATCCCACAACTCAGGGGGATAGAGTCATGGGGATCAGAAATTCAAGATCATTCAGAACTCTAGGCTAGCCTGGGCTACATGCGACCCTGCCACTAAATAGAGCACTGGAAATGCCCACCTCCTTTTACACAAGATTCCTTAAAAAAAGTCAGTGTGAAATACGTTTACTATGAAAAACATTTGTCCTAAGCCCCCGTAAATATACCACTCAGTCATACCAAGTTAATACGCCTTTCTGCGAATCCTTCACACCTGAATCTTTCTTCATCCCAGAGACCTGAAATTCTGAACCTATGAGACAACTCTCTCCCTTCCCCTACCGGCCCCCATCAGTGCTTCTGCTTCCTGGTTTTATGGGTTTTCTACTCTCTCGTCTAAGTGGAATTACACAGGATTTATCTTTCTCCGGCTGGTTCGTTTCATTCTGTGGTAGCCTATGTCAGTCACTGTCTTCCACTTGAATTTTGAGGGATGTTCTCTGTAAGGTCATCCACATGTTCTTAGTGTCCATTCATCTGCCTGTGGACCCTTGGGTTCTATCACCTGGGATTAGTCTCTGGGGGGTGCCATTGCAAAGCACCACAGACTGGGTAGCTTAAACAGCAAAAAAGTATTTTCTCACAGCCTTAAATTTGAAAGTTCAACATCAAAGTGCCCGCTGTCTTAATTTCTGATTGATTGGTGTCCACCAACTGATTGATTGGTCTTCACCAACTGACTGATTGGTGTCCACCAAATGATTGATGCCCATCAACTGATTGATTGGTTACTACCAACTGATTGATTGGTCTTCACCAACTGACTGATTGATGTCCACCAACTAACTGGTGTCCACCAACTGATTGGTTGGTGTCCCCCAACTGATTGATGGCCACTAATTGATTGATTGGTTAGTACCAACTGATTGATTGATACCCACCAACTGATTGATTGGTATTCACTAATTGATGGTTACCTCCACCTTATTGGTTACTTCCAACTGATCAGTGTCTTCCAACTGATTGGTGACTAATGGCTAGATTCTTCTAGAAACTTGGTGCCCTTGCTCTATCTGCTTCTCCTTGAGCTCTCAGCTGCTGGAGACATGTCCCAGCAGGGAGAAGAGGGTCACTGAAGTCATCCACTCTCAGGTCAGGCTGCTTTGTCTGAGCCTTGGCTATTAGGAATCACCTCTGAGGGCGGACAGCGTGCATGTCATTTCCTGAACATATCTGTGTCTGGTGGAGGAGGGACCTGAGTTGCCGAGGTGCCTACTGCCTTCAGAACATCTGAGAATGTTTCAAACATCCCTCGGGGAGCATCGTGTAAAAAACACTGCTGTGGTGTCAGCTCAGTGGGTAAAAGCAGTGGGGAGAGCTGGTAGGGGGAGAGAGTGATGCTGGAGGAAATGCTCTGGTAAGGAGGCATACGGGAGCATTTAGAAAGCCGAGTGTTGTGAATTAGAGGCACGATGTGTAGGAACGGGGGTTGATATGATGATATTGGACATGCATGAAGAAGGATGTGGGGGCAGTAGAAGTAAGGGTATATGTTTGAAAGACGAAGAGTTGGAGGGTCACGTTAGTATGAGGGTGGTAGGTAGAGTAAGGGATGTGCTTGCAGAATAGGGTATGGAAGTGGGGGGTTGAGGTTAGCATGAAAATGTATATAGTACCAGCATTTGGGGGTTAAGGTATGTTATAGTATATGTATGTGTGAGCGGCATTGGAAGCAAGGTGTGTGTGGGAGGTGTGTGTGTAGGTGTGAGGGGCAGGCAGGGGTGGAACTGTAGAGTGGGGTGCCTCCAGCGTGTGCCTGTGTGTCATATGTGAGGGGGCGAATAGTGTAAGAGTGCCTGTGTTGGCAGGTTTGGGTAGGGAAAGGACCAATGGCTTTGCTTCCCATGGCAGCCCTTGTAGCAGCTGGAGGGAGGCGGGTGGAGTCGCTCCTGTAACCTGCTGAGCTGTCCCACTGTGGCCTCGAAAGTGCCCAGCCTGGACTCAGGCATGATTCAGATTCACCTGCCAGGGGAATCAGTTTGCCCGGGGCTGCTGCATCATGCGTGCGTCAGTCTGCATGACTTGTTCTTACTAAGAACCTGGAAGAAATTAAAAATGCGACACGAAGGGGTAGGCGGGAGAATGGTACGGTAGGCTGCAAAAGATCAATTGCTCTCCACCAAGCAGCTGAGTTAGGCTAAAGGGACCAGGGCCGTCTCCCTAGACTCCGGTCCCCAGAGGAGGCAGCTGCAGCATTTCCCCCACACCCCCTGCAAAAGAAGTAACTTTAGAAGGCGTGCAAAGCTGGGTGAAGGAGCCCAGAAGCCCCTCCTAGGTGCCAGGCAGCCTCTGCAGCTGTAACCCTTTGTGTGCCGCGGTCTGCCGCAGTCTGTGTCTTTGGAGGGACGGCGGCTTTTATGAATGGTAGCCTGGGAGTGGCCTAAGGTCTGGCTCCTGATGTCAGCACAGTGAATGAACAGTTGCGAGGAGGAGCGGTACAGCCTCAGCACTTGCGAAGCGGACACCTTCTGAGATTGGCTCTCCAGATGCAGTGTCTCTTGCTGACGAAAGCCCAGGTCCCATGTGTCACAGATAAACCGTATATACGTTAGGACTCGAACGAGCCAGACATTGAAGCCGCGTGAGGACCAATGCGCATCTGACTCGGGGACCAGCAGCTCCTTTCCCCCGAAGCAGCAGCATTTAGCCGAGAGACCCCTTTCCTGCCAGGCACCGGTCGAAGGTGCCGGAGAGCTGCAGCCGCGGAGCTGTGTGTTAGGCACCCGCTTAGCTGGCTTCATGTTCTGCTTTTGTTGGCAGAATTCCTTGCTGAAGCTCCAAGCCCTCGAATCCGGTCTGTGCTCCGCGTTTCTGACCACCCAGGAAGAAGATGGCCAAGTGCACGGAGCGAAGGACCCGGCCCCAGCTTCCACGCAGAGCGTGCCTGCCGACAGCGTGGATCCTGCAGGTAAGAGGCAGAGTCTGGGGATGTCCCGTGTGGTACTCAGGAGACAGCTCAGCCTCCGCCTGGACTCCTGGCTGAAATGATGCAACATCAAAGCCCGAGCCCAGGAGCTGCTGAGAGGGGACGGGAGGATTTAGGATTAGCCTGCGAGGAGGCAGACTTTATTTTAAATGGGAGTCAGCTGAAAGCGTCAGTCACAACTTCTTGTCATTTGCTCTGTAAGGAGGAGTAGTGTGTTCTACTTGGCTTAGACGGTCCTGTCTTAAAACTTAGCACGCTTTTGAGATACTGAGGACCAGGGGAGTTTCTCTGTGTATAACTGATCTTAGGTTGATCATTAAGCACAGTAGGCAGGGGCGAGCGTCCAGCTCTTGGCTCATTCCCGTCGTCCTGTATTCCCTTGTTCTTGGCTTCTTCTGAATTCTCCTTTCAAAAAGTCTCAAAATGGGTCTGATTTTTTTTTCCTTCGCTTTTTTCTACTTTCAATCCTAGGGACAGCTGATTGGCTAACCAACAGAAGGCAAATTAATGCTCTCAGGAAGAATTTGAGAGGAAGGAAATAGCGATTTACCTGAGGAGGGAGCTTCTCCTTCTCTGTACAAATCCGCCAGAGGCTCGCCGCCAGCTCCCTGGATTGGGGGCGGGGCCTCAAAGGGCTTAGGGGAGCTCGCTCTCGAAGAAGCCTTTAAATCTCCAGGGGTTAGAGGAAGAGATTGAAAATGGCAATTCAGTTCAGCAGCACGGACAGCAGTTCTTAACACACTTCTGTTTAAGAACATCTCACGTGGTCTAAGCAGGTCGAGTGGTCATCTGCAGCGT
This sequence comes from Rattus rattus, assembly GCF_011064425.1. Classification (NCBI taxonomy): domain Eukaryota; kingdom Metazoa; phylum Chordata; class Mammalia; order Rodentia; family Muridae; genus Rattus; species Rattus rattus. The sequence continues at coordinate 16,357,819 of NC_046171.1, read as the reverse complement.
AGGAGTTTGTTTCAATTAACAGTGTTCATAGGAGCTGCTAAGGGTAGCTGTTCCCCTTACTTACATTCCTATGAAACTGTGAAGGAACTGTTTATGCATTTGGTGATAGTCACTTTCTGAAGTGAACCGTGAAATAATACTTGTTGGCATGAGGACCCGAGGCCTAGGGGGACATAGTAAGTGGCAAAAGAGTTCCCTGTGGCCACGTGCCATTGACAATTGGTGGCCTTCTTGGGTGGTAGGTAAGCACCCCTCCTGTACTGGCCACTGTGTTTGGGTCAAATACTGGTAGAATACTGATTGGGTCAGGGGCCTAATCAGTGTTTTAAGTCAGATTGTCAGACAATGTGGTCCCTCTTCTTCAACCCTGTATTTTTGCTTATTTATTTATTTATTTATTTAATATCTGGATCGTAGTCCCCCACCCTAGTCAGCCTCTCCCTCTCCCAATCTCCCCAACATATCCTCTCTTTCCATCCCCTCTTCCCTTCTCCTCTGATAAGAGAGAGGCCCTCCCTGGGTACCAACCCACCCTGGCACATCAAGTCACTACAGGACTAGGCACATCCCCTCCCACTGAGGCCAGACAAGGCAGCCCAGTTAGAGGAACAGGATTCACAGACAGGCACCAGAGTCAGGGACAGCCACCTGCCCACTCCAGTTGTTGGGGGACCCACATGAAGACCAAGCTGCACATCTGCTACGTATGTGGGGGGAACCTAGGTGCAGCCCATGAATGCTTTTAGCCAACCCTGGATTTTGTCTTTTCTGAAAAATAGCATATGCAACACATACAGAAGTCTAACGCAAAATTATAAATTAGCCTTTGAACTGTCTGGTGTTTGAATTAGCTGCCCAAGTATCTAGCCTGGAGAGTTTAGTCTTTGTTATATGTTAGAGATAGATGCTTTTGGGGGGTGTGTTTTAATGATTTTTAATTTTTGAATATCAAGATGATTTCATGCTTTTTTTTTTTTTATTATGGGTAGATTGGGCTTTGAACAAACTTTAAAACCCTCTCGTGAGATGTAAATAAATTGTGAATTTACCTAGGACTGTTCACAGAACTGGGCAAGCAAGACCTTCTGCGTTCAGTGAGTGACAAGTTGAAGGGACCAGGCTAAAGGCTCCTTTGAGACGGGGCTCTTGGGTTGGACACTGGCTTTTTTTTTTTTTTTTTTTTTTTTTTTGTTCTTTTTTTCGGATCTGGGGACCGAACCGAGGGCCTTGCACTTCCTAGGTAAGCGCTCTACCACTGAGCTAAATCCCCAGCCCCTGGATACTGGATTTTTAAAAAAATTTTTAGATTTATTTTTAGTATTTTATGCACCACATGTGTTGGGCTTGAGGAAGGGGCAAACCTCCACGTAGGTACTGGGAGAGGAACCTGGGGCCTTTGCAACATTAACGAGTGCCCTTAACCCTTGCGCCAACTCTCCAGCCCGTAGACTGAATTTTAAATGCAGAAAACTTGAAAGTACTGAGACCTCTGCCCAGGTAACAGACTCTGGAGAAACAGAGAACGAAGGGTTTTCGTGGGCCCCCAAGAGTTTCTCCATCCAGCTGAGGAATTGTCAAGTCGAATTTGTAAAGTGGTTCCATGGGATGAGGTTTGGTCTCGCGGCACTCCCAAGTCACACTTTCACAGGAAGCCCGGGCGTTTTTTAAAGTCTCACTGGTTACGGTTGGGAACAGCAGTTTAGCTTTTGCTAGTCAGAATGTAGTCACAGCGTTTGTTTCCATATTTTTCTATTTCCCAGCTCTTCCTACCGCGTCGTTAAATTCCTGGCCTCCTCATTTTTGTTATTTTCTTTCTTCCTTTCCTTCACTCACCACTCACTCACCCACTCAGTCACCACCACTCCTCACCCACTCAGTCACCCCTCAGTCACTCACTCTCTCACTCCTCCACCACTCACTCACCACCACCCACCCCTCAGTCACCAGTCACTCACTCACTCACTCACTCACTCACTCACTCACTCACTCACTCACTCACTCACTCACATGTGTCTTGCTTGTATCTTATTTCAGGGCCGACTACTTGGTATTGGATAACCAGTCAGGGGGCTCCTCCCTGGGGAAGACCTACTTCTCTTACCTCAACAGTTGCCTGAAGTCCTTTGTCTAGGGGTGGGCCCTGTGGGATGTCCAAACCTTCCGTGGTCACAGATCGATCAGCAGTTTTTAACTGATAGGAAGTGTATATGGATTTCTGGGGTTATTTTATCATCATCAATCATCAATCATCATCATCATCATCATCATCGTTATTTTGGAATTTGTGAGTTTGTGTGTGTGTGTGTGTGTGTGTGTGTGTGATACCTGTGCATGAGTACATGTGTGTGCATGCACGTACACTTAAATCCTCGTCAAAAAGAGGACTGTATAAGATTATGCCAAATGACCACAAGTCCATAGAAGATTATATTAAAAATGTAATAGCCCCAAACTCCATTTAACAGTAGATTTAATAATTAGTATAAGCAGGGATAAAACCCCCCCCCAATGATTTTTATAGGAATTCCTGGATATGATTTGCCAGCGATGACTACTAATGGTAAGATTCCCAAATAGAAGTCGACGTCACTATAAAAAGGTTTGGATTCGATTCAGACTTAATTAGTACATGACTTGAGTTACTTAAAATCTCGAAGTACAGGTTTGAACTGATAGAAGGGCAGCATCTTGTCTGGCGGCGCAAACCTTGGTCTCTAAGTCAATTCATGGGTTTTGAAGTTTCTACTCACTCAGTAAGGTGCCTGGCATGGCGTCTTGTACTATGAAGCCAGTTTCAAACCGTGCCTGCCACAAGATTGGATCTCCTGGTGCCCTGTAGGCACGGTCTGGTCAGCAACATTCTAGAGACTTCTTACACTCCCCCATCGTCATCAGGAAGATTTACCCACATGGAGGCTTTCACTCTTTACCTTAAACAGTTTTGGGTACCAGTCCCAGAGTCTGCATATTTTATAAACACCCTGAGCAACAGGACCCACGAGTCAAGAGGATAATGTCTCGGAGAGAGGATTTCAAGGCTTCAGACTTTGCTTTACTGTTGTTATCAATGGACTACAGGATACTTAAGACTCAGAGTTCAGGGTCAGACCAATCAACTAGGTCATATCAATCAATCTAGGTCATATCAATCAACTAGGTCATATCAATCAACCCAGGCCATATCGATCTTCACACATTAACATTGAGATTGGAAAGGTACTCATGCACCAAGGTCACAGGCAGGGGAGATGGCTCATGGACAAGGATTGGGGGGTAGACACATCTTAAGAATACAGGGGTCTTTGGAGCAAAGTGATGGGTAATTTGAGAGCATTGGGAGATCCATGAACTGTTCTTGCTTGTGAAGAATTGTGGTTTGGGGCTAAAATATCTCTCACATACTTGAGGAGTCCTCGGTCCCAAATATGATCTCGCATAGGTCATCCTGCCTGTAACTTGTCAAACACATCGTGTAAGATAGAAAGTGACAGGGTGTGGGTCTTTGTGTCGCCTTCTAGTTGACCCTGCTGCCCTTATGAATGGGGCGACTCCTGTCAGAAGAGTCTAGAAATCTAGCTGACTGGCTTTCTACTGTTTTAGGGTAGAATAAGAGTCAGTTAATCATAGCCTGGAAGAGGGCCCTCTCAATGGCTTTAGACATGGCCGGTGCCTTGAACTCTGACTCCCTACCTACAGAACTGTGAGAAAGGAACTTTCCTTCTTTACTAGCCCCTTAGCATCTGGCAGTTTGTCATAGCAGTGCAGACTGACTAAGACAGAAATCCATTTGGTAGTGTCAAAACTCAAGTAGTTGGATCAGCATTTAGGGCTCAAGTGAATATTTTCCTTCCGGTCACAGTGAATGCCTATGCTGGTGTCACTGGGTGGAAAGTGGCCTGAGGGTTGTCTCTATGATGGCTTTCCACTTTGCAGTCTGCACAGAGACAGTTTGGCATTTCTTACGGCCAAGTGTAGCCCTGGTTCTGTCTCTCCAAGGATGACTGTTAGAAGTTACAGTCAGCACTGTCCTTAAAGGTAGCTGAACACCCACGACTCCGAACATTCATTTAGAAGCGCACAGTTCCTGGGGTTGGGGATTTAGCTCAGTGGTAGAGCACTTGCCTAGCAAGTGCAAGGCCCTGGTTTGGTTAGTTCCTTTTTTTTCTAAGATCTTGATTTGAGTAAGACAGTGATGTAGACCATCTGTTTTCTCTTAGAGGTTTCCCCGAGAATGATAGGTCTTGTCTTAGTCTCTGTCAAAGTGGGCGCTGTCTTCTTATCCTTACCTCAAGACACCGCACTTGACCAGAGTTGCGGATTACTTGGAAATAAATGCTAGTGAATCTCTAGATGTTGTGGTTGCTCACCTCAGAGTGCAAAGTTAAAAGGTAGGGATGAAGCTAGATGCTGGACAAGCTTCCCTGAACTCAGCACCATGTCAGGGTATCATGAAATATGTTCTTGTTGTAGCTATAGCTTACAGTTGGATATAGAGAACAGGGTAGTATCCTAGGTGTACCAATAAGTGGATATCATCATTCATATAACCGGATCCTTTATTTATCTGTGGGCTAGCCTCAGATAGGCTATGAAGGTTTTGTTGTATATCATTTCAACCTCGGAAGCTCACAGAGTCCCCAAATACCTCTTACATGCTTCATTACTTATGGGGCTGTGTACAACGGCATAGGTTTTGTGTCTATATGTTTGCAAACCCTTCTTGAACCCTCTATCTATTATTGTTACATATAAAATAAGTATATTTTTATGTTCTAAATAAGTATATTTTTTATGTTAGTGGTCTACACCAAATGCTATATCTCCCTGGCCTCCAGCCAGTAGTACATGCATACATTTTGCCTGTATGTATGTATGTATGTATGTATGAGCACCATGTGTGCATGGATCCTCTGGAAGTAGAGTTAACACAAGGTTGTGAGCTGCCCCATGGGTTCTGGGAACTGAACTCCGATCTTCTGTAAGGACCACGAGGCCTCCTAACCACTGAAACGCATCAGCAGGCCCTTGCTAGAACTTTTTGATCTTCTCAGAACACACCACCTGCTGCTTGAAGCACAAAATGGCTACTGATGTGCAAAGTAGCCCGACAGTAATTATCCTCAGTCGACTTCAGCTGGGCTCCATTTTGTGTCGCTTCTGTTGGGTGCATTTGGTGATATTGGATATAGATTTAATAGTCACCACTAGGGTAGGCATATGCACTACGAGCTGGAGGCCAGGGATTCATGCTAATCATTTTCTATAATGCACTGAAGCTGTGCCCTCCCTGACCCAAGGCCTCCAGCTCCCAGTGCCAGTAACACTTGGGCTTGGAAGTGTACAATGTAGCATTTGGTGCAGAACACTGACATAAACAAACCGTGATCTCTTGGCTTGCTTCCAATGGTTGAATGGATATTTCTGTCTTATCGTAATAGTCAAGTCAGGCTGGTTTCATCACAACCCCTAGATTAAAGAGGAGAAAATAGAGGTTGGGGATTTAGCTCAGTGGTAGAGCGCTTGCCTAGCAAGCACAAGGTCCTGGGTTCGGTCCCCAGCTCCGAAAAATAGAAAAGAAAAAAAAAAAAAGAGGAGAAAATAACTCTGGAGAGTCAGTGCAACTTGTTGAAGGTGTCACAGGCAGGGGTAGGCGGTGATTGGGAACAAAGGAGATGGGTTGGGATGGGCACTTCTCAGTTTTTTCCCACTAAGTATCCACTATCCAGTTCAACTTAGTCTTCTTCTTTAAAATCTTTCAGATTTTGAAATTAAGTTGGCAGCTTGTGTGCACTTCCTATAACTGCTTTGTTTTGAAAATGACTGTTTGAATCTATGCTTTTTTTTTTTAAAAAAAATGATTTATTATTTATTTTATATGTGTGCACTATCACTGTCCTCAGACACACCAGAAGAGGGCATCAGATCCCATTACAGAGGGTTGGGGGCCACTGTGTGGTTGCTGGGTATTGAACTCAGGACCTCTGGAAGAGCAGTCAGTGCTCTTAACCACTGAGCCACCTCTCCAGCCCTTGAATCAGTTCTTACACTGAAGTTCTATGGCCCAGATTTGTGGTTAATTTGTCTGTTTTAGCTCATTGTCCCCACAGTCATTTTAGTTTCTCTGGTTCTTGTGACTTTCTGATGTGTGCCATTTGATTAGTACTGGACTGAATTAAAATATTATTCATGAATATGGGGAGAGATAGTTTAGTTGTCATCAAATATTTTCATTCACAGGCATGGGGCAGTGAATGATCAGGGGACCCCTGTCCATCAAATCTCATACCACCATGGGAATCCATAATTGTATCAGTTCAAAAACTAATTTATCGCCTTTCAAGCTATGGGCATAAAAATTTCCTTTTTATTTTAACAAAATAACAATGGCTTTAGGATTATCTCCCAAGCTACCCCTACTGTGAATCATTGTATCAACTTTCCGGTTATATCCCTGTGTTCTGAAGAACTCCAAGTCTGTTGCCTGTCGAGCTAATAACTCCATGCTTGTTACATACTGAGAGCAGATGGGGCAGGTCCTACTGGCTTCATCACCACTGGTCCACATTGCCAGTATCTGCCCTCATGGTGCCTCCCACAGTTTGAGACCTTGACCTGAGGCTGTTTGGTATTTTACTCCAGCTGGGGCTGGAGAGATGGATCATTGGCTGCGCTTCCACAGATCCCTGGTTCGATTCCCCGCACCTCCGTGGTGACTCATGACTGCCTGTAGTTCCAGTTCTAGGGGATCCCGTAGACTCTAGACTTCCTGGGCATTAGGTACGCAGGCAGTGCATAGCAGGTAAGACACCCACACATATTAAAAAAACTACAAACTAATACTTATCATTTTAGAACTGTAAACAAAGATTAATATAGGATCTGTTTGCAAGCATTGGGACTGACATGTCTGTCAAAAAGATATTAATTCAGCTTTGCCCTTTGCTACATATGTCAAGAGAGTTTGCATTGATCACAAAACATGGCCCAGTTATTTGGTTTTATTTTTAAATGACCTTGGTATGAAACGTGGACCATAATCCTCTTCAAAGGCTAAATATGTTATATTCAACACTCAGCTTTGTTCTGAAATAATAACCCGGCGCACGCTTTCATGAGCCAACTTGGTGACTTTGTATCGGCCATTTAATCTTCCCTACCTCAGCTTTCTTTTCTCTAAATAGCAGCAAGGCTGCTAAGCACTGTTGGTTTTGTTGTAAAACTGCACAGAATAAGATTTGTGAAACACGGCCCATGTCAATCCTGGTGTTTGTTCAAGAACTGTGAGCTGTTATTATCTTTAAGTTTTAATTTAGATTATTTTAATTTGTGTGTGTGTGTGTGTGTGTGTGTGTGTGGTTTGCATTTGTGTGTTTGCATATGGGTACAAGTACACATCTTTATGAACCTATGGAGGTCAGAGGGCAACCTTTCGGGAGTCGATTCTCTCAATGCTCTTCCTGAAGATTGGATGCAGACTTGGGGGCAAGTACCCGTGCTCTCCGCATCATCTCCATAGCCCACCTCTCAGTATTTAACAGGTGGTCAGTCTTGCCCAGTTCAGAGTGTATATCCCATTAGTTCCAGCTCACGATGATTACATATGGCTTTCAATACCGACTGTCTCATAATGTCTAATGTTTTCAGGGGGTGGGGACAACATTCGCAGATCGTTTTGCAGATCTCTGCTGAAGTCTCGAATGTGATTGACACGGTTCTAGCTTCCTTAGGCAGAGGGTATCTACAAAGACAATAATCTGTAGAGCAGGTTATAATTATTATTATTATTATTATTATTATTATTATTATTATTATTATTGTTATTATTATTATTAATCGCCACTCTCAGAGCTCAAACTGCATTTGCTGTAATAGACGTAGCGTGCGCTCTGCCTACAAGTCCAGTTAATTTTTCTCCCGTGCTTTGAAAATGACCTTCGCAGTGTTGGGGGTACGTACTATTACACTGACACCTTTTTTAACCAAAGGAAGCATTTCAAAACTCATAGATGGCCGTGTCCTCGTCTGAGGTCGTTTCTATAGCTTCCTTTTTGAAAGGAAGTGAGTATGACTCCTATAACTGTTAACTGCCAGATAGTTATGTAAGCTGCTAGCGCAACCCAGAATCCCCTGCATTTGCCCCGATGCTCATGGCCACCTTGGCCTGGTGATACTATCCTCCACCCTGATTGACCTCTTATCCAAGCCGGTCCGTCTGCTTCCCCAGCAGCCACTACATCGCCATGACTCTAGGTTGACCTCATGCTCTTTCCTGCCTTCTTGCGAACCTGTTAGCTCCTTCAGAAGCTTAAATATTACACCCTGGTTTGGAGAGATGGCTCAGCGGTTAAGAGCACTGACTCTTCCAGAGGTCCTGAGTTCAAATCCCAGCAACCACATGGTGGCTCACAGCCATCTGTAATGGGATCCGATGCTCTCTTCTGGTGTGTCTGAAGACAGCGACAGTGTACCCACATACATGAAATAAATAGATAAATCTTTAAAAAAAAATTACATCCTTACAACCCACCAGAACCCACCAGATATTTTTGGTTGCTGTCCTAGTTTGCTTTCTGGCACTATGATAAAATGAGGAAGCCAGGGCAGGAACCTGGGGAGGAAGCAGAGGCGTGTGGAGGAGGAGCCTAGCTCTCAGGTGCTCTTCTCTGACTTTATTTCCGTGCATCACACACAGCTACTTTTCAGAGGCCCGCCATACCCATCTAGGGATGGTGGACGCAGTCCTCTGCCATCTATTAGCAATGAAGAAAATGACTCAAAGGTGAAGGAGCCATAGGTCATTTCCGTCTCCTCTTCACAGGTGACTCTAGGTTCACGGCAAGTTGACAGATGAAGCCCACCGTGACATTTGAGCTTGTTTCCACAGCCTTCCCTTTGGGTGCGTACCACCCTCCATGCTGTCTGCTCTGAGGCCACCAGGGCCAGAATGTTGAGGCTTGAAACTTGCTAAGATCGCGGGCATGCTTTGGACTCATTTCACGCCCCAAACCACCACGGTTCCCGTAGCCATTGGGATATATCTGAAAGTTGCCTACGGGCCTATCTCAATGGCAAACCCCAGAGTACAAACAAGGAGTCTGCAACCCTCTGGTTTACACAGCCGAGCCCTCTCCAGCTCTTGCAGAGGTTTATTGAAAGTTTGAGCTGCTTTTGAAAAATCCGTATTAGGAAGATCCATTTTTAAATCTGACTGAGTCACTGTAACGTAACATCCGCTTCTGCCTGCAGTTGCAGCCAGATCAGAAGTGGTCTCTTGGCCTCCACATACTGGAGGTAATTATTCCTCGGCTTTGCGTCCCCTACTATTCAGTGAGTGGGGCTGCCAGGGACGCTTTGGCTTCCAGCAACAGAAATGTGTCACCTTCCACTTGAGGAACTGGTCAGAGCTGTCCCCCTCTTTCCTCCCACGCCGCCACCAGAATGGGTCAGCCTAGCTCTACATCTTCCTGACAGGACAGAAAAGCAGCTTCACATGACCGTGATGCAAAGCTCTCAGAGCAAGTGTCAGGACACTGTGAGTCACTCCACAAATGCCCGCTGATACTCTTTGGAAAGAAGCACTGACGGGGAGGTCCAAAACGTTGAGGCATAAATCGACTGACAGCCCTCATGGCGTACCCTGTAGGTGCACCTAGGAGGTTCTTGGAATATTCCTTATCTTCCTCATTTTGTGATTGTTACTAAAATGATAGTTCTCAAGGGGAGCGCCTTTATATGCCTTATCCTAGTGTCTCACCAAGGATTAGCAGGCAAACTTTGTCTTCCTTTTAGAGATTTTTAAAGATTGTGCTCCTGGCCTCCCGCTTGCTTAGTACAAGCGTGCAGCCCCCGAACTCATCCCCAGCCCAACCCTGGGAAGTTTAAGATGAATTTAGTCTAACGCTGATTAGTTTAATAGGTGTGGGTAGCCAATCAGATGAACATCTTACACGTAATTCTCTTGATTAGACTGAAAATTTCAAAAACTACGCGGCAATCACGTCTAGATAAACGCATATAGTACGAAAAATGATTGGCACGGATATGCTGCGAGGGTGTGAGGATGTGGCTTTATTTAAGGTCACCCTTGCTTAGCCTTGTGAGGGAGGTTTCATTTTTCTCATCCTCAAGCCATGAAAAAAAGAATGAGTTTTTAAAAGTTTCATTGTGTGGCCAGTGGGGGAAAAGCTGCCAAGCTTGACCGTGTAAGTTTGACCCCAAGTATTCATATTTTAGGAGATGAGAGAGCCAACTTGGGAAAGTTATCTTCTGGGCCTCACATGGTATACATGTGTGTGTACACACATGCCAGCACACATCACACACACACACACACACACACACACACACACACACACACACACACACACCATTAAAACTTCATTTTGGTTCATACCCCTTAGCCAGTGGAAGACCTGGTATTCATACTCAGTTTCTGCTCTGTTGCCCTTAATATGACCTCTCTAAAGGCCGCGGGACCTGGAAGAATGGAGCCCATCAATGAGGTGGACTAAAGTCTCTTGCAACAGCCAACTTTATTCATAGCCTCAGACAGTTTACCCTCCGAGGGTTAAGAGAGGTCACGGGAGTGAAGTTCTCATGAGTTCAAGTTGTACACAGTCACGAGGACTGTGGCAAAACCATGTCTTTCCATGGAGGCATATAAAGGATAGTTTAAGCATTTAATAGACTAACAGCAGCCAATGGTAACGAGCAATCTGAAGTGAACTCACTCCTACCCGCTACACCTAGGACGAGCACGAAAATATGTCCCAAGAACTATTCTGCGATTTGAAGAAACCGAGGTCACTAGACTCCCGTTTTGCCCTTTGGAGGGTTCTCGCAAGCACTTAGAATTCTCCCACCACTTCATTCCCAGACTGGGTTTTGACAGGTTAAGATATTTTCCATTTCACCTTTCAAGAACCCCAGCTGCAGGCTGGAGAGATGGCTCAGTGGTTAGAGCACTGACTGCTCTTCCAGAGGTCCTGAGTTCAAATCCCAGCAACCACATGGTGGCTCACAACCATCTGTAATGAGATCCGATGCCCTCTTCTGGTGTGTCTGAAGACAGCTACAGTGTACTCATATATAATAAATCTTAAAAAAAAAAAACCCAAAAAACAGCCTCAAATTTTATATTACTGTGAGTTTTCTTTTTCTATGATTTATGATACGTATGTTACCTGGATTTTTGGAAGTTATAAATAAGAATGTCTTTTGCGCTTGCCTGAGTACTCCATTTGTAAGTGGAGTACTGTGTTGCTTGTCCGTAGAGCAGATCTCCTCTTGTGTCTTCTCACAGCCCCGTGTGTTTGATACAAGGAAACAGAAGGAAGCCAGCAAACTGGCTGAATCCGCCCCTCCCCGCCCAGCATACAGTTACCAGGCTCTTGACTCCCCATCCCCTTCCCCTAAACCGTAACATATCATGCCGTGGACCCTGGCAAGCTGCCCCTTACTTCGGAAGAAACAAAGATCATGTCCTCAGGATCCTGGAGGAGCCACCAAGCTCTAGGTGGCCACACGCTTCTCCCTCTGCTGCAGGTGGTTGGAAAGGGGCTGCAAACTCTGTTCCCAGATGGCAGCGCTGGCTTCGAGTCCTGCCTTGGCCTCTTTTGAACAGAGAGCTCAGTGAATCTGTCTACACAAGTATATACACAAATACACTTGCCAACTGATTTAATTAAACTTGTTCTCAATTCAAATGGTATGTTTGGACAAGAAATTACCAGTCGTAGTCATCCTCTAGAGGAACAGAACCTATAGATTAGTGTACATTCTCTCTCTCTCTCTTATATATATATATATATATATATATACACACATAGATAATATATAGTATATTACATATTTAATACATAATACTATAATGCTATAATTTAATATATAATTCTATATATTTCTATATACATATATACATACGCATATACACTAAACATGTATACATATACGCATCTACACATACATATACATATATGTATACTATATTATATATATGTATATCATACACTTATGCATGTGTGTATATGTTTATATATACACATATATACACATATGTATATACATATTTTATATGTATATATATGCACAGTATATAATATACACAATTACATATTATACAATGTACATGCATTATATAATATGCATAGATGTATATTGTATATCTATATTTTATATATGATCATATATATAAACATAAATGTATATGTATATGCATATATATTTATATATACATACACACACATATATAAACGAGATTTATTAAGACAGTTTACAGGTTATCTATATTCCAACAAAGGCTTGTCTACAAATTGAAGGTCTACGAATTCAATAGTTCTTTCAGTCCACAAGGCTGGATGTCTCAGCTGGTTTTCATTGTGCTCCACAATCCTGAAGAAGTAGACTGTAACGGCAGTGAAAGGGTGAACTTGCCAGCAAGATTGAGAGCCAGAAGCCAGAGAGCAAGCTTCCTTCTCCCATGTCCCCTAGATAAGGCTGTCAGCAGGAGGCGTGCCCCAGATTAGAAGTGTGTCTTCCTACCTCCAAGGATCTGGATTAAAGCCGTGTATCTGCATCTCAAATGATTTAATTAAGAAAAAAATCTGGGCCGGGTGTAGTGGCACACATTTTTAGTCCCGGAATTTGAGAGGCAAAGGGGGGTGATAGATCTGTGAGCTCGAGACTAGCCTCGAGTGTCTCAGGGATCCTCTGGGAGCATGCCTACCTCTCATCTTCCCCTTAGCACAGGGGAATCCGGACTGGCCCTGATGGGCACTAAGGACCTAAATTAGGAGGGACAGGGAGGAGGTCACACCGAGAATCAGGCCCAGAGCTGGCCTGCGGGGGGGAGACCCTGCAGCAGGCTTTGCTTTCATTTTGATTTTGTCCAAAGCACAGAGTTATGTAATATTTTGAAAAGCAGAACAGCCATTCCTAACTCTGTATATTGGAGTTACTGTGTAATCTCTTTGGTTTCTCCTATGAATGTATGCATGTATGTATGCATGTATGTATGTACATACGTACACATGTATGCATCTATCTATCTATCTATCTATCTATCTATACATCCATCTCTCCCTCCTTTCTTTTTTCTTCTCTTTTCTTCCTTCTTGTTTTAGGGTTTTATTACATGTACTTGTATGTATGTGTGCTTGCACGCATGATGTCAGGACACATGTGAGAATGACTTTGATTTGGATTTGGTTTCCTTCTCCAGCCATGTGGGTCCCAGCGGTTGAACTCAGCTCCCTCAGCCTTGACCTTTGCCCACTGAGGCAGCCATCTTCTCCCTGGCCTGGAGTATCACTCCCGTGCTGTGAACTTTGTGCTTTCTGCCGGGCACGCTCTGCGCACTGTGCATGCTGAAATGGCCTCGAGCTGGAGACTGACTCCTCCTCCCTCTTCTTCCTCTCTTCCTACCTCCTCCCTCTACTCCTTTCCTGGCAGATAGTTCTGTTAACCCCCTTTTTCCTCACAGCCTGTATCTGGTACCCAAGCTCTGATTCGCTCTTAGCTTCTCTCCGCGTACCCTCCGACTCGCTCAGATAACATCCAGTGAGATCCTTGTGCTGTGCTGGCCAGGACAACTCCTTCTGGACTTGTCTTCCAACACCTTTGTTGGTGGCTCTGTAATATTTTCCATTCAGGTTGTGCGAGAACAAACATGACAGTGTTTTGAAAGCTTTTCATCTCTCCAGAAGGGAGACGTGACAGAAACAAGCCACTGATGTTATGATCCATGACAGAAACAAGCCGTTACCACTGACGCTACCATCTTATTTAGGAACACGGCAGAAGAGCTCTCTGTCACTTCTAAGCCTGGATCTCTCATCTCGTTTCCCCAGACCCCGTGCCAGCTCATAAGGATGCACAGGGCGACACCGACGGTACGCCAGATGACCTCCAGTCTGCAGGGACCAGCAGGCTGCTCTATCACATCACAGATGGCGACAATCCCTTGCTGTCGCCACGATGCTCCATCTTTAGCCAAAGTCAGAGGTTCAACCTGGACCCCGAGTCAGCTCCATCCCCACCCAGCAGCCAGCAGTTTATGATGTAAGGAAGCCTACGCCTTCGTTTCCTGTAGTTTCCCCCAAAGACCTTCATAGCATTACAGTGAAATTCAGCTCTGAAATAGGGCAGACGTGCCCATGGGTTACTCCGTCAGACCGTGATAAAGCAAGGCTTCTCTCTCACTCCCGTTGGCAATACCGTTCTTTTACCGAGGTGTGGGGGTCTCAGAGAGAGACGGCCACAAGGATCAAAAGACATGTTGGGTGCTTCGGAAAGAGTGAAGAAGCGTGTGTCTTTGCACACATCTAAAGTGTCATTCTTAATTAGCTCAGTGTGTTTCCCAGGCCCAACAGTAGAGGGAAATATACATTAGCAAGTTTCCCCTTCAGCAACTTGTTAGGTTCCAGAAAAGTAGTATCCCGAAATAACCATGGTCCTCCCCAGAGTCAACGGGCAGCTAGCATAGCAGTCTCCCTCTGTCCGTGCCAGACGTGACCTCCACATCGGTCATTGAGCAGCATCCCCTTGTGTGCCAGAAGTGTTCCCCTGCCCCCGTCTGCTTGGGGTCAGTTCTGGGATCTGTGTTGTGGTCCACTCTAGCTTTGCGCAAATACTTTTGACGCGTAGTAAAAAGGAAGATGCCCTTGGCCGAAGCCTGCTCTCTTTCCATGCCCCTAGCGCCTCTCTCACGGCTTAACTGCCATTCTTGAGTTTATCCAGGGATCATGGATGATGAACAGGGCGGGCAGAGTGAGTCACTGCAGTCGCATGGAAATTTGTGGGTCATGTTGAGACTGTGGAAATATTGTCTGGAGAGAGAGCCACTCCTTCTGACATATTTGAAAGGGTTTCCTTATGTCAGAATAGTTAACTACCCATTTAAGGCTTGCTTTGAAAATGCCATTAGGTGTAGCTTGCATAACCTGTTGAAGGGCGCACCTCAGCAAGGCCTCTGTTCTGAGTCCCAGGTCCGCCTCACTCCGCTTTGAAATATGTATCTCTTGTGCTGATATTTTGACGTTTGTATACAAAAGAGTCCCCAACAAGATCATCAGCCCATATTGCATGTCACAAGGTCAGAGGTCATCCCAAGGGATGACTTGGTACACTAGTCTCGTAAGGAGCTGCCGCCTGGAATTCTGTGATCTCCCAGGGTTCAGAGGTCAGGCAGCCATGCTCACTGAGACCCTTTCTGAAACTCTTTGTCTGTCTATATAACCATGGCAGGCCACGAAGCTCTTCCCGATGCGGTGGTGGGGATGGCAAGGAGCCCCAGACCATTACACAGCTCACTAAGCACATCCAAAGCCTCAAGAGGAAGATTCGGAAGTTTGAGGAGAAATTTGAACAAGAAAAGAAATATCGCGTAAGTACCCCAGGGTTTAACGGGAAGGCGGCCCAGATTGTGTCTGGGAAGCATGCGGGTTTTTCTTGGGTCTCCATCCCTTGGTTGTGGCTGCTCCCTTCCTCGCTGGAGGACAGCTCTGTATCCACTGATCACCCATACCTCACACCAAGAGCTGAGCTTAACTGAGTCCGATGGCGAGTCTGTCCTGCTCTCACCTGCTGGCAGCTAACCTCTGTTAGGAGACTTCCCACTCGCTCTAGCTCTTATTTCCCTGGTCTTTCTGAGCATCCTTATTGACACTATGTTTTCTTTAACTAATTAATTAGTTAATTAATTAATTGACTTTACACCCCAATACCCCCCTCACATAGATCCTTTTCCCATCCCCCCCATCCTCCCTTCTTTGAGAAGAGGAGCTCCCATCTGGGTATCACCCATTCACTACTCTCCCCACTTAGACCCCACCCCCTGCCCCTGGCACATCAAGTCACTGCAGGACTATGCACATCCTCTCCCACTGAGGCCAGATGAGGCAACCCAGTTAGGGGAACAGGATCCACAGGCAGACAACAGATTCCAAAGGACATGCAGGACAGGAGCTTAGCATAACTGCCCTCTGAGATGCTCCACCCAGCAGCCAATGGAAAGAGATGCAGAGACCCCACAGTAGATGGAATCTTGTGGAAGAGTTGGGGGGAGGATTAAGGGACTCCACGGGGACAGGGACTCCGCAGGAAGACCAACAGAGTCAACTAACTTGGACACTAGGTTTTCTAGATCGAAAATTTGGAGAGCTTTCTGTTGAACTTCCTTCACCTCTGTGCTGATAAGAACTTTGGGACCCAAAACATGTTCTTCCTCGTAACTGAAGAATATAGTGATGGAGAATTTTGGGTTCTGTATGTTGGGTTTTTTGTTGTTGTTGTTATTGTTGTTTTGTTTTGTTTTTGTTTTTGTTTTTGTTTTTTTTGTTTTTTTTGCCATGAAGGGACTTCATGGTGGGTGAGTGGTGACCTCTCAGGTGGTACCTGCCGAGGCCACTCACTAAAACCAAACAGAACCATCTTTTCCAGCAGACCCCAGTCCTTCTGTGGGGCCAGCAGGGTTACCAGCATGGTTTTATCTTCCCTCACATATGAAACCACAGAATCGCAGATAAGTGTCTGTTCGACCAAAGAAGCCTATGTTTGTTTTCTTGGTGACCAAAGAGTAGGAAAAAAATTCAAGTTCACAGGGAGTTGCATAAAGACAGTGTGGGTCTCTGGCAGACAGCCCAGAACAGCTTGTTATTAGAATAAAACAGAGCAGGGAGCAATCTCGCAAACATCTTGAAATATTGAAAGGCTCCCTAGGCACTCAGTACATAGGCAATCGGAAGGTGTCTGTGAGCGTGTGGTAAGTTTTGCAGCAGAGCGATGAGTGGGTAGTGGTCTGTTCTTCCCTTCCTGTCCTGCGTGGCTATGGCTTTGAAGAGAGAGAGTGTTTAGGGAGGGGTATCTAGTTTTATAGGAAGGGCGCCATCAGACTGACTTTTACGGCTGTCTGAACCAGGATGCTGCATGGCTTCCACTGAGCAGTCATGACTACTCTCTGTTCATGCAGCAGGGTTGCCTCTGCCTACCGTCTCGGTCTTTATCCTCAGATAAATAAGCCCCGATCCACCGAAGACTTCTAACTAGCTGTGAGCTATCCTTTGAGGCTGGGAGCAGTAAGTTAATGATGAACAGACCTGAGTGGTGGTGTCGTAGGGTTCTTAGTGTCTATCTTGGGTAGCCCAGTGTTCTGGTAGGAGCTGGTTTCACCTTTGGTCTACTAGAGTTTACCAGACAACCATGATGGACAGCTCTGAGTGACAATGGGGAGTGACAGTGGGGGTTCTATGTCAAGCTCGTTAACACCTCTGCCTTTCCTGAGTCTGACTGTTTTAGATTGTAATCCAACACAAAGCCTCGGCAGCCTCCTGTGTCTGCACACGCTACTTCCTATTCTGAGTCATACAGCAGTAACTGAAATTTGAGGACACTCTTGAAGGAACCAGTGTGACCCTTACAACCCTGCAGTGTTGGCTATGAAGGGAGCAAAAGGTCCTAGGTATCACCAACCTTTTAATCTGTCTGAGCAATACAAGCAGGCCACATGACGGGCTCCGTCTTGGGAGGAAAGGAAGGGGACCTATGCACGTTAAATATGCACTGGGTCCCCACCTGTGCTGTGCACATGTGTTTTTTTTCTAAATCTTATGGCCACTGATGGTTGTCTGTTTTACTTAGAGAATTTCTCTTGGCATCTTTTACCCTGCCTTGAGAAGCTTCAAAGGCAATGAAGAGGCAATCGGTCCCATCACTCCCTGCTTCCCAAACGCATCCAAGCACACACGCACCCATCCACACACACACATGCACCCACACGCACCTGTCACATGCCTACATACACACGCATGTGTGCACCTACCCATGCATGCACGCATGCATGCAGGCATGCACGAACAGAGGACAGGTATAGATGCTAGAGCAGTAGGCAGGGAGGGTTGATATTCACTGCTGTATCAGTGTTTACCTTTGTTCCCCACTTCAGTCAGCAACTTATATATCCTAGGAAATGGCATCTGGTTGTGCCTCTTGTCAGGTGCCAAGCTGTGGTCAGAAGCCTGGCAAGCCACCTGCCTGCTTTCCTTCTCATTCGTCGGACAATGGTGTTACCAGCCTGCTGGTTGTTTCTGAACCTTAGCTCCTGCTGGACATCTCAGCTTTTGGGATGTCTACATAAACATGTCTTTCTGTCTCTGCCAACTGTAGCCCTGGTTAGAAAGGGCAGTTCATCCAGATGTTCACTATGTTCTCTCTCTCTCTCTCTCTCTCTCTCTCTCTCTCTCTCTCTCTCTCTCTCTCTCTCTGTCTCTGTCTCTGTCTCTCACTTGGTTTTTCAAGACAGGATTTCTCTGTGTAGCCCTGGCTGTCCTAGAACTTGATTTGTAGAGCTGGCTGGCCTTGAACTCACAGAGATCCACCTGCCTCTGCCTCCTGAGGGGCTCAGATGTTCACTATTAATAGAACATGTTAAAACTGGACAGAGCCAGCCAGACTTTTTCTTACCCAGTAACTGAAGAAACAGGCCCAGAGAGGTGACATGAATTCAAAGAGTCACACAGCCAAGATTCTAGTTAGGACAACTCAGGTCTTTTCATGGCCAAGCAGAAGTCTTTCTAAAGTGTGTTATGAATGACCTTTCTTTGTAGGAATCTCCCACAATAGTATCTGTAACAGTAACCTGGCGGCCTCACTTTAATTACCCCTAGTAAAGTAGTGAGTTCGGGTATCTAACCATAGATAGACATTTCCATTCAGGCACAAAGAGGCCTAAAAAAGCCGTTATGAATGTGTGGAAACTTCTGCGGCTTGGGCGCCATCTTCTACACAACCTGAAGTTAACCTTAAGTGAGCTTCCCTAAGGGCAGAACCATCAAAACAAAATTCATTTCTGCAACTGATTTCGGGCTTTCAAGTACTTTACCATAAAATCCAGCTTCCGAGTCCTCCTCCACCCTGCGGGTAGCAAAACACTTACTACCCTGTTGGTCACTGGCTTGAGCTCCTAGTGTGTTTTGTGTATTTGGTGTACTCCTTTTGGTGGTGCGTCGGGTAGATCCAGTGAGCTTCCCTTTTACCTGCGTACACACGTCCTTAGTCTGGAGAATCCTCTGAGGGTTCTAGAGTCCAAATGTAAAACTCGGGCTGTCAATATGGCTAGACAGCTAAGCCCAAAGAATTAGGCTTACACACCAGGGTTCTAAGCGTAAGGCTTCCATTAAGCAATGCCGCGTCCCATGTCGTCCCCCACCCCCCGACCCCCCATGACCAAAGCTTTGGGCAACCCGTGTCTCTGTCCATGGTTCTGGCTCCATCACGGGAGGGGCAGTGACTTTTCTTCAGTCTTCCTTTCCACCTTGTTTTTCGATGTATGTTTCTGTGTCACCCCATAACTGACGGGATCATTCGCGGTGAACACAAACTCTTGTGTATCAGAGGATGTCATGCGAAGCTTTCTTGTGTGCCTTTGTTAAGTATGTATATTAAGAATGTGCTCTGCCATCATCCTGCGTCTCTCACTGAAGACATCGCTCTGGTCGTACATCTTACGGGGGGAAGTGGGTCTTCACGGAGTGGCTATTAACAGTGCAGACACAGGTACCTCTGTGCAGGAGGCCTCCCAGCCCTCCCAGCCAAGTTCCTAGCGTCGTCTCAGGTGGGGGTAACTCTCTTGAGCCTGCTTTTAAGTTAGCATGGTAGCTTTGGATGGAAATTTACATTATGATCTGTGGCATATAGAGGGAAAGGGTATGTTGCCATATTCATTCATTCATTCATTCATTCATTCACTTTACATCCCACTCACTGCCCCCTTCCTGGTCACCCCTTCCCATAATCTTCTCCCCAACCCTCCCCTTCTCCTCTGAGAGGTGGACCCTCCTAGGTATCCCTCCACCCTGGCACATCAAGTCTCTGTGAGGTTAGGCACATCCTCTCCCACTGAGGCCAGACAAGGCAGCCCGACTAGGAGAACATATCCCATGGATAGGGAACAGCTTTTGGGAGAGCCCCTGCTACAGTTGTTCGGGACCCACATGAAGACCAAGCTGCACATCTGCTACATGTGTGCGGGGAGGCCTAGGTCCAGCCCATGTATGCTTTTGGTTCATGGTTCAGTCTCTGAGAGCACCAAGGGCTAGGCTCACAACCAAAAATATTTTGCCAGTTTTAATCTACTGATTTCTCTTGTCTGGGGACAGTTCACTTTTGTGCTGAGAAGGAATTCGGAAGTGAATGATCTGACTGGCAGAGTCACACGTCTCCCTCCGTGTGTGTGAGTGTCAGTGAAGACACATGCAGAATGCCTTTGAGGGTTTGGCGGGAATATTCCTGTTACCACCTGTGCTGCTAGTGAGGATAAGCCGGTAACAGTAACGTTTACCGTCTGACCTATCACTTGTGCATTGTTCGGCGTGCACCCAGAGCTGTCTTCAGTGTTTCATAGATATTAATCCACCACAGGGACTCTGCGAGGGGGACACTGTAATCCTTGCATGTTTAATATGTGAGACAGCAGAGCGTGGAAAAGCTCAATCATCTGCCCAAGGTCAGATGTGTAAGTTTCAGTTTCACACCAGCTCAGTACCTTGGTACCAATAGTGATTAGAAGTAGGGCTGTTCCCTCCCAGAGCAGCTATTTGACAATTATCAGGTTTCAGAGACCGTGGGGGCTGCTTTCTTGAGCTCCAAGGACATGACTGGTGAGTACCCAGTCTCCCAATTGGTTAGTGTTTCCCAGCAGGGCCGAGTCCTGAGCCACGTATAAAGCATTTGTTTTTTTGTACTGTCATCGCGCTCGTCTCTGTTGGCAGAGTATGACCTGGCAGTGGTATGGGTGGTGGATGGCTTATGTGGTGACTGAGGGTAGATGGCGGGGTGTACTGGGATGGGTGGAAATGCGCTGGGTGCCTTGGCATGCTTTGGAATAACGCTGGTGTAGGAACAAAGGTGCAGAGCAATTCCACTCACGGGAACTCTGCCCCAGTGTCCAGGTCAGGGCACGTCTCTGAATTCCCTGTGTGGCTCGGCTGTTTAACATTTTCGCTCTTCTTTTTTCTCTCGTTTCCCTCTCCTTCCCTCTCCCCTGCTCATCTTTCTTCCTCCCTTCCCTCCTCCCCCCTCCGTACTGTACTTTCCCCTCGCTCTGTAGCCGTCACACGGGGACAAGACTTCGAATCCTGAAGTTCTGAAATGGATGAACGATTTGGCTAAAGGGCGCAAACAGCTCAAAGGCAAGTGTCTCTTCTCTCAGAGAGCACCGGCTATAACAGTGTTCAGGGCAGTTGCAGTCCGTTTCCACCCGAGCCTTCCTGAGTGCTGGGTTCCTGCCTGCACTGAAGGAACAAATGGAGTTGAGGTGACCCTACACATCATTCAGGCGCCTTTAATAAACCTCCTTACGAGAGAGACCTGGGACCTCCAGCCGACCTGTGGAGTTCTAACTCCCCTGGTTACTAGATTGTTAGAAACAAAAACACCCCAATCCACTTCCCAGATCCACTCCCAGACCACCCAGGTGAGTGTGCTAAGCCAGGCAGGAAAGTCATGCGGCTTAGAGGTGTTGAGCCATGCAGACAACTTGGCTCCCAGACTCTGGGTCCAATCCTTTTCTTCCCCTGTCCCTTTCTGGGGTGTCAGTGTATTATCAGTGCTAAGGGCAATCGCTGTAGGCTCAGAAAGTTATTTTCTTCCTCCCTTTGTTCTGTAAGTCAGTACTTTAAGATAAAGGGGGGGAGTTGGTTCCAGTTTCTGGAAGTTCCAGGATCAAAAACCAGAGGGACTGGTAATTAGATGGTAATGGTGTAGCACGCTTGTGAAACACGCAGCCTTTAAACCTCAAGCTTGGCGTGGCGGCTTATAATCTCAGTGTTTGGAAAACTGAGGCAGGAGAATTGATAGACTGGGCTATACAGTAGGTTTCAGGTAAGCATGCCCTGCAGCTAGGTGCTGAGTGAGCAACATTAAAACAAACAAACAAACAAACAAACAAACAGACAAACAGGCAAACAAACCATAAAGCCAGAGCACAAAGCTAGATGAAGAAAGGGAGCCATAGTATATAATTGAAAATATATATATATATATATATAATTGAAAAATCAGCGTAAATGGTCTTACTCAAACTCAACTTCTCCTTGTTGTGGCATATTCTGAAATGCAATTCCCTGGTAAGCTCTAGGCAGGTTTTTTATTTTTAATGTCTACAGTTGAATAAAGCCACATTGTTAGAATGGTGGACTCTGAATTTTGAAAATTAACGAGGCGGAGAGAAGTCTCAGGGTTTAAGAGTGCTTGCCTCTCTCTCTCTTCTAGAGGACCTAAGTTTAGTTCTCAGAACTCTCACTGCTGGGCGGCTCACAGATAGCCACTTGTAACTACACGCCCATACAGAGAGAGAGAGAGAGAGAGAGAGAGAGAGAGAGAGAGAGAGAGAGAGAGAGAGACAGAGAGAGAGACAGAGAGAGAGAGAGAGAGAGAGAGAAGAGGAGGGGAGGGGAGAGAGAAGGAGGGAAAGAGAGAGAGGATGGGAGAAGGAAGGAGGGAGAGAGGAGAGAGAGAGGAGGAGGGAAGGGAGAGGGAAAGGGGAAGGAGGGAGGGAGGGGAGAGGGGGAGAATGTGTCAGTTAAATCTTTGAGGGGAGAGAGCATTAGATTAAAAATGAGAAGTGTGACAAGTGCATGAGCTGGAATTTCCAAAGCCTCTTTCTTCTCTTCTTGTTCCTGAGTTTTACATATGGGATGCATGGGCCCCTACATTTCCAGAGGCCTTACCTTATACACAGCTTTTACCATGCACACCCACAAACTGCTCTGTAGAGAATTTTAATTGCTACACTAGGCAATGGTGGAAACCTGGGGGCAGGGGAGAGCAGGTCTTCCTCCAGAAGTCTGTTGCCATCCAAATCTGAATTCTTGTCTCATACGGTTCTCCCCATGAGAGCCGGGTCTCTAGGACTCTGTCTGCATGGCTGTTGGAGCGCTTATGATATTGGTTATGGTTAAGGCTGACATCACGAGCATTGCTCATACCTAGGGAATCCGTGAGAAGAAGTCATGTTTTAATTTGGGCCAGCGAGTCCTTTCATGCTCATGGTGACTCCGGGCATTTCTCTTAGAACTAAAACTGAAGCTGTCGGAAGAACAAGGGAGCACTCCCAAAGGCCCTCGGAGAAACCTGTCCTGTGAACAACCTCCAGGCCCCAGAGAAAATGGCAAGTCGGAAGCTGTGGGACCCGAGCCAGGCTCCTCAGGCGAGGAGACTTCAGATGCAGTGATGCTGGAGAAGAGAGAGCAGATCCCGCCCCAGGATGATGTGAAGGTACCTCACTGCCTTAGCACGGGGTGGCAAGGACATGCTTTTGGTCACCTGTCAGTGCACTTCGCCACCAGAGTCCTGTCTGTTTGACCTGCTCAGTTCCTGGTGGGTTAATGGCTGTGACTTAGGAGTGCTGCTATGTGATCCTAGAATGTACCACTTCTGGAGGAGAGGTGTGTTGTGGACGATGGTCAGGAGGGGGGAGGATACAATTTCTGCTCCACCAAGTTAGGACGTAGACTCAAGCAATAATTGGCAAACACTCCAGTCAGGCCCCTCCCCACATGGTAAAGTGTGATAAAGAGGAGAGAGTCATCCAGTAAGAGTTTCATGCCCTAAGAATAGAGCCGTGATTTCTAGGGAGTGATAGGTAGGGATCAAAGATTCCAGCTATAGATATCTGAGGTTTGAAATCTGAGACAGCTGGGCTAATGTTGTCAGTGAGGTATTAGGACCCATAAGCCTAGGGCTTAGCAAGAAAAGATTATATTTTATAAAGGAAAGCAACACTTACCTGGGTAATCCCTTCTTGTGATGCTCTCTGCCGGGCTAAGGCCAGGGGAGCTTTCTTGAGGTCCCTCCCGTATCAAAGCCGAGGCTGATGTGGTTGACCTTTTATTTCCTATATAATAGCAGGAGTCACCTTGTCACCTCTCGAATACCTTCCACCCCACACCCATCGTGTCGCTTACACAGAAAGACTATTGCCTGTTCAGAGCCTCACGGTGCCTACACATAATAGGGACTGGGTATGCGTTTGCTTGACAGAATTGGACAAATGAATGATATTTGACTCCAGAATGAAGTCCTATGGAGAAGTGTGATCGCTTTTGCTATTCTGCCATGAACGATCTGGTCATACTGGGACAGGATCATATATACCAGATCCCAGAATGGCTATATGTTCTGCTCCAGTTTTTTCCCTGGGTCTTGTGTACTGCAGTACACATGGGACCACAGTCACTGCCATCTTCCTTTTTTTCCTTTTATGTTTGAGAAAGAACCAATGTGTCCTGAGTAATAAAGGGAGATCAGTAATGGCTCGCTCACAGGCTGGTATGTTGTCTTTTAACACATGGCTAGCCTATCCCCCAATCCCAACGTTCTAGACTTTAATGATGGCCAACGGGTAATGTACACATAGGCACATCTCGGATTTCCTATTGATTAGTATTTCCAAGGGGCTTTCTTGTATCTTAGAGTTAACTTGTCCCTATCTGTCTAAACATCTTAGTCAGTCAGTATTGATGTCCTCATGATTGATTGGTCAACATCCTCTGACAAGGCTCCAACTCCCAGGGGTCTCCTCAGCTCTTAATTAGTCAGTGGGTTCATCCATTGATGATGTCAGTAGCCTCTGTCACCTCTCAGTAGAGCTACCAGCTGGAGAACCAAGACATAGCACATGAGATTTTGGGTGGGGGACACTTCATATCCAAACCATAATAGTTGCTGATTGATGCGGAAAGTTACACATTTCCAAAGGGATTCAAGGGCTTGTCATGTAAGTTCAGGTAAATCAAGACAGAGAAGTCACATCAGGACTACTGTCCTGGACTGCCTTTCTGCTAAGAGTTGGGACGCAAGAACTGGCTTAAATAGACAAGGATTTTTGGTAAGCACTGTGCAAGGAATGAAGGAGACGCACGTCAGAAGGCAATAGGAACAGTCCTTCTTGAACACGGTTGACATTTAATCAAGAAAATGGGGCAGCCAAGAGAGCAGCAAAGAAGATTCCAGATAGAACTCCCCAGTATTAAGGCTGTGATGAGAGAAGAGCTTTGTGTATACAGAAGAATCTCAGGGATGGGGGCTGAGATATGGGGCAGCGTGAGATGCGGTCAGAGTAGCTGTGGCCAGTGGAATGACGCTGGCCCTCTCGGGCTGGGAAGTGGAGTTAAAGGGTGGCCAAGTGGGAGCAGAAAACCAGTGCGAGATGATAACCATTTAAAAGAGCTGATTACTGTGTGAACAAACCACCCAGCATGCCTTGGTCATTGTAGCGACATCGGCCGAAAGACAGCATCCTCAAAGCCTATTTTAATTGGAACAAAAGCACATGCGGAAGATTTACACTGGGGGTTCTCAAGACCTTCTTAATGCTGCGACCCATTAATGTTCTTCATGTTGTGGTGACCCCCAGCCATAAAACCGTCTTCGTTACCACTTCCAAACTGTAATCTTGCTACTGTTATAAATTCATGATGTAAATATCTGATATATAGGGTATCTGATAAACAAACTCCCAAAGGGGGTCGCGACCCGCAGGTTGAGAACCAGTGCCTTAGCGGGAAGAAAGATGAGGTAGGGTCGATGGAGACCAGTCCGCTTACCGACATACCAGGACTATGCGAGGTGGCAGATTTTGGCGTAGCGATGAAAATGTTAACAAGTGACATATGCTGGGGTGCCTCAAATTTAAGATCTCCGAGGGACTGGGTAACCAACCCCTCCTCGTTTGCGTGGGGCTTTTGTTGCTTTGAGGACTGAAAGCCCTCGGTGGTCCTGAGCAGGCCGGGATGGTCGGTTGGCCTCCTGTGACAACTGAGTGAAACGAGTCTCCAGACGGGAACCTGAATGCTTAGAAACCGCCCCTGTACAAATGGCAGAAACTCCAGCACCAACCAAATAGCTATGGAGTGGCTTCATGAGGGTCAGAGTAGGTCTTCCAACAGCCCCGGGAGCTTTGCTGTAGAGCCGAGCCTTTTAGACAGAGGTTTCTGCCGCAGGACGTGCGGGCTTTGATTGCCCATTTCAGTGCCGCTCCAGAGACGTGTAACACGGAACCCTAGGGGGCCATCGGGAGGGAATCCAGGCTAAGTTCAGAGGCCACGGCAGAACTCAAGGAGACGTAATTATAACATCTAGCCTGTTCCCTGCCTCGGTAACACACTGTGGCATGTCAGTTCATCTCCGGAAGTCCAGTTTCTTAAACCTTGAGTGGAAAGATGGCGTTCATCTAGCCTTCTTGCCATATATCTAAATCAAATTAAAAATGGCCGTGGTGAGTGAATTTTTTCCCCTCACCCCAAGATGTTTCGGGAACGTCTTGCGTTGGTGTTTAGTCAGAACTCACACTGAAGCCAGTAAACACTATAGTACCAGTTCTCAACCTGTGGGTCTCGACCCCCTTGGGGGTTACATATCAGGTATCCTGCATATTGGATATTTATTGACAGTATGATTTATAGCAGTAGCAAAGTTATAGTTATGAAGGGGCAACAAAATAATTTTATGGTTGTGTGTGGGGAGGTGGGGTCACCACAACATGAGGAACTGTCTTAAATCAGAGCAGGCTTCTGAAGGTTGAGGACCACTGACATACAGCATGACCCTGTTCAGATATTGTGACTCAGCCTTTCCCTGCAAATCCCCCTCTGTGGGATGATGTCACAGGTGAGGCAGGTGCAAGATAGAATGAGGCCTGTCATGGGACGAGAAGGACGGATGGGCGGGAGAAAAGTTTGAAGGAAGAGGAGGAGACAGGAACGGAAGAGGGGAGGAGACAGCAGAGTAGGGAGGGGGGAGGGGGGACACAACATGGATACTGACATTAAGATTCCACTCTGTGTATTTACAGGTTGTTACGAATGTTCTTAAGGGATGGATGTGTCCAGGGCTTTGTATGTTTAGGTGGGCAATTATACCTTATCAATTGGATCAGAGGTTATTGTGTTGTGTGTTCTTTTTATGTAGCGATTTAAGTGTAAGAGAGTGTACGGTGGCTAGTTTGGGCCACCAAGGAGTTGGGATGTGTGTTTCTGGCATGGAAACCTGCCTTGGGAACTAGATGGGTAGAGCGATTGCTGCCAGGCTCAGATGTGATATGAAATGGAGCAGAGCGGGTGAGACCCTTTGCTGACTGAGATTAAGGTATCTAGCAGATATTTTGAGGCACTGCAGTACCCGACCTAGAGCGGGTAAAAAGACAGCGCTATATTTTTATAATTTTACACCACCACCCTCCTTTACTTAGGGATTTTGTTTTTTGAAAAAGAGATAATCATTAGAAAAATCATTGGAAACAAATCTATTTTCTTTTTCTACTCCTGTATGTTGCTGGCCATCTACACTACAAAAAAAAAAAAGTTTTCTCTTTTTAATTCGTGAAGGGAATCACACTAAGATATAGCTCACTAATAACTATCTACACTGTCCACATAAACTAGCCAGAGAGAGCTATCCAGGGTGATGGGTGTCATTTTCTAGGTCACTATGAACAGATAAACCCCAACGATAACCGTCAGCCCTTCCCTCTTCTGCTGTGGAATGCGGCATACATGGAAGGGGAGGTTAAGGGAGAAAGCACTCTCCCAAAACGCCATTGGGTAATATCTGTCGGCAGCTTGCTCACTCTGCCATGCTGACAATTCTTCACTTCCCAGGCCGCTCGCCTTCTTAGGCCTGGCATTGTAACTGGGAGAGAAGATAGCGTTCCAAACTGCCACAAAGTTGCTAGCCCAGATGTTTTCTTTCTGGCGCTGGTCAGGAGGTTACTTAGGACAAATCTGCTGGAGCTAAAGCAGATTTAGCCATGTGTCTGTTTTCCTTTTAAATATACTCATTCTTCCACTCATACCTCTAAATGTGCTTTTGCTCAGGGAGCTCGGTAAAACGGACATTTTCCTCCTCTGGATAGGAAACTAGTGTTGTTATTTTGTTGTTCTTTTGGGACTCGGTTGCTATTTCTTTGTGTCTGAGGCCCACAGGAGGGCTGGCTTCACATGATTGTTTCTACTTGGAGATTAGTCAGTGACGACCCCAGGAGTAAAGTCATTAGCATGCAGAGGACATGTGTGTATTGTATGTGTTTCTCAGTCTTTATCTACTATCCGGGGATACTAGAGCCTCCTTGTTCTCATACATGTGTATGTGTATGTGTGTGTGTGTGTGTGTGTATACACATATATGTATATATGTATATGTACATATATGTGTATGTATATATATGCTTTTTAAAGCTTCTTTGTACTTGCGTATTTTTAATTTTTTATTTTCTTTTAAATTAAAATACATTTTCATCACATAATTTCTCTCATTCCTAACTTCTCCCATGCTGTCGAGTTCCTCGGTCCTGCACCCTCTAAAACTCATGGCCTCTCTTTAATTAACATGTGTGCATGCACAGACACACGTGCACGTATGCACGCAAACAGGTGTGCGCACACAAATGCATCAATACAGTGTGCCAAGTCCATTTAGTGTTGCTTATGTGCATGTTTTTAGGGCCGACCACTTGACCAATTAGGGGGCTCATCCCTAGGGATGACTAATTTTCCCTCTATATTTGTTAGTTTCCCGTAGCTCTGTCCTGGGGTGGAGCCCTGTAAGATTCCCCCACCCACGTTGTCTATAAACTGGTGTGTCCGTTGTTCAGGCCTCGTTTAGCCTGCCATAGGGTTGAGATTACATGGGTGCAGTTTCCAGGTCATACCTAGAAGACATAATCTTGCAGCAGATGTCATGATCCCCCCCCTTTTGGTTTATCCTAGAAACTGGGGTGGGGGGATATAGGTAGAAAAACCACAGTCGAATTTCAGAAGAGACCAATGCTCCAGGTACATTGTTGTGCTTTCTAGAGAATGTAAGTCCCAGGGAGGTACTGAAAAGAAAAACTGTTTAAATGTTTTTGAGCTTACATTTATATTTTCCCTCTTAAAATGTATTAAAATCCTATGGACTTCATATTGACTGAATGTGGGGTGTGTGTGTGTGTGTGTGTGTGTGTGTGTGTGTGTGTGTGTATGCTCATAGAGGATCATATGTAGCCAGGTCATGGTGGTCTTTAATTCCAGCACTCAGGAGACAGGTAGATCTCTAAGTTCAAGGCAAATATATATATACATATACATATATATATATATATATATACATACACACACATATATATATATATATATTTATACACACATATATATATTGTATACACACACACGCATACACACATATGGAGATTACTAAAACTTAGAATTCTTTGTACCTATGAACTTCTTAGTAATCAGGACAGGGATACGGTAGATAGTGGTAAGAAGCTAAATAATATGGCGGCATCTCAGGCCCCAGTGAACCTTTCTTTGGGCAGGTAAGACTGAAACAGAAAAGTTCAGGTCCCGATATTGAAATAGGAAGGTTCACAGAGCAGGGAGATCAACATGGACCAGGGTGGCTTGTAGCTCTGATGGGTGACATCCTAAATGTCACCGGGGAGCTATGTTCTTTTGTCTCACGTCTCTGGGAAGACAGATTGGGAAGGCAGAGTTTTAACATTCTGTAGTAGGTGCGTCCATAAAAGACAATGCGGGTGACTATGTGGTGACTTTGTTTCCTCCCATACCCCACCCTGAAGAACCATTGGTTGAGAATGGAGGGAAGGCTGTGCGTAATGAGCATACAGTAAATTAGTGCATGAGACAGCATGTGGATATGTGGGGGGCAAGGGAAAAGAGGGGCTTGGCCACTTTGGATAGATACGTGGATAAGCAGACAAGAGAGACATTGACTTTTTATGTGGAACCTGACCTGCTACAATGGTGTGTAGGGATGTGTCATGTGTGACTGGCACAGAATGGGTCAGTATACTAAGAGGTAGGGAATTGCTTTAGTTGGAACTTGAGCGAGTCAACTGGAAAACCTGTCTGTTTCTGGAGTAGTCTGGAAGGAGCTCTGAACCTCTAACCCCTTTGTTTGAATTAGTAAGGCTGTGTGCATTCTACGTGTGTAATAGTGGGTGGAGATCTGTACCCCGTTGGTATTCATAAATGTCATTACCAAAGTCCAAGCAATATTGTTGTTCAGAAGAAAAAGCGATAGGTCTTGATTGGTCACTTAAAAGTAAATTCCAGACTTAACACTACTCGTGTTTTGCAGACTAGTCCACAAAGCTTTAGGGTCCAATTTCTGTGCTCGCCCCTACCCCTTATGGGATTTTTTCCTAGGAGACACAATGTGCAGCAGACACCCTCTTTTCACTTCCTTCCCATTAATCACTGCTGCGTTCAAGTGCTCTGATCTCTGCGGCTTCCAAACATGACCCGTTGTTGTTTGGCCTTAGGGAATGGACCATATCTCTGTCCACACCGCTTGTCAAGCTTGTATGGGTTCTGGGATGGCTCCCCATCTCGTGGTGGGGACAGGGAGAATATTGTCTGAGGGAAAAAATCAGAATGCATTTTCTATTTTTCAGG
Source organism: Rattus rattus (assembly GCF_011064425.1). Classification (NCBI taxonomy): domain Eukaryota; kingdom Metazoa; phylum Chordata; class Mammalia; order Rodentia; family Muridae; genus Rattus; species Rattus rattus. The sequence goes on along the minus strand of NC_046171.1, from coordinate 16,327,370 downwards.
CAACTAAGCAAGACAAGAACCCCACAAAGCCTCTTTATGACCGATGCAGAGGTCTCAAGCAAATCCTGTCAACACCATCCCTTATCCCAACGATTGTAAGTAAAGATGGCCGCACTCTCTGGAAACCTTGAGTAGCACCTCAAATCGATGTTATTTAGTGCCATGGCATAGACCGCACCATCAATGTTAACAAGTGGCCTTCCTAGCTGTGTATAGTATGATCTCACCAGCTACTATGGTCCTCACTAGCCCAGTGCTTAACAGTGATGGCTACCACAAACTGCTGTGAAACAGAACATACCAAACTGGCAGATTGGACCACTCTTAATATTCGTTTTTTTTTTAAACCCTTCTTTTGGGCAAGGAAAAGACACAATGGTTCTCACTGTGGACCTGTCTAATTTTTTAAAAAGAGTTATTTATTATATATAAGTACACTGTAGCTATCTTCAGACACACCAGAAGAGGGCATCAGATCTCATTACAGATGGTTGTGAGCCACCATGTGGTTGCTGGGAATTGAACTCAGGACCTCTGGAAGAGCAGTCAGTGCTCTTAACCACTGAGCCTTCTCCCCAGCCCCGGCACTATCTAATTTTTAACACAGTTAGAAGAGACAGAATCTCTCCATTCCCTGTGTGGTGGCTAATAAATTGGTAATGTATTATTTGAAATATTGGAACATTGTTTTGGCTCCGTCTGATCATACTAGACTAGATGTAAAATAAATTTATCTTCAATTAAAAAAAATACCAAAATGGAACTAGGCTAATTTCTGAAAACAAATTTATAGGCAGACAGAACTAGGGAAGCACCACACATCCTGCTCCATCAATTTCAAAACAGCCACTCAAAGCATCAGTGGAAAACACAGCAAATGTTAACAACTCTGAATTGAAATCTACTCGAGTACACTTACGACTCTGTGTTTTAAAGAACGTTAGAGTGATGCATTCTGTCTGAAATCCTCCCTGTGAGGAAGAGGAATAGCTTAAAGAGAAGTAGGCCTTTCAAGTTTGAAGAAAACCCTTGGGCTGTCATACTTCCTGGAAAGGTTGAGGAATAACTGTTGCTTCTTTGGCCTTCTAAGGGCCCTTCTGACATTGTCACCTACAGCCTCTGTCTTGACCGTGGCCTGCTCTGGGTTTGAGTGTTGCAATTTCTGACTAAGGTGTCTGTAGAGCATTGTGCCCTAACCCATATCACTGCCCTGATGTTGGGGCACAGAAGGCCTGGGGGGAGGGAGGGCCCACTTGGCTCAACAGTACAAGCTCAGCCAGGTCCCTGATGCCCATCTTCCTTGGCCCAGTGAATACAGATAAAGTTGGGAAGCACTGTAGCTTCTTCTCTCATTGACTTCTGTAGGTTTTTGACGGAAATGAGAAAGGGCTCTTGGTAGTAGTTTCCAGTCCAGTTCTCAGCAGCCATGCGGGCTGGGTGTCTACTGGCTTTTAGGATCTGGCAAGTCCTCTTGTGTGCTCAAGGGACATGTAGCACTCTGTGACAATTTGGCTTTGCTCGTGACAAGCAGGAGGAAGAGGACTCTGATGAAGACTGTCCACAGGGAAGTCAACCACCTTCTTTACCAGACCCAGTGTCCCGCCTACCCGTCAGTGATCACCTCATCTACTCGGAGATGGAACCCATGAGGACTCTGCTACCAGATGACAAGAAAGAAGGGAAGCATCCTGCTCTCTCCATGTCCAACTTGCACGAGGCCACCATGTGAGTGAGCAGCCTGGGTGTGGGCTCTCAAATCTCCAGGCTGGGGTAGCTTACCCATACATGAAAAATGCAACCTTTGTTCAGAGCCTAAAACCTACTATCCAGCAATGAATAGACCTAAAAAAATGCACCATCCAGTTGGCTTAACTGGGAAATACAGAAGACAGAGCTTGTGACGAGCCACAGCAGAATCGTAATATGTCAGAAGTATTGATGTGCGATTTACTCTGATCCTGCTTCTCAGTTGTGTGCTGCTACTTGTCACCCTTTGTAACCCTGAGCAATCTCAAAGGAGAGCAGGTCTTTGATACTTTGAACCCAAAGGAATAAGATCCTTAGAAGGGGGGGTTGGGGATTTAGCTCAGTGGTAGAGCGCTTGCCTAGCAAGCACAAGGCCCTGGGTTCGGTCCCCAGCTCCGGAAAAAAAAAATAATAATAATAAAAAGATCCTTAGAGGGGCAACAATGGCCAAAGTGTTTCCTTTCTTTTCTTCCTCTATCCCATGCAGATGGCATGGTGTTCCAGGTAACCACACTGGCCACCAGTCAATGAGTGGGTCTTTGTCTCTGAATGACTCCCCAGTTCAGAACTGTCTGGACTTTGACGACTACTCACTCAGTGGTTGGTACACTTCTTGGTCATGTGGGCTTTGGGTTTGCACATGACAACCCACATGCTAAGGTCATCTTTTCTTTTTTTTTTTTTTTTTTTTTTTTTTTTTTTGGAGCTGGGACCCAGAACCCAGGGCCTTGCACTTCCCTAGGCAAGCGCTCTACCACTGAGCTAAATCCCAACCCCGCTAAGGTCATCTTTAACATGCATTATATAGACTGCTTAGGGCGTGTCCCACATGGAGACGAGGCAAAACGAGGGATAGCATGTAATATTTAGCTTGCTGTAAAAACAACATATTTTCTTCCTTCTCCCATTCTCCCCAACCTTTGGGTTGTATCTGTTTCTTTGTTTTTTAAAGTCATTCCTCAACTTGGGTAGGTGGGGGCATTTTTGAGATCGATAGACTTGGTTTATAGAAAATGCCCAGAGAAAACGTTAGTATTCAGTCTCTGGAAGCATAATAGATAAATTCTACCATGAAGTAGACGGCAGTGGAATGTCAGCCCTCCCCTGGTTCAGTTCCATTCCCAAAGGCTTTGCCCTTCTCCCCACACTCCAAGGCCATAATATTTTTCCTCTTGTGTTTATCTATTTCAACAAACACTTAGATGCCTGCCCCCGCCCCCATCACCTTGTTATAGCATCATAACCATCACCATTTCTGACAGCAGTACCCCACCCTTTTCCTTTGCCCACGACACTGTTAATGTTAGGGAATAGGAGACTCACGTACTGTTCCAACACTGAGGCACACATTATAAATTCACTCCCTCACTCAGAATTCCCTCCCATAATCACTTTTCCGTGATAACGGGCCCATGGTGCTGGTCTGATACAACACAGGCATGATCATTTAGTCAGGCTAGCGCTTAATAACAGCAAATGCTTTTCACTTGATTCAGGCCTGTCCTTCTCGACCATCTCCGAGAAACTCGGGCTGACAAGAAGAGGCTACGGAAAACCCTGCGAGAATTTGAAGAACAATTTTTTAAACAGACGGGAAGGTAAGTGTGAGTGGAGAGGTTTTTTGTTGTTGTTTTAAATGCTAACATTTCCTAAAGAACTATAATTCCAAATAAACTCTGCTTTTGTAGGACAGTAGTTGAGAGGTAAATCCTTGCTGGGGACTGTGCTTTCTCCAATGTGATACCCTGATGGTAACAGTGTTAGGGATGCTTTGTGGAATATTGTTAATGGCTGTTAGGTATTAACTTCAGTCTTTACAAAAAGGAAGTTTAACTCTGAAAGTGTTTTGCATGAGTTTCACCCCAACTACTGATTATCTTAAGCCTTTTGAAAATTTACTTTTCCGCCCTTGTTCTCAGGTTCTACGAGGTATTCTCTGCCTGTTCCACGAATGTTTTCCTTTAAATATCTGTTCTAAACACCACCATCCGTTCCTGTTTGTTTTATTCCAAGCTTTAGTCAAAAAGTTCATAGCTATTTTTCGCTCCCTTAAATATTTAGTTGGCCCACCTGTCTTCCTATATTTTTCTATCCCAACCCAGCTGTTGGAATACACCCATTAATTCCTAGTAATTTGTTTTATTGCGTTACCAACAAAGTTCCATATAGAATCAGGTAATGAATGTTAGTGTCTTTTGGAGAAGAGACAAATTACTTAGCTGCCCTCAGTCTCTGTCCTCAATAAGCTGCAACGCTTTGTCCCCTGGGATAAGTTTGAAAGCTAGGACAGGACATTAGTCTCAACGCCCTGGCCATCAGCGTTTCTAACTTGTCACAACTCCCAGAGGACGGCAGTGCAAATGGCCTAACAAAACCCAATACAATGACATTTATTTAAAAATTTTAAAAAGCGAGGTTGTGTGTTTTCCAGCCTGAACTTGGGAGACAACAACACTGGGCAAAAATGTCAAAAGATTGGACATTCTCGCAAGCATGTGACTTTGCCAAAGTCACAATCTAAATGGCAGATGACTATGAGGTTCTAAGCATCTACTGCCTTTCTTGCCTGCCTTGCTGTCCTTTCCTCTCAGCTGTGAGGGAGCGGGACTGTACTAAAGAGACATCCACCTAGAGGGCTTGCTTCACAGTCCTTGGGAGCTTTTCTCTTTTGCTATCCATCAGCAGTAGGCTTCCCAGGCGAGAAACCTGTGGCTCGGCAAAGCGACAGGCTCACTAGGTGCTCTAAGCACACATCTGATTTGCATTTAAGTTCCTCTTTAAAGTTATTCAGCGGGAGGGTCTTCATTCAGCCAAACATCTGCTGTGGGTTCAGGATTTTGAGTTTAAATAGTCATTGCATGAAAAATGAGTTAATTAGGTTTAAGCCACACACATAGTCTTTTCTTTACTTTGAGGTCCCTGAAGAAATTTACACGTGGACCTGTTCGAACACAGTGTGCAATGGATTCTGGGAGGTTTCAGTGTGACGAGTCTGCCTGTGGATCTCTCAGTATTATTTCACATGACTTTTGGCAACAATGGTGGTTTAATTGTTCTCCCTGTTCTTAGTAGTAGTCATTGACTGTGGCTGTGTGTAAATCCATGCATCAGGTTATATCTAAGAAAGGGTATGCAGAAAACCAGGACTGCTGCTCATCCATGCCCTACTGCAGTGAGGGAACACTTCATTTCATTGTACTTACACTACCTAAACCTACTTAACATACATCCACGCTTGATCTACGTGAAACTGTATGTCCTCTTGTGGTGATAACCTGTCATCTCAATGAGAAAACGCTCATTTATTAACACTAAACTGTGTTACATGGCAAGACAATAGCGTTATCTTGTTTCTTTAAGACTATTTACCACTAAGATTTAACCCATTTATGAAGCTAAAACGACCATGAGAATGGTTTTTTTATACATGTAGTGACACTGTAAATATGGTAATAGGACAAGCGCACTCCAACTGTGTGTGGACCAAGCAAGGTCTATGCATTGAAACATGCCCAGCCTTTGAATTAGTGTGCCGTTGCAATTGAAACTATGGATGTGTTCACATGAACGGAGACCAGAGAACAACTTGGGGGATCAGTTCTTTCTTCCACCATGTGGTCATAGGCCATCAGGTTTGGTAGCAGTCACCGTTACTACCCACTGAGCCATGGCACTGGTCTCAATTCAGATGATTTAGACTCATGATTACTTCCGTCAAAGGGAAGTGCAGGAGTTCCCATCAGCAGAAACAGGTCTAACCACAAGGAAACTTGGAAACATTCCCAGCATACAAGGCAGCCCCTGGGAAGGTCTTGCCACTAGGAACTTATGGGTTACTCGTATAATTGAATCCCTGCAGTGTTTTCAGGACGATTATGGAGCTACCGGAAGTAAGAGGATGAGAGGAAAGGCCATATTGGAGGCTCTAGCCATTGCCTTTTCTTCAAATCTTTGTACCTGCACCATTGTTCTGTGCTCAGGCATGGGGTCTCGTATTGGCAAAGTCACGTGGCCAAAGTTTGCTGCTGCTTAGAGAAATGGAGCAGGGGTGGAATGAGACCAAAGGGACGTCAAGAAGGCACCATTAAAAAAGAGCCACCTGGAAGCCACGGGCCCATCAGTTATAAGAGGATCTTTTTAAGACCTGGCTCGAGTATTGACTAATATATTGTGTCTTCTTTCCTGCAGAAGCCCACAGAAGGAAGACAGGACGCCAATGGCAGACGAGTACTGTGCATACAAGCACATAAAAGCCAAACTGAGGCTATTGGAGGTCCTCATCAGCAAGCAGGATGTGGCCAAAACGATTTGAGGTTCGGCTCTGATCACTTCCTCTAAAGATAGAAGTCAAATTTATTTCCCTCTACCGTTCTTGCTCAGTAGTTCTGATGTCCTGAAAGCGGAAGCACTTTAGAGATAGTATTAGCTGTTTTGATGAAGGGAGAGCTAGCGTAATTCTACCCAAGAAGGCGTCTCAATAGGGAAATGATAGGTAATACTGGGATGGGCAAAAGCTTCCATGCCAAACTAAAGTCCAGAGTCAAATGTAATTGTTTCAAAAGACGTCTAATATCTTGTTAAACCAAAATTAACACGTAGGCAGTCTACCTGCTTAGGAAAGGTTTAGAGGTCCCCAAGTTGATTTTATTGATGTATGGGAAGAACACGGTTTAAATACATTGGTGAGGCAAAGAAAAATTCTGCTCTACATCCAGGGAGGAAAGCAGCCAGACAGAAGGGAATTTCAGTGAGATGACATCCACTACCTTGTCCTCTAAGTCTGTAGACGGTCAACACTGTAAAGTAACTCGGCTGTGTCACTGCTAACCTCTTATTTCTATGGAAGTAGTGCATTACTCTATCTGTTATTTGAAAATTTACATTTCCAGTTACCAAAGTTCACTTGGATGGCATGTACTTTGTGAATTATCTTTGTCTATAACTGAAAAATGTTTATATTAAAAGTAAACTATTAAAATAGGTATTTTGGATAGATGTGTCTGCAGTAATAAGCTACTGTGCCCATAGTACTATTGCTGATTTTCTTGTTTCCTATACTAAGATTCTATAACTATTTTTCCATTGGGAATGTGCATCTTTGTTAACGTTCCAAGGTCTGTCCTTTATAAAGTGAAATACCTTTCTCGTGAGCCGCATTCCTTCTGCACAGGGTAAGAAGCTTGGAAATCACCAAGAGACCTTCTCTTTGCTTTAGTCAGTGTATCTTGCTTTTTCTCCACTCACCCACTTCTCGGTTTGGTTTTTGTAAAATCAAGTAACAGATAGACATTTTCTCATTATCAGCACTGTTCATATTTCTGTTTTCTGTAATGTTTAAGCATGGTGTTGAAGAAACTCAAGATTTTCATATTGCTTGGGCGGAGAAAAGAAAACAGATTCTAGACACGGACTATGTCAGAGGTGTGTTGTTCTCTCTGTATTCACCTGACGTTTTCAACCTTTTATGAATCAGAGTAATGGCCTTCATAAATTTGTTTAATTGAAGTCATCTACTTGTAACAGGACAGATACACAACTATTTGAGGTTTACAAATTACATCTTTGATAAGGGAAATGGTTTCGTGAGATGTATACAATTGCTATTAAAATGTAACTATATTCTATATGATTGTAAATATTTTATACAACATCCAAATAAAATATTTTTCTATTATATTTATTATGTTGAAAGCACAGTAACTGTTTCCTGTTAGCTAATATAAATAACATAAACAACACTGTCAAACAACAAGGCGGAAGTGCGGACGACTCTAGGCTTTAGGGTTAACTCATGCTACAATTACACTCTTCCATGCGGTTTGGAGTCATCCCAATATTTATTCAGTAGATTAAAATGGATGCACATTTAAACACCATTTATAAGCCATTATTTTGTACTTCGCTAAAGCGGCCTCTATAACTGTCTTGTTATGTTTGGCATAAAGGAAACAAAAGCATTGCAGCATCTAGGCAAACAAAGTGTCAGGACAACTTGGGGACATGGCTGGAAGTGGACAAGGGTGGGCAAGAGGAGACATGGAAAGGCTCTGAGTGACAGTCTGCTTTTGGTGACAGCGGCATATGCATGCTTCAGTGGGGACATCTGATGGCGGATGTACAACAGAGGGAAATGCACCTATGGGAAGACAGGGTGGGGGTACGAAAGTGGCGTTAGCGTCCGACACTGATGTTACAGGTTTTGCAGCTGGGGTCTTTCTTTGCGTTTGCAGTAGACAAACTCATGAGCTGATGACCAGTGATTTCTGCCACGGTGCCCAGGGAAAGAGCCACAGGGTCAGTGTAAATGACTTCTAAAATGACATCCTGGGCGTGGTGGTACAGCAGCCTCCCATCTTCTTCTGTACAGGTCAAAAACTTATTATCCTTGGAATTTAGTTGAGGAAGGCGCTGCTTACAAAATTCATCTCCTGGCGATCCCACAGGGGCAATGACAAGAATCACATAATGATAAGCAGTGTACATACAGTAGAAGTCCCCAAAGTATAAGTTAGTGTTGGGGTTGAACAGTTTTTCTGCTGCGATCTCAAACCTGTATCTTCCATACGGTGAATCCTGGGGTGGCTTCCCTGTATTGAACTCGGTGCTGCAGCTGAAGAAGATGCCTTCCAATTTCCCACTGATGGGGGAGCCGTGGCTACCACTGTTGTCCTTGATGGAAGGCTGCATGGCGTTGCCATAGTGATCTCTGCCAGAGAAAGGAAATGGCCGCTGCTCAGTGCAATCGTGGTTATTTGACTGATTTACAGATCTGAACAGCGCAAAAATCACCACCCACCGTTAAAGGTTTGAAAGAGCAGGCTATAACCAAACCAAGGGGATGCTATTTATCATGGCCTTGGACCCAAAATAAAGAGGACCTACAACCCTTGGGGATCTTGAACAGTCAATTTCCCGGACTGAAGAACTGATTTGCAATTAGAAGTCTCATAGGTAAAACCGGCTCCATCTGTACCTAAAGGGTTTCACAAGTGACCTTTCTAAAAAGGATACTCCTGAAAAAATTGAATATGCGAACACTGCTAAGGTTTAAACGTGTGCTGTCTACTCAAAGAAGATCCATCCTGTCCGATGGCTCCAGAACTGAGCTGCTGCACAGTTCAGACACCTCCTGTCCTCGTCCCCACAACCTCCTTCACATTCTGTGCTCTGAAGACAGAGGCTGCAGTCACACACCTGTTGGAGTCTCCTGTGCTTACCCTGAGGCACCCTGCAACTGTCCCCAAGTTCTAGTAGCATCAATGCTAGAGTGGAGTCTGGGAACATTGTCTGTCATACAGTGAGTCAGTCGCCTTGGCTACGATACCAGGGACATCATCATTGCAAGACAAATCACAGAGACTACACTTTTCAGTTTATGATCAAACTCAAAAGCAGCCAAGCTAACTAAAATTCAGCGTGCCATCTGAATCGCATGTCAATGCATGAAGACATGTTCCTACAATAGATGTATACAATTACAGCCAGACACACAGACCAAGGCAAAGGAAACAGAACTCCAAAGGAAAACAATCTACAGTCAGTGAAATGTTTGAAAGACAATTCAAAACAAGGATTTCAAAGAAACTCGTGAGAATTCAGAGTATATAAGTATAAGGCAATGAAGAAACAATTTTAGGACATAAAAGATAGCATTTTCAAGGATATTAAAAAATCATAAAATAGAACTCTCTTAGGGTTTTACTGCTGTGAACAGATACCATGACCAAGGCAACTCTTATAAGGACAATATTTAATTGGGGCTGGATTATAGTTCAGAGGTTCAATCCATTATCATCAAGGCAGGAGCATGGCAGCATCCAGGCAGGCATGGTGCAGGGGGAGCTGAGAGTTCTACATTTTCATCTGAAGGCTGCTAGGAAAAGACTGACTTCTAGGCAGCTAGGATGAGGGTCTTAAAGCCCAAACCCACAGTGACACACCCACTCCAACAAGCCACACCTTCTAATAGTGTCACTCCCTGGGTTGAGCATATACAAACCATCACAAGAACCAATCAGAAACCTTGATGCAAAATACTTAATCAATGAACTAAATACAATTGCAAACTACTAAGACACGTGAGGATAGATAGAATTTCTGAAACTAGCTGATCTTTTAGCCAACAAAAGTACAGAATGCACAAAGAAAGCCTGTAAGATTTAGGATATAGTTAAGCAAATATTCACAGCACTTTCTGAGTGAATAGGATTTTTTTTTTTTTAAGAAGTAGACTTTTTAAAGACAATGTCTCACTTTGAAGCTCCAGGTGGTTTCAAATTCAGAATTTCTCAACTCAGTGTTCCAAGGGCTGGTATGATACCACACCTGGCTGAGGACAAAATTTCTATTGCCTTAGTTATTATCACAGCGTGTATGTCAATTATCACAACATAAAGATGTCCATTATACACTGCTGGTCACAGAAGACCCATAGGTCAAGGATTATACCATCATACTACAGAAGACAGGCAGATAGACTGACAGTTAGCCTGTTAGGCTGTGTATCTTCTTTTTTCTTAAAGACTTATTTTATTTATATCATATAATGTAGCTGTCTTCATGCACACCAGAGGAGGGCATTGGATCTCATTACAGATGGTTGTGAGCCCCATGTGGGATTTGAACTCAGGATCTCTGTAAGAGTAGTCAGTGCTCATAACTGCTAAGCCATCTCTCCAGTCCCTGTTGTGTATTTTCAAAGTAAATTTGGAAAACCATACATATTTATTAATGTGAAAAGAGACCCTAACCCTGACTGCACAGCTAAACCGTGGAAGGAATCCCAAGATATTTTCAAATTAAGAGAAAGAGAGTGGAAGAGAAAGAGAGTGGAGGAGAGAGTAGAGGAGAGACACAATAGACAGGCTTTCATGCTTCACCTGTTTCTGCCTCGAGAGCCTATACAGTTGTATGTGCTATTTGAAAAGAAAGAAATTGTGTCACCCACTTAGATCAGCTTGAAGTGGTTTCCTCCTTATGCTTTGGCCATTTTAAGTCCAGACACAGCCCTTCCGTCAGGTTACCTCTGGCTGTTTGTTTGACAGCACCAAAATTCTTCTCATTTGCCCCCAACCACACTGTCTACCTCTCTTGCCTTCTGTGTGGACCAAGCCTCTCTTGTCCAGTCCCTTGACTCTCCCCTCACTGTGGAATCCCACCAGTGGGAAGCAGCAGTGGTCTCTAGTAGAGAAGCCTTGGGTGTCTTCCTCACTTCCTCATGTGTCAAGATGTTGTGGCTCTATCAAGGCTGGATTCTGCCCACTGCTGCTGCTGCCGCCTGACTCTGGACTCCCTTCTGTTGCCAAGGAGAGTAAGACCGCACTTGACATCTGCTGGTTGCTTTGGTGTCTTGTTGGCAGCTCAGCTATGCTTACACTTCAGTGAACGGAGGTTCTCTGTAGAATTCCCCAACTAGTCTTTCTCTCAATGGGTGCCTACCAGCATATTTAAGAATGCAAAGTCCAAACTAGTACTCTGATTGTTGTTGTTGTTGTTGTTTACTCTCACTCAGCTTCTCAGAGTCTGTGAGACAGTAAGGTATGCTGGGGACCTGAACAGCTACAGGCCCTCAATTCCACTATCCAGCGGAGCTGGATAAAGAAGTAGATTAGAGGCTGCATCAGGCCACAGGGAGGCCAGTGGGAAACGTAGTCCGTGAGCAAAGTCTGTATCTTCTCCAACTTGCTTTCTCACTGCCTGAAATGTCCCCCCCCATTTTCTTCAGTTTTCAGGAGTTTCTGATGTGCCTTGGCATATATTTTGTCAGAACCTTATACCATTTGAGGGTTTCTCAACCAAAACTCATAGGCATATGCTGCTTGCTAAACGTGGAAATATTCCAGCTCTGTCTCAGCCCCACCCTCCTGTCCTTTGTGGGTCTCTGACAACTGGGCAGAGGAAGAAGAAAGGAAGTGTAATCAGGTAGAGAAGCACCTAGTTCACTAGTGGATAAGAACCAGACAGGGGTGCAGGAGGCGTTTTCGTTGGAGGGTAGGGCATGCTCATTTTAGAGTTTATTTTTAGAAGAGACAAAAATTAGTTCAGCCCTTACGGACTGAAGCAGATATGTCCACAACTTCTTCAGTTATAATAATTTGTAAAGACTACCAGGTCATTGTAAGATTCCCTTATCAAGCATTCTGAAGAGAACATTTTAAAGGGATTCTATCCGCACAAGGGTTTACTAATTAAAATGCAAATCAAGATTCGGGACATAAACAGCCTTACTGTTCATTGCATAGAAAAGTATTGTTGGTGTTATTTGTGGCCTTGGGGCTTGAACCTTGACCACTGCATGCCAGGCAAGCATTCTCCTAGAGCCCTGCCTCCACCAAAGAGAGGGCTTTTTTCTTTGTCTTTTTTAAAATAAAGCTTCTAAAAAATGTTGAAGAATTCTACCTATGCCCTAGTAACAGTATTTGTATTTAAAGCTTCAAGATACAAGTTACACGGGTTTTACTACTGTTAGTTTTGAAATTAAAACAAAAGTAAATTTCGTTGTCGTTGGTACAAACATCTTTCATGCGGATAAACTGGAATTAAACCATGTAATGTGTACAATTACTTCATCCATTTCCAGATACTCTGTTTTTAACTGTTTTGAATTTTTGGAAACATTTATGAGAACAAATTAAGCAAATATTATAGGCCAGGAACGCCTCTTCCCATGGAAGAGTCAGACTATCTTAGAGAAATACTGACCTCCAGTGGCCACACTGAGCAGTAATTGGCAGGACCCCTGAATAGACAGCGAAAGTCCAACAATGTGTTTCTTAATGGAAGCAGTAGCAATAGTGGACATTTTTTGGTTTCCAAATTTGATGTTTAAAAACATAAAAAATTTTCGTGCTGAACATACTAGCTATTTTCAATGAACGGCTGACCAGCACAATAATTTGTCTTTCAGTTTAAATTAGGTGAATGATATCCACTCAAAAATATATAGACTCTAGGCCACTTAGAACAACAGACTGAAATCTGTATTTATAAGATAGTCAGACAACAAACAGACATGTTTCCTGTCATCAAAATACAATAAAAATATACAGCACAACAGTACTTTGGTTTTGCTATAAAATGTCCCCTCAGGCCTGTGCATTTGAACACTTGGCCTCCAGCTGGTGGTGGGTGGTCCCTTGCTGGGGGGAGGAGTACCTGGCGTGGGCCCTTAGGGTTTAGCCTAGCATATCAGGCCACACTTTCCCAGGGGTCTGGTGCTCTCAGGAGCACTGAGCTGCCTGCTACCATGCCTTCCTGGACAGATTCTGCCCCAAAATGTTCTTCCCACAGACGGCCTCTCATGACCTCAGTGGTGACAAGTGACTGAGGTCTACTTCTACAGCACACGCTGAACACACTTCTTCCTCTACAATTCCTTGCATTTCTACAGCTTGGTGCTCATTTCAAAACATGACTTCAATTTAATAGAAATTAGAAAAGTATGCAAAAAAATTTAAAAAATCCATCAAAACTACCGGATTCTTTGTATACATAGTTGTGTCAAGACAAAACTCCTTTATAACTGTAAAGGGATTAGGGTTATTTATTTCGATTGTTTTTGTTTTGACCCAGGTCTCTTGGCAGCACCCTACCCTGAGCTAGAATTCATGGTGAGCCTCTGGCCTCATCCTCTCAAATGATGGTTGTATAAACTCGAGCCAGCACACGCAGGCTAAGGCTTCAAAACCAAGGCGATTATGTGGGTTGTGTACAGAAGTCGAGAACCACTGTAATGTGTCCTTTTCAAAGCCTTTGTCTGCCGGGGCTGGAGAGATGGTTCACCCGATTACAACACTTACTGCAATCCCAGAGAATCTTGTTTTGGTTTCCCAGCTCACGCCCATATGCAACTCCAGTTCCAGGTGACTCAATGCCCCTCTCTGGCCTCTGCAAGAACGTGCTGTACAGACATATATGAAATCAAGATTCCTAAACACATAGATGCTAGTGATTCTTACCTAACATAGTCAAAATACTCTTTGTGCTGGTTCCGATAGAATACAGAGAACTTAAGCATGCGTCCCGCAATCACGTCAGCCTTCTCCAGCAGCTGGGTCAGATGAACTTTTGAGTAATCTGAAAAATTTCAAAGTGTTCCAGTAAGCAATATAGTACCAGAAGTGTCAGCCACACACCGATAAATCAGAGATTATTAAAATACATCTTTAGGGAATTCAACTTTGTAAAATAGGAACTTATAAAAAATTCCTTGGCTTATTTTTATTTCTACCTAAATATTTTTGTTATGGTTCAGGGCTATTTCTTAAAATATTCATGTGCTTGTTTTACTCTTTCAAGTTAAAGACCCTGAAGTAACGGTGTTCAACAGGGCTTCATAAGCTGGCAGCACTCCTCACCACTGTACCCATCAGCTGATACAAGGACTCAAGGCCCCTCCCACTCTGTGCATGGCGAGAAACCAGAGCTAGGCACTGCCTGAGGTAGACAAGATCAGGGCAGCCATTTTCCTGGTGCAGAGACTGCAACTGGCCAAAGTACAATGATTCTCACAGCTGTCAACTTCAAGACTAGGCCTCTGGATCCTACTAGATGGTTTCCTGCTACACAGCAGACTTAGATAGTTTTGATTAGCTTTTGTTTTTAAAATGGAGAATTACTGTCAAGCTCCTCCATCAAAAAGTAAGGAAAACTTTTGATAAATAAAACAGAGTCAAAGCCCAACCTGGTTAAACTGATGCAAGTCGCTGATTTATTTTAGAGCCTGCAGTGCACCAAACACATGCACAATTAGATATCGAGGCTAAAAGACAACCATATGATCTCCCTGGAAGGACTCACAGTCTAAAGGAAGACAAATATAAACAAGAACAACTTTTTTTAAAATGGTATTGGGTTGTTCTAGACTAGAAACAGGTTAGTCAGTAAGGATATAGTTTATTCTATTTCCAATACCTCGCACAGTGTCTAAGTCACGGTATTAAAGACAATTATTCAAACAGCTTTGTCAAAATTCAGACTCAAGGGCACTATGAAATGGCCCTTAGTTGATAAGCCGGAGCGTCAGGTTCCCATTCGCTTTTAACTATGAAAATAGAGCAAATACTGGAGACCAGTTAAAAGCTGCCAGTCGTCATTTATCTCCTAACTCCTCAAAAAGTTATGGGGTGTAAGAAAAACAAGAAAGTAATACAGAGATCACACTGAAAAGATGGGCTTTGGTTTTTTTTTTTATTTCCAGAAGTAAAAACAATGTATCATATGACAGCTTATGCATCAGTGTGTGTTTGTGTGTGTGTGTGTGTGTGTGTGTGTGTGTGTGTGTGTGTGTTAGAACTGCCGAACATTCATTTTCTTTAAGCTAAAGAAGTCATAGTATCTCAGACCTTTCTTTAGCCTGAAGTAGGTTCTGGCAGATAAATTATATAGCTTCTTTGAGTTGGAAAATACCAGGATACTATTTGTGTATTTTCCTAGAAAAATGAATGTAGACTGGGTGGGGTTCCATTTACCAAGAATGCTTGAGACCAGAAGTGTTTCAGATTTTCAATTTGGGGAGTTTGGAATATTTGTAAATACTTTAATAGTTTTACATTCTCTTTCCAAAAATCAAAACTGCTCCAAAGTTCAAAATCGTCTGGGCACTTTTATCAGAGCTCAGAAAGTTTTAAGTTTCAGGGGCCGAAGCGATGGTAGAGTAGTTAAGCACTGGCTGCTCTTTCAGAGAATCTGGTTTAATTCCCAGCACCCACTTGGTGCTCAGGACCAGTTACAGGGCACCCGATAGTCGCCACCCTCACGGGCTAATACCAGGCATGCACGCTGGAGCTCAGACGCCTATGCAGGCACTCAGACAGACACATTTTTAAAACTTTCAGATTTCAGAGCCTTCCAATTTATATTTTTGGATTGTGGCTATAGAACCAACAATACGATATGCAAAGACAATGTATGGCTGACTTACATTAAACGTCCCTTGCTGGGTGCTACAAAAATAAATAAAAAGGGATTCAGGAAGGGACTATGGTGAGGTAGATTCCAGAGAGGCAGAGGAATTCCAACATGCCACAGCAAACATAGCAAAGCTACCGGTAGGGGAGAGCCCTTCTGCCTGCTGTTAATTCAATGCAGCCATCTTTAGCTATTTCATTGCTGATTAGTGAAGCAGCATAATTCTGCTTAATCTATCCTAAAATTTCTATTCACATTTTAACATCTCTGATAGTGTCTAACATCTTTAGTTGGCATTTCTTCCTAATGGTACATTAAAATGGCAGATCTTATAATCCACAAACTAAAGAGAAATATAAAAATATGGTATGTGTAAGAAATCTTTTCACCTTGTTCTCAAACACTGAAATCTTTAGCAGTCTAGGGTGTTAAACAATTCTTATCAGCTTCTTCGTAGAGTAAACAAAGAGGCATGCAGATTAAACCAAAATGAGATAGGATTTCAGCCCTAGAGCATGCCCTTAGAGGTTTACACTGGGTTTGATACCAGGGTAAGTAGTGGGCATTCCTGGGCAGCATCTAAAGGATGCAGGTGTGAGGCCACTCGAGAAGGGTCTGGGTTGGGTGGAAGATTCCCACAGATGGGGAAGTTGCTAAGCAACCTGGAAACAAACCAGCCCATTGTTTTCTAGATTTTTTTTCTATAAGCTCTTTTATGTTCGACAGCCTCTCTCTCTCTTGTTTTTTGCTGTGTGTATCTGGGTGCATGTATGTGCACAGTTTGGAGGTCAGAGGTCACTTCGAGTGCCACCCACCTTATTTTTTGAGGCAGGGTCTTTCAGTGACCCAATGCTTTCCAAGAAGCTAGGCCGCATGGCTACCAAGTGCCTGGGAACTGCCTGCCTTTGTTACTCCGGAGCTGGGGCTAAGGGCATGCCTGGCTCTTTAAAATGGCTTCTGGGATCCAAGTCAGGTCTCCCTGCTTGTATGGCAAGTAGTTTAGTATCTGAGCTGTCTCCCCAGCCTTCTCTGCATTTTTGTAAATAGGAAAAAGTCACCCAAGTGAAGAGGAAGCAGTGAAGCCCCATTCTGATCCATAAAAGGAGAAGATGACAAAAGGGCTCAAGGACACCAACAAACATGTGTCCTATGACTGTGTAAACATGAGCAGGAGGAAGGACGATCAGCATTCCTGAGAGAACACTGAACCATTCAAACGAATATGAGAGGTTCTGTCAGAGCCCAGGCTCTCCACGGAGGGTGTCTCCAGACCAAATGACTATGTAGTGAGTTTAATGGAGCAAAAGTACGCAAACATGACAAGAGTTAGTGGAGAGCTTTTCCCAGCCCTTCTGGCACGAAGGTGAAAATGGCAGAAACAGTTTTGCTGGGCGGTTACTGAGGTCTGTCTGTAACCTAAATGCTGTTTCTGCTTTCTTCCCTTCAGTAGCTATGACAGTGAACGAGCAGCCTCTTTACAGTCAGAGGCTCTGAGAATGTGGAGTTGATTCAGAAATTACATCAGCTTTTATTTGTAGAGTTTTCACTTTGAGGAAACTTACACATGCAGCAAAAAGGCAGTCTGAGTCCGCCCCTCAAGTTGTTTGCCCCAGGACCTTAGTTCCTTCGAACCAATATGAATTCGCTGCACCTGTTATGCAATGAGGCCAACAGGACCATGTGTCCGATGCAATACTCACTCACCTTGCAGGGACACAGAGTCCACAGAGTCCATCTGACGACTACCCTCCCAAGAACATTAATTGATATAATCCACAGCTCCCTTACCTGCTGTACAGAATTCTATAATCTCACTCCATTCCGACACGACGTAATCACCATCGACTTGTTTTGAGGCCGTTTGCACCGCTACTGTATACTCAGTCCTTGGGCTCAAAAACCAGTGTCCACGAACAGTCATTGGCAAGGGAACAGCTTTGGCCACCAGTTTTGTTGGAACATCCTAGGAAGAAAGAAAAGGAAGGAAGAAGAGGTGGGAACGGATAAAGGGGGAAACAAATAGGGCAGGAAGAGATGGGGAGACGGAAGGCTATTAAAGCGGGACTTTCATAAACTGTGAACGACAGAGAGGGACCTAAACTCCTGGCTAAGAGCAGGGCTCCTGTGTAAGAACTCCCAACAATTATCATATTTAAGTTTTATTCTGTGTATGCGGAAATTAAAATGGGAAGACCAAGAGATAGGCTTAACGTCCTACAGTTCAAAACCAGGAAAGAACTCGTATTCCAGTCGCCTTTGTTTATGATATACAGTTTCCCTCTGTGCCTGCTAACTTCCTCAAAGCAGATTAAAAAAAAGACATAAAAGAAGCAAGATTTATTGATTTAACGCCTATTAAATTAAAAATATATATGCTTGATTTTTATGGCTTGATTTTGCTAGAGAGGCTCATTGCTAAATATTTTATATGTAAAGGAGAGAATGCTTTTAAAGTAAGTATTACGAGAGACAGATCCATTTCACACGTAGATTAGGGAACTTGCCTACAAGTGTGGTGTCTGTGTCTGAGAAAAGGTTAGGTCTTTTTCAAACAACGATGAATAAGCTAACCTGTGGGTTGAACACGCACTGCATTTCCAAGGCTACAGAATGGGTGCATTGGAGCCAAGCCTTAAGTGATCATCATTTAATGGCAGGCATATCAAAGACGCTTCGAGAAGGCAAATGCCAGCAAAGAGAATACCCAGGATGAGAACTGAAATTTGATAATAATGCCTGACATTCTTTCGCGCTCTTGCTTTCACACCTTTCTGCACTATGTAAACGCCTCCCTTACATTTTGTTTGTACGCAACCATACAGTAAAAGGCAACGACTTCGGGAAACGAAGATGCATAGAATCTTCCCAAGGTAAAATTGAGTCTTTCCTGAAGACCGGGGTTTTTGTCTGTTTCCATGATCAGAAAAAGCAATGAAGCAGAGGAGAAACAATGGGCCTAGGGAAGGGTTCTTGCTGAGGGCCACATCTGGAGGAAGAGCTCCATGTATCACAAAGGGTAAACAATGGCAGACACAGCAGGAACATTTACCACATGTGAAGCTTAGTAAACAACCTCCCCACTTTAAAAAGGAATGGACTCTTTAGGGCATATTTTCAGGCCACAAGTGATTATACAATTCCACAAAGTTTCTAAGCCAATCAGTTTGACTCAGGGAAGGATGTGTGTGCTTCCGTAGAAAACTATAGAGCTTGTCTTTTTACGGCTTCATAAACACTTCAGCTATTCTCCACATTGGATTGCGAGCTGTGGGCAGCCTTCCTTTCTGTCCACACTCCACTGCCCTCTCCAAGCCAGTTTCAACTTCACCCACATAGCTTTTAATATAAGTGACTCATAAGTGGATTATCTCTCGAACTATCCTCACAGCACTAGGTCAGTGTCCTCTAATGAGCTTACTGCTGATTTTCATCTTTGCACATAGTCATGATTTACCCTTTAACATGGCATTTCATTTTCCTCGAGAACTCATTATGGGGAGAATGTTTTAAATGACATAGACTTCTGATTCTTCTTCACGGAAACTACTCTTTCTTTTAAAATGTCTTCTGGATGAAATGGCCTAAGTCGTCCCAGGTTTACCTTGTGTTTAAACTTGTTAGAGTTCTTGTTCTCTTTCTTGTTGAGGTCAATGAAGTAGTGTGTGATGCGGTCCTTCGACTTGGAGTCCATGTCCCATGAGATCTTGAAGGAGTCACATGTGATGTTATTTATTTTGATGTTGTGTGGGACGGGGAGCTCTTCCATCTCTGCTATGCCACTGTCTTGTGATTTGTTACCTGCCAGAAAACAGTGCATGGAAAATTAGTTGCTGATGAATGGGTTTTTCCAGTTTTTGAAATCTTTCTTTCTTTTCCTTTCTTTCTTTCTTTCTTTCTCTCTTTCTTTCTTTCTTTCTTTCTTTCTTTCTTTCTTTCTTTCTTTCTTTCCATCCATCCTATCTATCTATCTATCTATCTATCTATCTATCTATCTATCTATCCTATCTATCTATCCATCCTGTCTGTCTGTCTATCTATCTATCCATCTATCCATCCATCCATCCTATCTATCTATCTATCTATCTATCCATCCATCCATCCATCCATCTATCTAATCTGAAGTCAATTACCTAAGTACTAAGTACTAAATCTAAAATTCAATTTTGCTCATGAAGTCATTCAAATGCTAATAAAAGATATTTCTGACGCCATAGTGGTTATAAAAAGATGGTTCAATCCTATGATTGCTCTATTTCCATTTCCCAATTTTTGAATTATAGAAACACTTTGATGATCCATCTTGGCTATAAAACATCAGCTTTGCCTGGCTAGGTTCTCTCTGAAAAGCCTCAAAAGATCATTTTTCCTGTCTGACCAGTCAACATGAGCCTAAGCTACACAGGTCAGACCCAGATGGTGCCACGGAAATGCTGATAAGGAAGTGGCCCAGTTAAAGGAAGGAAATGCTGATAAGGAAGTGGCCCAGTCAAAGGAAGGAGATGCTGATAAGGAAGTGGTCCAGTCAAAGGAAGGAGATGCTTCTGTAAAGTGAGAGGTAGCAGTGGGCGGCGACAGAGACTTGCTCCTCCTATTCCACTCTGGACACACTGTATAGAACAATGGTATACAAAGGCACTGCTGTACGTTCAAATAACACCATCGTCTACTCACTTACTCTGCCAAGGGTGTCTGCGGCAATCATTTCTCTATGATGCCTTGATGAATTGAATTTTTGAGTGCTGAAATAATAAGAACGCTAAAGACAAAAGCTGCGAGCCATGCCGACTGATCTCGTTAGAACTTCGAGGGATCATCCCTACACTTTCACTGAAGAAAGCATTACCACCTTTCTAGCAGCACAACAAAAGGGAGAAAACATAGACGTATTTGCCATTTAAACTTTGGCCATTTATCTTACTCAGCTAAATGTGATGAATAATTGATACATACCCTCACGAAAAGCTTTTTTTATTGTTGTTAAAATGTGAGAAAAACAAATTAAAATGTGGAGTTCTGTGATTAAATCCTATTTTCCCCCTAAGGACATTACAAAGCTTTTATTGTGTCAAAAATCTCTATTTCAAAGCTATTCCTCATAGCCCCAGTTCTAGACAGACTAACTTCCTGTATGCAGTTTTCTTACTTGCTTAGGAAAAGTTAAGAATTAGGCAACTTTCTCCCTCCTCATACGTCATGATCACTTTCTGAGATTCTGAGCTAAGTGATAGAAAAAGAGAGATTTTGCCTATAAAACCTGACAGAACAAGAGTGGTTACTCCATCATGCAGTAACCACCCAGTCACTCTTGGCTCTCTGTCAAGTGTGCGTCCCCAGTCAGCTCTCCGTCCTCAGTAAGACGGGACTTTGAGAGGAATTCTGAGGGCTGGAGTGATAGCACTGTGGTTAAGAGTACACGCCGCTCTTGCAGAGAGCCTAGCATGCACATCTGCACTCCACAACCATCCGCACTCCAATTCCAGGGGACCTGCTTCCAGCCTCCATAAGCACCAGGCATTCGTGCAAACAATGCATTATATGCACAAAATACAATGCTGGCCATAATGCTTTAATGTTAGATGATTCTAACATGCATTGCTACTGTGCTAATTAGAAACTGTCCACAGAGCAAATATGTAGTTTCATACATTTTGTCCGTCCAAACATGAATCCTACTTTAAAACAATATTTCAGAAGCAGTTCCTAATAGCAGCATTTACTGATGTGCAGGATAAAGACATTTGCAGAGTATGCCTAGGAATATTTGCATATGGCTTACTCGATGAGCTTAAAGTGCCTTATATATTTGTGCATCGCTGCCCAAACCAAGCACAGATCATTTATTTAGCCCCTGGGGTGGGGAAACCCACTCAAATTATCATCCTGTCCTTACCCACATACACCCATGCTCCATTCCCTCAACACTGGAGAGTCAGGACTCTACCACGGTCCTCCATGATCGCCTTCTTTCCAGCAACACCATGCTCGCCTATGTTACACTGTGCTACCCCCCTTCATTTATGCCTTGAGCAGACACTGATGCTGTACACAGCCATGTATGAGTTTTGGTGCACGCACACATTGAATTCTGTTGTGTGTATCCCTGGGAGTGGGAGGGATTAGAAGATCAGAGACTAACTCTTACTTGTTGAGGAACCAGAAGACTATTTTTTCCAAAGAAGTGACACCATTTCACAGCCTCTCCAGCAGTGCATGTGGACTCTTACCAAAGCCTTTAGTCTCATTTTTCCTAGTTAGCCTTCGCACCTTCTGTGGAGTTAGATTACAGCCTGTGTACCTTTGGAAGGGTGCAACAACCAGGGACCATCTTAAAGCAGAAAGACGCTCTAACAGACCTTGAACCTACTGGCCCCTTGATTGTACACTCTATCCCCTTACACTATGAGCAATACATTTCTATCCTACAAAATACTCAGCTTCAGGAACTTGGTTAGAGCAGCAGACGTGGATTAAGACCGTCTGTTACTATCACTGTTTATTTCCTTACTCAACTTGCCTTCCATGTACCCAAGGCAGGGCCTGAAACTTCTTCGTGGCAAGTTCCCAACTAACTACCTAATCGAGTGTTTTCCTGCTTCTATCAACAAGGTCTATGTCCTACATTTCCATGGAAGTACTGAAATCAATCACTTCTCTAAGAGCTGGGTTCAGAGGTTGGCAGGCAGAGATGAAAAACCCAAGTTGTAGTTTTAATTAGCTCTGTTAAATGGTCCTGTTTCTAGGGCCTTTGAACGGTTAGGAGAGCCAGAAACCCATGCATATGATCAGTAATATCTACAAACATGTACTCACACATGACAACATCAGTGTGTATCCTCACATGCCAATTCTTAGCCAACAGCACACAACAATACTCCTCCTTCGAACCTCTATCATGTCAACTGCTAGAAAATTGCTTTAATTATTCATAATGTGTTTATTTGTTCACCATAGAATACATACAAGGAACTTCTGAACTGCAGTCCGTTTCATTAAAGGAAGCAAATGTACTTGCTACTTCAACACTGATAAGTTTTTATCTTTAGTCAAAGCTAAATAGTCAAAATATTACTTTGTAAATCTGAACCAAGCTAACTCAAAATAGTTTCTCAATAAAACATATTAGGAAATCACATGCATGCTTAAGGACAGCTTTACACTGAATCAGTGTATGTCATGCTAAGGAACAGGGCTGGTCGTGTACCTCGGCCTTTTGGTATGCTTGGATATTTAAAACTGCATTAAAAATAAAGTATACTAGCAAAATTTCCATTTCTTTAAAAAAATGATTAAACTTAGTTTTTCTTTGCTTGTTGTTGAAGACACACTATGGTTTCAAATGACTCTGTGAGGAGCAATACTCAGGGGAGTTCCCACCTTTATGTTCCTGTGTAAAGCTAAGCCCCTGGGGAGAGCAGGTATCACATTTGAAATGAGACGCTCAAATCTGCCTTACAAAGGCCAGAAATACTGCATGAAAATTTACTAATGATCGACAGGAAGAAGGCAAGGCATACGTCACACATGGGAAAGATCCAGACATCAAGGCAACTCAATTCTCAGACCTTTCTCTTCCCCCTTCCTATTGCCAAGTGCCTTTTCCTCTCCTAGTAGAAATGGCTCTGTCCCGTCAATGTACACACTGCAGGTCTACTTACAATAAGACTAGGTCTGTCTTGATAAAGTATTTAATAAATAAGGACTCCACTCACATTTTGATGGTGAATACTAGTGTATTTATAAGTAAGTCTATTTAATCAAATGGTATGTTTGCAGCTGGATTTAGCCATTTCTGCTCCTCCCCTCCAAATCCCTGTGAGAGGAGTCTCCATGCTACAGGTCCACCCCGTTAGCCATGAACCAATCACGTTCTCAATCTGGGTTCTGCAGTTATTTTGTTTAGTTTTTTTTAGCAAAACTAAGCACCCGTGCACATATTTTCTTTTCCTTATCCAGTATCCATCTAACCAACGCTCTTTAAAGTATTTGAAGTATGCAAGGTTGGCTCATGTTTTGAAAGTGCCTTGAAATTTAAGTGTGTATTTGTCCTGTCTACTACTTGGACATTTGTCTTCTTTTCAGTGAGTATTTTTTACTAGTTTTGGAAAAACGGGCTCTGAACATTGTTGCACTGATGAGGCTTAGTTCTCTCTCTCTTTTTCATTTTTGCCTTTATCTTTACTGTTTCCCATCTGCCTTCTATTTTTGCAATCCAATAGTCCCGTCTCAGGATGAACACTGAATTCATTTTCTGTGCTTCCGCTGTCTCCTTCTTCTGTTCTTGAACTGTGTACACTGATTATCTCTCCTTGGCCAGTACTTTACGGATACCCTGTACGTTTTGATGGACGGTCTTTTTGCTGTATTTTCAGAGAAATTCTATAATTTTTTCTTCCTTTTACACCCACGCATGACTAACAGAAGTTGCTGCTTTCTCCCAGAGGTGAAAGCATATTTTTCAATCTTAACCTCTAGTTCTGTTTCCTGTGTGTGACTGGTGTCGTGTGTGATGCCTTGGTCGGCGCTGTCTATTTCTGTGACTGGTGCCTGAGAGCTCGTTCTCTGTTAGGGAGGCACACTTCTCTATTAGTTATGAGTTGGGCTTTTAACATTTATAACTGTCCTTTGTCCTTCCAGCTTGGATTATTATCTAGTTGACAGGAGAGCAACACCTACTCTCTTATTTCTTATCTTTCTGTGCATTTTTTCTGCCATTTATTTTTAGACTGCTAAAAGACTATTTTAATGATCTGTCTACCACATTCTCAGAGCCGGAAGTGATTTGGAAGTTCCTAGGTGAGCCGGGCACACTCAGCACCGGGGGATTCACAGTTTACTCACTTCTGCACAAATCTGTCACGGACTTTGTGTGTGCATGCTGTAGTGTATCTTCTGCTGTTTTGTGTTTCTTCCTGTTTACTCATTTGCTTGCTTGCTTTAAATTCCTTTGAATATTTAGGGAATATTACATTTTTTTACTCCTGGTTACCACTGTGTTTGTTCTCAAAATGGGCTTAATCTCCTTTTTTTCCTTAGCCCTGTGTCAAGCCTTTCCATTAAGAATGGCAACTGTTGCTCTCACGCACTGTCTGTAACCATCAAGGATCTTGATTTGCATTCATTTTATATTTTCAGTTATGTAATTCCTACCTTGCCAGAATATACATACATACACACACAAAAAAATCTATGTATCTGTCTATGTATGTATGTATGTATGTATGTATGTATCTGTGTATGTGTGTATATGTGTGTATGAATGTTATGTATGTATGTATGTATGTATCTATCTATCTATCTATCTATCCTTTTTAACTCTTATTTTACCTTTTAAAAAAAAGCAGGCAGCAGCAAAAGAGAACACACCGTTCTGTAAGAGACAGGCATGAGTCTCAGGACTGATGGAAAAGTAGCGGTGAAGCAGGACAAAGTTCAAGGCAGAGGCTAAGGGGACACATGCGCAGACCTCACAAACAAGGCAAAGGACAATGTGGCCTTTAACATTTCACTTTCAGTTGGTATTTGTTTTGATACTTCTAATCAATCATTACAGATTACGTAGTTCCATTATGCTAATGCCTAAGCTATTTTCCTGTGCCGACTGCTGAATCTCACTTGCAGAAGGGCCCGATATTACTTACAGAATGATTAAACGCGTGCGTACAGGTCACACGGTCTTAGAGATGTGTGACCTTGAGCAAGTGTAAAAAGAGGTAATAAACCACATATGAAAAACTAAGTTCTGGGCCTGAATTAGACAATCAATGTTAGCTTACACTCACACAAAAGGAAATGATTAAAACCTCACTCTCCCTTGGTCTAATTAATATATAACTCTGCTGTCAATACCCCTGGTAATCTTCAATGATTTATTTCTTTGGAAATTCTATTTTGTTGACATTTGTTAGTGGCGAGATGTGTGTGTATGTATACACACACACACACACACATGTATATATATATATATATATACTTTCTAGTAAGTCCATGTTAAAAGAGACTTCGATTCTTAGTTTTGATGTAATATTTATGTGTGGATTTAAATTTAATTTCATGCTTCTCTCTCAAATACACCCCCCCCTTTTATTTTCTGCTAAGGGAATCCCACTGCAGAGCATCTCCGAGAGATGTCTTTAAGGTTCTGTTTTGGTTCAGAGTTGACGGTGCTGCTTGGTAATACAGAAGAGGGAAGGCTTGAGCTTCATTTGCATATGATGTCATATTTTATTGTTCCTTCCTATACCCTCAACATTCTTCACAAAGCAGTTTTCTTTCTATCTAGGCGTGCAATGCCTCTAATTATCTTTGCTTCTAACAATAGTTCTACACCCAAAGAAGCATAGTATATATTTTTTTGAGGAGCATGTACACAGTAGTTACAAATTTCATCCCCATTTTCATTCTTAAAACCATAAATCATAAAAACCCAGCACTGGGTCTTAGCTACTATTCCTGTTGGATTAGGACGACCAAGAACCAGCATTGGAAAGAAGTTGAATGTAGTTAGTATGTTCTGCTCCTTGGTTTTAGAGTGTTAAACTTTTATGACGCCCCCCCCCGCCCCCAAAAAAACCAAAAACAAAACCCTGTTTCTCCTGCAGGGCTGATCCTTCACATACAACCCTGGATTTTCCAGTTCATAGAAGTTAACATAAATTTCTGGTTTCATTAAACATGAAGTGGTACAAAATTACTACTTCACAGTCCTCATAACCTCATTTCTAATAGCAGTATCTGGTGTCAGAGTCTACGTTACATTTTCTAATGAGTTTTAAAGCAGATGTGGGTCAATGTCCCTAAAGACAAACTGAGGAATAGTAAACATGCAACAAGTGAAGACATGTGCATGCACCCACTTGCACACAAATTGGGATAACTAGTAATATATGTATATATGGGCAAAAGGAATAAGATTTTTGTTAACGTCCCTTATAAAAGCAAACCCACAAATGACAGAAGATCCCATTATTAAGTATGTTTTTAAGATGAAGTGCTTTCCTTTCACTTGGCGCCATAGCTAAAAAGTATTAAAAACCATCCAGTGTGTACACCTGGAAAGCCTCTGACCGATGCTAACATCGAACAGGAACAGTTTTTCTAAAGTTCAGCAGATCTTTGTAATAAAAGGGATCATTTGATATGATTATAAAAAAACACAGCTGGTGATTCTATCTAAGGCTCTCCCACTATCTAGGCAAACTAACTAAGATACAAATAAAGTCCCAGTTGACCACTATAGATAAGATTAGATAGCATCAGACCAGAACTTTTAATGATGGAAAAATCTTATTAGCACTTACACTAGCAAGACAGTATTTTAAATCCTTAGCATATATTTTCTTTCTTTCTTTCTTTCTTTCTTCTTCCTTCCTTCCTTTTTCTTTCTTTCTTTCCTTCCTTCCTTCCTTTCTTTTCTTTTCAGTGTGTATCTGTGGAAGTGTATGTCAAACATGATCATGTATCCGCCAAGGCCAGATAAGGGCATTAAATCTCCTAGAGTTGAGTTATATGTAGTCATAAACTACCTATTGTGAGTGTCGGGAAAAGAAATCAGGCCCTCTGTAAGAATATCAAGTGCTCTTAACCACTGAGCCATCTCTCCAGCCCTGTTCTCAATTCTTAGGGAATTTTATGACTAGTATCAGTATCATCTCCATTCTACCAAATGAAGGAATAGGGTACATCCAAAGATGCTTTATAACGTGTACGACGCCTAACAACTGGTAGGAAAGCCATGATTTCAAACCAAGTGCTGGGCCATTCAATTGTGGGCTTAGAACCATCAAAGCACCCCAAGATGGTTTGCCCTACCTGCTCTAGAACTATTTGCATTCTGGGGAAAAATCTATACCATTCACTCTCCTTACTATACCATTCACTCTCCTTACTATACCATTCACTCTCCTTAATCTATAGACTAGAAATGGTTTGCATGAGAATCTAACGTCACTTATAGCTCTGATATATATGAATCATTAGTTACCATATTTTGTCAAGCTTCGTTTTCTTGAACTTAAAAACAGTTGTCTGTCTGTATGTCTGTGCATATATGTGGTGCCCACAGAGGCCAGAACAAAGTAACAGATCCCCTGGAATTGGAGTTTTAATGATTGTGGGCTGAGCGATGTGGGTGCTGGGAACTGAACCTGGGTCTCCTGGAAGAGCAGCCAGTGCTCACAACTGCTGAGCCTTCTCTCTAGCCCCTTTAGACTTTTAAAGTTTATTTGTTGGATGAATTTTCTACTGCCTCATGATTAAATATCCTCGTATTCGGGATTCTTTTGTCATTGTTTCCTTGCAAAAGTTCAGTTCATTGAGTATCAACCATACTTTCACTGTGAGTATCTTTCACTGGAATGTTACGTAGGCTTGGCCGAATCATCTCACACACTTTAAAACATAGATTGCCCAACACTCCCAGTCTTGTTAATAATCCTATTTTGTTTATTTTCATATGGTATGCATGTATGTTCATGTGTGTGTGTGTGCTTATGTGCTTGTGGATGTCAAGTGTCTTTCTCACCATTTTCTACTTTACACACTGAGGCAGGGTCTCTCACTTGGCCCCAGAGCCTGTTGACTGGGCTAGTCTTATTCCAGCCTGTCTCCTGAGGCTGACCTCTGCACCTATCTGGTACCTTTGTGTCTTCCTCTGAGATTCACAGTGAGATTGGGTATTGGGAACCCAAACTCCAGTCCTCATCCTTGTGAAGTAAAAGTGCTTTCCCCAACTTGCCGTCCCCTCAGCTCTTTGCTGTTCTTGACTGTTCATTAAAACTGGTCATACGACCTGCGTGCCTCATAATTACCAGGACTCCAGCAAGCTTGTCCCTCAACTCCTCTGGCATTGACAGTACCTACCTATACGCAGACAGGCCGGAGCCTTCAATTCTGTCCAACTCTCCAGTACTGAATTGCTTTGGGAATCAGAGATTGAGGTCAGGGATCTCCGTTACCTTCAGTTCTATGATTTGTGTTCAAATGATTTACCTTAAAAGTGAAGAGAAGTATTTTCACTACGCCAGGACAGGTAAATCGACCAGGAAGCCAATGAAGTTTACATTTTTAAGAGACCCTAGTCTATATTTCTTATATTCAAAATATTATGCTGCTTTTCTCAAGACACTCAAAATTGCAAAACCTTGATATGCCCTAAAATCTGGATCCATTGCTGCCTAGAACAATAACACAAATATGCAATCCCAACACAGTAAGTGATCAGAGAGTTAACCAATAGTTCTTAGCCAAGGGATCTGGATGACACAGACTACTGGTATGTACACAAATGAGATGAATTTCTAATGCTAGAACTTTGTTGTTATTTATTTATTCATTTATTTATTTATTTTTTATTTTGGTTTGTCAACTGCAAAGTAACAAAGACTGAACAGAATGTAAGTTTTCTCTTAGTTGAAAGTTGACATTGGCAACATACCTGGGTTCCTGGATATAAGGGACTAAAGGTTAAAAAGAACCAATTTTAAAATGAGGCAGGCATGATGCAATGCTATTATATTTATCCAGGAAAACCTGACTTATATTCCCTCTTTTTGACTTTCTCATTATGAATCATTATGGGTATATATAAGAATATTTTTAATTAAATGATCTTAAAAGATAATTCCTATACCCCATTTTGGGTATTGTTTTCCATATTTACCCTTCCATCTTGATACAATTATATATAAAGTGTTTTCAAATGCAGTGACAACAGCAGTATACTAACCACAGAGACCAGAATGCACAGAAACACCTGAGACCCTCCAAGGCGAGGAGCTTCTTCATGTAAGAACCACACTGTCTACTACAGAAAAAATGAAGATGGACATCTTTATACCCTAGAAAACAATTAAACTTGCACCTTAAAACATTTAAGTACTGATATTGACAAATTACTTAGTTATTTTATATTTTTCCAATTTTCGCCATGCAAGCTTATAAACAAGACAATCTACTGCACTCTGATGTGTTTTCCCTTAAAAAAATGATGCTGTGCTCAGAGAGCTGTCATGAAGTTGATAAGCTTAACGGCATCTACCTCCCCCAACAGGAACAGATGGTTCATTTCCCCTATCATTTCAAATTCCCTTCATACTTGACGGTTAAAAGGTGTCTCGGTTTCAAAACAAATACAGGCGAGAATGTGTTTTTGAAGAAGGCGTCACAGCGTACTATCGCCTGCCAACTACAGGCTCCGGAAGGCAAGAGTAGTTCTTGCTCGGTCAATCTGTGCGTTATGTTTCTATCCACTATGACCAAACACCTAACATGCAACTCAGAGACGAAGGACGAGGACTTATTTTTGGCTCACGGTTTGAGGGGATGCAGTCTAACATGCTGGGAAAGGCACGGCAGCGGGAGCATGAGGCATGGCCCCCACTCTGCCCACCCACAGTCAGAAAGCAGCCAGCGCTGGTGCTGATGCTGATGCTGTTGGTGATGCTCAACCAGGCTTTCTCTTTCCTCCTATTCAGTCACAGGTTCCAGACCCTTGTGTGAGCCACCCGCATTTAGCACTAGCTTCCCCTCCTCAGCTAAACCTCTCTGAAGAAGTCCTCACAGATTGTCAATATAATATCCAAACACATCACTTTATAGCTATAACAGTAAATATATACAGTTTTGAAGATAGTCTCACCCTCAGACTAGATAAAAAAATCAAACCATTTATGCTGACAGAAAGTTGTGACTTATATTCAACAGATATGCACATTTGTTGGCTGTCCATCAGTACAAGAGGACTAGAGATGAGATTATGAGACATTGTGGTCCATGCTTTCAAAATTGTGTATTACAGTCTAGAAACATGCACATGTGTCTATATGCAAAATTTAAACCCTTAGTGCTACACATTTTCCCCAGGTAAGTTATTTGCTTCCCTTTATAATCCAATTTCTCAGGACATTTGCTTTTTTCTTTAAGTCATACTAACTCTTAAGCTTGGTCAAATTGAGTTCCAGTCTCTAGGACTCCAGCAAATATCCTCCTGTCCTGAGATGGCGGCAACAGCTCCCTCTCAGTCCTCCTCTGACTTCTCTGAGGGGTTTAGGATATGCCACTCACGCATACTTGCACTGGAGGGAATGTCTGAGGTAGCCCACTTCTGCCAGCATGAAAAATTCTGACACTCTTCCAAAGCAGGTCTCTAAGACCCATTCCTGAAGTTTCTTCCCTATACCTAGAAAGGGAGAATGTCATTATCTCTGAAGACCCAGAGAAGACTCCAACAACCAGACCTCACCGTGGCTCACCTCCTTTGTACAATCCTCTCAACAGGGATTTATTTTTCATCACACAGAGCATAAAATACACACAGCTCTCTTTGATTTTTTATGCCCTCGTTTCTAAAGTCCTTTGTCACACTAAATACTTATTCGATAAATTGTGTATCTCTTGGTAGCCTCCTTGGTTGCATGGGTCTCGAGGCCCTGATTGTTTTAGAATTAGGTAAGTGACACACTAGAGTTTTTTCCTCTGGCACCTACTTCTTCCCATGCTTGAGAACTTTGTCACACCAAAGCTTCGTGTTTCTCAGGGGTCTGCTGTAGACTCTTTCCTGATAAATGCTACTTTTCAGAGTGAACCACAAACCTTCCGCCATGATAGAACTGCAGTGTGCTACACTTCATGATGTGCTTCCAAGCCACCTCAAATCCAAAAGAGCCCGAAGCATAGCACTCAACTGTTCTCCAAACCCAGTATTCTGTCCTATAGCAAATGGCTTTATCTATTGAGCTGCACCACCCATAAACAACTAATGCCAGTTAATAATCGTTCATTATTTTTCTAGAATCTCATTTTTCTCTACATGAAGGCTGTGTTCTGTAACTTACAATGCTTTACTTTCAATGTTCTTTAAAAAAACTATTTCTTCTCAAAATTAATTAGTTTTCTAACATAAAAAAAATCATCCGCCGATTCATTCATTCATTGGTATATAGGATCTCACTATGTGGCTTGGGCTGGCCTGGGACTTGCCGGTGAGCCCACGATGGCCTTAACTTCAGCATCCTTTTACCTAAACCTAATGAGTCCTGAGATTAAAAGTGTGTACAACCATACTTAGCTAGATTCAAAACTCTTTTGAATAATAGTTTTCTATAAGTATTCCCAAACTTTCAAAGATGACATTGGACTATTAAAGGAAATGCAAAAAAATTGGTTTAAAAAATTAAAAAGAACGGTAAGAAATAGGGCTGGGGTAGGAGGTAGGGGCCAAATCCCATAGAGTTCCTCTCTTTAATCCTAGAGAATGAGTAACTAATATTAGGTGTTAGCAACTAGCTGACATCCCATGTCAATGCCATTTTGTATTCCTGACAAATTCTTCAGAAGCATGCGGAGAAAACACAATTTTAGGGAAAATAACTGTTCCATCACTAATATATTTTATAAGTTTATGTTTCAGATATATGATCTTAAAGTATGAAGGTACATTTGCATTTTAAAGTACAGTGAAAATAAGACACCAAATCTGTGTGAACAGCATGAATATACACCTAAAACACGCGGACTATTGCTACTAAAACATTACATGGTAACAAGTCTTAAGAGGTCTTTGCACGTCAGAAAATTAAAACTGGAAAGTATTAAACCACAGGCAAAGAAGTCGCGGGAAAAGAGTCTTTAGCCTATGAAGGGGAGGTCTGAGGAAAAGTTTACCAGCTGATCCAGATGGAACACTTACCAAGTGTGTGTGACGCTTCAACGGGGGAGCAGAGAGGTGAAACACACATCTACACTCCGTACAAAGCATGGTCTGCTGCTAGAACTGTCTGCACTGTATCTAATGATTTATTTACCATTATTTCGAGTTCAAATCTTATTGCTGTAAATTGTGTCATTAGAATTTCATGAGCAAAGCTTTTAGCAAAGCAAGTGGTTTAAATATTAGTTTCCAAAATCAATAGTTTCTGCTCAATTGAACTTCCTTTTCTTTTGTAATCACTAAAAATAACTTCGAAAGGTCTATTACAGTTTAAGTCCCAGAAAAGGTAAACTGCACCAGAAGACAATGCATAACAATAGATCCAAATGCCCAATCATGACATACAAAATATTATGCAAAGTGAAGCTTATTAAATAAAGTGACTTATTTTAAAATAATCTGGAAGAACAAACTCTAAGTGTAAAAAGACACTAGCACTAAACAAATAACCCACTGAACACTAAAATTGAGACTTCTAGGTCAAAAGTACATGTTAGAAATATATATTGAAGGGAGCTGGGGGGATGGCTCAGTGGTTAAGAGCACTGACTGCTTTTCCAGAGGTCCTGAGTTCAAATCCCAGCAACCACATGGCAGTTCACAGCTGTTCACAGCCTGGATGGGGGGGTGTCTGATGCCCTCACACAGACATGCAAGCAAAACATGAATGCACATTTTTTTTTTCTTTTTTTCGGAGCTGGGGACCGAACCCACGGCCTTGCGCTTGCTAGGCAATCACTCTACCACTGAGCTAAATCCCCAACCCCGAATGCACATTTTTTAAAAAAAGAAATATATGTTCAAAAAGAAACTACAAAAATAGCTTTGACAAATATTTTAGTTTTCCTTTAGCTTCCAGTACCATTATTTTTCTTCCAATCTAAGGTTAAACGTTTTAATTGGTTTACGAATTAATATTTGCTTCAGCATACTGTACTGCTAAGAGAGAAAAACAATCTAGTGTCTTCCACAGTAAACATGAAAAAAGTTACCATTTAAAAGGAGGGAAAGCTCTGTGTTACAAAGGCTTTTTTTCCATGTTAACTGCTTGATAGCAATATCTTTTCTAAAAAGAACTCTATCAAAAGCTTTTAGATGACAAGCCAACCAGCCAACTAGGCACCAGCTTCCTATCCCATCACTTCCATGCGAATTATCAAAACTGACTAAAGGACAGCAAGGAATGCTTGATGAGGAGACAGAGGCCACCTCAGCAGCTTGGGACAGACCACCAAGTTTTCCTTGTCCTCAAACTCTCTTCCCATGAGAATCTGATGGCTATTTCTTTCTTTTTTTTTTTAAATTTATTTATTTATTTATTTATTTATTTATTTATTATATATAAGTACACTGTTGCTGTCTTCAGATACACCAGAAGAGGGCATCGGATCCCATTACAGATGGCTGTGAGCCACCATGTGGTTGCTGGGATTTGAACTCAGGACCTCTAGAAGAGCAGCCAGTTCCCCTAATCACTGAACCTTCTCTCTACCCCCTAATTTATGTTTTTATCATTGAAACCAAGCACATACAACACCTCAAATAGATTGTTTGAGTGAGTGTACTACTACTACTAAGGGTGAGCTAAGTGGGTTTTTTTGTTTGTTTGTTTGTTTGTTTTTTAATATATGTGAGTACACTGTTGCTGTCTTCAGACACACCAGAAGAGGGCATCAGATCCTATTACATATGGTTGTG
Organism: Rattus rattus; assembly: GCF_011064425.1. NCBI lineage: Eukaryota > Metazoa > Chordata > Mammalia > Rodentia > Muridae > Rattus > Rattus rattus. Next base: position 16,293,313 of record NC_046171.1, on the reverse strand, counting down.
AGCCACCATGTGGTTGTTAGGTTGAACTCAGGACCTCTGGAAGAGCAGTCAGTGCTCTTTTTTTTTTTTTTTTTAAGATTAATTTATTTTATGTATGAATACAGTGTCACTGTCTTCAGACACACCAGAAGAGGCCATCGGATCCACATTACAGATGGTTGTGAGCCACCATGTGGTTGCTGGGATTTGAACTCAGGACTTCTGGAAGAGCAGTCAGTGCTCTTAACCACTGAGCCATCTCTCCAGCCCCTGATGGCTATTTCTAATAGCCTTTCTTCCAGATTATTATTATTATTATTATTATTATTATTATTATTATTATTATATTATTTGCTAGCTCCATCACAGACATTTCAAATCCAGGTTGTTCAGATGACTTCGGTCACTTACTACTAAGTTTAATCTTTCAGATTCCCTTCACTTAACCAGCCCAATCTGACTTACTTGTATCAAAAGACAGTCAACCCGCAATCTAGCATATTAAGCCATCGTCGACTTTTATTTCACATAGATAGCATCCTGTTAGTAAAATCACAAAGCTCACAGATGTGTGCCGCAAATGTTAATTAACTATAGCACTCCCTCTGGCTCTGGTACTTCCTTGGGGCAATGGACCATGGGTTAACATAGTTTGCCAGCCTAAGAAAGCATTTGGTCATGCTTCTCAGAGCACTGCTTCTCCAGGTGTGCACCCTGGATTACTAAGAGTAGCTCATCTGGAAGTTGGTTAGAAAAACAAATTCTTGGGCTCCACCCCAGATCTAATCAATCACAAACTCAGGGAATGAGGCCTAAGGGCTGTGTTCAGACAGGCCCTCCAGGGGATACGATTTGAGACTATATTTTGAGAATCGGACCCACTGACAAGAGATTTAAACTTTTTTAGTACAGGGATGATTAAAGGATTACCAAACATCGTTTAGCTTTGTGATTATTTTAAGCTATTTTAAAAACCAGGACACAAATAGCATATATCGAATTGGGCTGCAGTACCTGATCTGCAGTAAATATCAAATACGAAGACTTTGCCTATTAAGTGAAGTGAAAAGAGGGTGACTGTGGCCGTGGTTCTCAAACCGGCCTTCCCATAGCCCTTAGGAACTTGAACAGAATACAGTATACCATTTTAGAGATTCAGCCTAACTTGCTGTCTGTAAGTCCAAGTTTTTGCATTTGAGTGAACATAGATAGCTCATTAAACAGCACATGATAAGCAAGTGAGTGTGTAAGACAAAAGAATCCTTCTGGTTTCTGGATGGCCATGTGGTGATTCTCCCTGTGACTTCTAAATTCAAGGGTACAAAATTGGAAAAGTTGTTGTTCTCTGTAGAACACATGGGGGGTTCATCACAAGCCTGTCATGTTCACTGTCATGATCTCCAGCTTCATGAGCTGGAAAAGAGCTGTGTTAAGAGGCCCAGCCATGCACTGACCCTAAAAACCTCACATAAAAAAATGGAGGTAGACTCAAACTAATAGAAGAAAAAGTGGGGAAGAGTCTCGAACACATGGGCACTGGAGAAAATTTCCTGAACAAAACACCAATGGCTTATGCTCTAAGATCAAGAATCATCAAATGGGAGCTCATAAAACTGCAAAGCTTCTGTAAGTTAATGGACACTGTTGTTAGGAAAAAGTGACAACCAACAGATTGGGAAAAGATCTTTATCAATCCTACAACAGATAGAGGCCTTATATCCAAAATATACAAAGAACTCAAGAAGTTAGACTGCAGGGAGACAAATAACCCTATTAAAAAATGGGGTTCACATACATATACAGCCACCCAATTAGACAAGATGGATGAAGCAAAGAAGTGTAGACCGACAGGAGCCGGATGTAGATCGCTCCTGAGAGACACAGCCAGAATACAGCAAATACAGAGGCAAATGCCAGCAGCAAACCACTGAACTGAGAATAGGTCCCCCGCTGAAGGAATCAGAGAAAGAACTGGAAGAGCTTGAAGGGGCTTGAGACCCCATATGTACAACAATGCCAAGCAACCAGAGCTTCCAGGGACTAAGCCACTACCTAAAGACTATACATGGACTGACCCTGGACTCTGACCTCATAGGTAGCAATGAATATCCTAGTAAGAGCACCAGTGGAAGGGGAAGCCCTGGGTCCTGCTAAGACTGAACCCCAGTGAACTAGACTGTCGGGGAGGGCGTGCAATGGGGGAGGGGTGGGGAGGGAACACCCATAAGGAAGGGGGGGAGGGAAGGGGATGTTTGTTCGAAACCGGGAAAGGGAATAACACTAAATGTATATAAGAAATATTCAAGTTAATAAAAAAAAAAAAAAAAAAAAAAAAAAAAGAATAACCCCAGGAAGTACCTTCGCGGTGTAGGAGATGGGGACTAAAAAAAAAAAAATGGGGTTCAGAGCTAAACAAAGAATTCACAGCTGAGGAATGCCGAATGGCTGAGAAACACCTAAAGAAATGTTCAACATCTTTAGTCATAAGGGAAATGCAAATCAAAACAACCCTGAGAGTCCACCTCACACCAGTCAGAATGGCTAAGATCAAAGACTCAGGTGACAGGAGATGCTGGTGAGGATGCGGAGAAAGAGGAACACTCCTCCATTGTTGGTGGGATTGCAGACTGGTACAACCATTCTGGAAGTCAGTCTGGAGGTTCCTCAGAAAATTGGACATTGAACTGCCTGAGGATCCAGGCTATACCTCTCTTGGGCATATACCCAAAAGATGCCCCAACATATAAAAAAGACACGTGCTCCACTATGTTCATCGCAGCCTTATTTATAATAGCCAGAAGCTGGAAAGAACCCAGATGCCCTTCAACAGAGGAATGGATACAGAAAAATGTGGTACATCTACACAATGGAATATTACCCAGCTATCAAAAAAAACAATGACTTTATGAAATTCGTAGGCAAATGGTTGAACTGGAAAATATCATCCTGAGTGAGGTAACCCAATCACAGAAAAACACACATGGTATGCACTCATTGATAAGTGGCTAATTAGCCCAAATGCTTGAATTACTCCTAGATGCCTAGAACAAATGAAACTCAAGACGGATGATCAAAATGTGAATGCTTCACTCCTTCTTTAAAAGGGGGAACAAGAATACCCTTGGGAGGGAATAGGGAGGCAAAGTTTAAAACAGAGACAGAAGGAACACCCATTCAGAGCCTGCCCCCACATGTGGCCCATACATATACAGCCACCCAATTAGACAAGATGGATGAAGCAAAGAAGTGCAGGCCAACAGGAGCCGGATGTAGATCGCTCCTGAGAGACACAGCCAGAATACAGCAAATACAGAGGCAAATGCCAGCAGCAAACCACTGAACTGATAATAGGACCTCCATTGAAGGAATCAGAGAAAGAACTGGAAGAGCTTGAAGGGGCCTGAGACCCCATATGTACAACAATGCCAAGCAACCAGAGCTTCCAGGGACTAAGCCACTACCTAAAGACTATACATGGACTGACCCTGGACTCTGACCTCATAGGTAGCAATGAATATCCTAGTAAGAGCACCAGTGGAAGGGGAAGCCCTGGGTCCTGCTAAGACTGAACCCCAGTGAACTAGATTGTTGGGGGAGAGCAGCAATGGGGGAGGATGGGGAGGAAACACCCATAAAGAAGGGGGGGGGGGGGGATTAGGGGGATGTTTGCCCGGAAACCGGGAAAGGGAATAACACTCGAAATGTATATAAGAAATACTCAAGTTAATAAAAAAATAAATAAATAAATAAAACGAGACAGAGCTATAAGCTTTCAGAAATTGTTACTAAAACTAAATAAAGATAGTCCTTTTTTTGGTCAGGACTTAGACTGTAATGATGAAATTGACAAGTTTTCCTTGGATTTTTTTATGGAAATACTTTACAAAACAATTAGATGATCTCTGACAGTTCCAGAGTTTTGCAGCAAAATAGTGGCTGAAGTTATTATAAATCAGATAATTAAAATGTATTAAAAATGAAGTCATCATACTACATAAGAGATATGCATGGATTTAAAAATATTAAATTTGCATTTCTAGTATTGCAAATATATGTTAAATAAATCAGCTCTTATTTAAAAAGTTAAACAGATCATTGATATCTGTCTTCAAGTGCAGAGAATACAGAAGGTATTCAGTAGGATCCTGTCACACAAATGCTGAGTTTAACTAACATCTTTACCAGCTTAGTGGAATGAGAGAGAGCAAGGATTAAGTGGCAGAGTTCAACGTGTGGATTCGAAACACTTCGAAATGGTAAAGCCACACACAACGGAGAAAGAATGAATGTCAAAGTCAATTTTTAATGCCCCATCAATGAGATACTAAGGAATGTTGAGACAGCTATATTAAGGGGAGAAGATGAAATTAGAAATACCAGGAGAGGGCATCTCTTATAAATCTGCTGTCAGATTTCATAAAGTAGTAGTTGCCACTGGTAACGATTAGGCATTAAGGTATTCGAAAAGTGTTGGATAATCACATATAAATTGTTCTTTCATATTGCAGATGATTTTCCCACAAACTATAATATTATAGACAGAAAATATCAAAAATCATTAGCTCAGCACTGTGAAATGAAATATAAATGTTTCAGAGGAAATAACAATTTTATCAACTAAAATAATTTTTGATAACTATCTCTCAAATATAAATAACTTGGAAAAACAAATTTATCTAAACCTTTTAGAAAGCTGAACTAAACCTCAACCTGAAAATATGTCCATTGGGGTTGGGGATTTAGCTCAGCGGTAGAGCGCTTGCCTAGCGAGCGCAAGGCCCTGGGTTCAGTCCCCAGCTCCGAAAAAAAAACAAAACAAAAAAAAACAAAAACAAAAACAAAAACGAAAATATGTCCACAATATTTCCATGTTTATAAAATACAGCAATAAACTGCATATTAAGGCTGAGATTCGACATTCAAGCAATACAAATTGGGTCTGAAATTTTAATAAAGAAAAGCATAAAAGAACGTGCATTTAAAATATGATCAATAAGTATGTGGCTTTCATAAAATAGTATTCCATCGACAATGAGCTAAACTGACACACTGCCACCTCCCTTCAGATGGAACACTTTGCCCTTCACAGTTCAAGTGTGGGAGACTTTTACTATTTCTCAGTTAGTCCAGATTAGCAAAGCTAGGGGATGCACTGAGAAAGAAAAGAAGGCTAAATGTATCAGTTTGCTATTCCCTTTCATCTGAATCAGAAGTTTAGACCTATAAAGCAGTAAAAAACAAAAGAGAAAAAAGATCCTCTATCAATTAGAAAGTTTGAGAGCAGCTATTTACTAACAAGAAAACTTATACTTGGAACCTAACCATTAGGTTATAGCATAATTACAAGTTATATATGAAATATATATGTATATGCATATATGTGTAATATATATTTACAATATACATATACAATGTACAATATATGTATTACATATTACATATACATATATGTATATTATGCATTACAAGTTACTTGTTAGCCAGCTCTAAGAGGCTTTTAGCATACTCTCCTATCCCAGACACACTTCCTTTCCCCAGCAACACCACACCCAATGTACCCTGAGAGCATGAGCACGAGTAAACACGAATGCGCCCATCCTACTGTCATCTCTATCAGAAATGCTGGTCTTCTACTTCTCCCCCTGTGATATTTTACTTTTAACATCCAGTTGCTTCCCAAACTGATGACAGAGTCAACACTCTTTCTCTGCATTCTTCAACTTCCTCTGAATGCAGGATCCAAGTAATTATGAATCCTGGGAGCCTTCCTTCTACCTCTGCCTATTCTGAATAGAGACCCTTAAGGGTGGAACACATATACAAATAAATAGCATAAAAAACAGCATGTAAAAGAACAATGGGAAAGAAAGTAGGGCTCTTTTAGGTTTTATCTTTATTTTATGTGTAAGAGTGTTTTGTGTCAGAGCATGTTGCAGTGCCTGAAGGGGCAGAAGCGGGTTTCAGATTCCCTGAAACTGGAGTTATAAAGGTTGTGAACCACCATGGAAATGCTGGGAAACAAGCCTGGGTCCTCTGGAAGGCAGCGCTGTAATGCTGAGCCATCTCTCCTGCCCCAAAGCAGACCTCATATTAATTACTTAAGATCAGTACCTGTAAATGAATCCCCAGAGAACAAAATGGCACTGATATTACTTAGACGGTTGCTTCAGCCACTAAGGATGGTGTGTGAACTGTCCATCTCTCAGCCACTCATTTAGAAACTTAAATATATATATATATTATATATATATATCAGTTAATTTTGTATGGTGACACCCTTGTCATTTTTTTTTTCATTTTCACTTTTAGTACCTTAAATTTATTTATCAGGCATTGGCAAGTAGGAAATTTGCTCTCAAAATGTCTTTTACTACAGACAGTTAGATAGATTATGGACAAGAAAATGATAAGATGTTGACTCTTGGGCTGGAGAGATGGCTCAGTGGTTAAGAGCATTGATTGCTCTTCCAGAGGTCCTGAGTTCAATTCCCAGCAACCACAAGGTGGCTCACAGCCATCTGTAATAGGATCCGATGCCGTCTTCTGGTGTGTCTGAAGACAGCTACAGTGTACTTATATATAATAAACAAATAAATCTTTTAAAAAAATGTTGACTCTTTTGAGAGTCAATCTCATATAGCTCAGACTGGCCTGGAATTTCTGATCTTCTTGCCTCTACTTCTCAAGTTCTACAATGACTCTACAATGAATACATGTTTCACCATGCGTGGCTCAACTCCTTTCTAATAGCATGGTTTAGAATAAAGAATATAGGGTTGGGGGATTTAGCTCAGTGGTAGAGCTTGCCTAGTAAGCGCAAGGCCCCTGGGTTGGTCCCCAGCTCAAAAAAAAAAAAAAAAAAAAAAGAAAAGAATAAAGAATATAATATAATACATATATATACTTAAGTAATATTTATTAGTCTAGATAAACATGCCTTCAGAGTTGATACCCCCCTCTGGCATTTGAAAACATATTAGTACTAGAATTCTAAGTCCACCTATATGTGTCTGCACATAGAAACATTCCTTCCTAAACTCAAACTGGAGGACCTAGAGGGTCATCCATCTTGGAGTAACCCTACCCAGGACTAAGCTACTGTATTATTTAAGTTCCTCTGGATCTCTGCACAATGTACACAATCTCAAAACGTTGGTAATGTGCAAAAGTAAATCAGCCTCCAACTTTCTTTCACAAACTTCAACATTATCCTGTCAAGAGGGGTTAGCTCCCAGCCAGTCTTAGAGTAGGTGTGAGTGTATGCCTTAGTTAATGGTCACAAAGGAACTTTTTAAAAGGGTTTGTGGGTTTGTAGATTATGTGGTCTCTGTCACAGCCTGTTACCTCTTTTCTAAGAACATAGATAATGTGTAATCAATAGAAAAATAAATTTATAAATATACATTTATTATATTTATAGAGGACAGGCATGTCTGTGTTCCAGTGTGGTTTTACATATCAACAGGTGGCAGGCTTGGGGATCTGGCTCAAGGACCGTGATAACTAACTTCTGGTTTACATCATAGACATAAAATACTGCCACTAGGAACTGGCCACACAACAAACATGCAAGATTATCTTGGTTCTTGTTGGCCTCAGTCAGTAGCTTTTAAAGTTTTAAAGATCGAGAAGTTCATCAACTTCTGACTCCTGGAGGACAAGTTTTCATTAAACCCAAAGTATACAGTAAAGTTGTGTGTCCCTCATCTTTAGTGGCGTATGACTAGTGAACGAAGCTATAAACCTTCTGTACTAGGGACAGGTAGGAAAGCCCTGCATGCTGTAGAAAACCAAACCAAACAGAAGGACGTAGTCATACAAGTTGCCACTCTCCCTTAGCCAGAGGGAATTCCCAGAGTAAATGGACCACAACCACGGTTCAAATGGTCATAAAATGGCGAACTAGCTGCAAATGCAGTTGAGGTGCTATTGGTTCCCTCATAGCTACGGTGCGCCTCTAAAGTGCCAGCCTCTTGCTAGCATTGTGTGACCAACCTGGATTGCAGACTTAGTTCATCTTTTGGATTCGACTTCAGCCTTCCCCAGACTGGGTTCACTCTTCGTCTGGGAGGGAGATACTACGAAGCTCCTTAAAGACCACTCTAAAGCTGATGGAAAATCCAAACCTCTTTCTTCCCCATACGTTCTAGTCTCCCTAGTGACCTGGGTATTTGCCATGACTAATTGTTCTCCCTGTTCTAGAACTCCTCTTTAGAGAACACAACTGAAGAACGCAGGCTATGCTTCCGAGTAGCTTCCTAAAGTTGGATTTAAAATGCCTTAGCTCAATGCTTTCTGTCTTTATAGTTATCCACCTAAAATGCCTCCCAAGATTCCAACACCATCTTTATGTAGATGAGTAATAATTCTAAAACATCTATCACTAGACTATAAGTATTCTGCATTTCTGCTGCAAACCTTCTAAACATTATTTTTCTTCTCAAAGATATGTGTATATATCCTTCTTGGTAAGACAATTTAATTAAAAAGTCTGAACTATCTTGAACAGTATAAAAGACAAAAAAGATGGCCCTAGAAAGAATATGGCATTCCCTCTGAAACAATGGCAAAGCAGTACACAGTGTTTTAGCCATACAGTGGCTAGGAAGCAGAGGAGCGCTTTTTTTTTTTTTTTTATGAGACTTTTTTTTTAGTGGATATTTTTTATTTACATTTCAAATGTTATCCCCTTTCCCAGGTTCCCACCCATAAACCCCCTATCCCATTCCCCTCCCCCTTCTTCTATGAGGGTGTTTCCCCTCCCCAACCACGCACTCCTTCCCACCTCCCCATGCTGATATTACACTGGGGGTGAGGGTCCAGCCTTGGCAGGACCAAGGGCTTTTCCTCCCACTGGTGCCCAACAAGGCCATCCTCTGCTACATATGCAGCTGGAGCCATGGGTCTGTCCATGTGTAGTCTTTGGATGGTGGTCTAGTCCCTGGGAGTTCTGGTTGGTTGGTATTGTTGGTGTTTTGTTTTGTTTTGTTTTTTGTTTTTGTTTTTGGTATTGTTGTTCTTATGGGGTTGCAAGCCCCTTCAGCTCCTTCTAACATTTCTCTAACTCCTCTAATGGGGACCCCGTTCTCAGTTGGCTGTGAGCATCCACCTCTGTATCTGTCATGCTCTGGCAGAGCCTCTCAGGAGACAGTTATATCAGGCCCAGAGGAGCTCTTCTTGAAAAGCATGTAGGACATACCCAGATGTACACTGAGACCTGACATCTGAAGTTTAAGACACGAATGCTATCAAGATGCCTTCAAACATTTGTTTTGCCTCATTTTTCCTCATCGCTAATTCTGATTTCTAACTTTCCAGACTTACAGTTCTAGCTATTCCTGATCATATTCTGCACTGCCTGGAATTCTGTCCTGGAATCTGTACTTGTGCATCCTTCTGCCCTGCCATCGCCCTGCATCCTGACCCCAGGGGGCAGAGCATGCTAAATCCCTCTGCACAATTAAACCCAGATGGTGCTGCTTCGCAACGTATTTCCGCTCCCCGTCTCCGCAAATGCTGACTTTTTCCCTTAAATGTATATGTACAAACATAGTCTACTCTGTGAGACATTACAGTAATTATAGTCTGACAGTAATAAAATATTTCAAATAGTTAAAATATTAGCTATCTATTTTAACATAGTAAGAAAGATCATTGAAGAGATCAAGAGAAAACGAATCAAGAGATTCTTGGGAAGAACTTTAAGATAAATTGAAAATAAACCCAAGAGAGAGATAAATTCAACGAGGTGAAACTTAAATTTTGAAACTTTTACTGAGGGCAGTGAAATGAACATAGAAAAGAGTGTTGTGCTTACAGTGACTGAATCAATTGTTGTGATTGCTGAAGCTGATTTATGAATAAAAGCAAGCAGAATTCTCACTTGAGTTAGGGGAAAAGCAAGGTGGACCAAAATGAGCAGGAACTCTTAGTGAAGACAAAACCAAGTGGCCTGTGTGTGTCTACCCAACCCTCTGCCTAGAATGAGGCTCTGAGAGGCCTGGGCAGCCAGTCAAGTGCCAGTTACTGCTTGGGCCACACACATTCTGCCACTGGAGGGAGTCTGTTCACGTTGCCTTTGATGGGACTTTCCCTCTAAAACTTCTTGGTCGTCTATGGAAATGAGACAGAGCTCCTACCAAGAGTAAGAATCGGTTTAACACAGATGATGGTTTTCTTGCGCTTGTGTGATTCTTTTAGCTTTTATTCATTCATTTGGGTCCTTTGCTCCCTAAGGCAAATGGACCTCCCCCTAGCAGTGCTTATCTGAGGCAAAGAAATGAATACAGAGACATATGACACGGAGCAGGGCAGCTGTTAGGAAGGAGCATGAAGGAGAATATTGTCAAGCCAGGGCAGAGGGGAGCCGAGGCAGACACTGGTTGAAAGAGTGTGTTCAGGTCATAAGGCACAGGGAAGGCAGCAGCAGATGTGAACTGGAAGCTTCTAGAACTAGGAGTGACAACAGTGTTACTGTTGGGGTACTACCAAGCCAAGGGTCTCAATACCACCACTGAGATGGTTTTCAATTTGCCCTTAAAATTCAGAATTTATGGTTGCCAATAATTTCTCATGAAATGCTTTCCTCAAGGGCACACAACTGAATTGTTAACAGGGATACAAATGCTGGCCAGGGAGAGGGGGGAGGAAGGGAGGGGCAGGGAGGAGGGAGGGAGAGAGAGAGAACTGCAGTCAACTCAAGAGAGTATGTGGAAGATAACATTCCACTCCCAATTTTTTTGTTTCTATTTTGCAACAAGAGTTGTGGTCTATGCTACACAATTTTCCATTTTACATTTCAAAATCCTGTACGGCATTATTATGCCTGTTTTGCACCAGAGTGCCTCTGGCTAAGAGGTTAAGTAACTGGCCCACGGTTACAGGGCCAACAATGTAACCCGGCCATGTGATCTGAAAAGGTATTCTCGCTATTCCATGCTGCTGTCAGTGGGACTGAGTCATGACTGCTTCACATTCTTGTGATGAGGGCATTCAAGGGACACATTCCAGGTGTTCTTCCAAGGTGTTGGCTTGTTTTAGAGATGTCATTACAGGCCACCTAAGGCGAACTGAGCCATTACATATATTTGGGCTATTATACTGCCAAAGTTAAACTGTGTTCAGTTCATAGGTCAAAGGCATAAAAGGAGGTTTCAGCTCCTGTAATTTAAGTAAACAAGGTTCCTTAGAGAAATCTATGTTTGGAATATATAAAAGAGAAAAACTTTCCTTTCCCTTTCTCCACCGAAGGACGGTAACAAATAAACAGTAATTTACTTAAGCTGTATTCATTTGCTAAGTAGTGTCATAAACCTCATACCTAGAGGTGATGACACTATATCCAGTCAGTCATAAAATGACCTACTCAGAGGGATAATGACTGTTAAGAAGAGAAAGCCGGGATGTGTGTGTGGGGGGGTTAATAGTATAAAAAAAACTAGTCTTTTCTACCTCTATAACAACAATATGGTTAGTTTGAAGAAACACATAGAGATCTATCATCTCTATTGGTCTGTCCATCTGTCTGTCTGTCTGTCTGTCTGTCTGTATCTATCTATCTATCTATCTATCTATCTATCTATCTATCTACCTACCTATCTATGGCAACATGTGAATAAACCCTTTTCAGAAAGGATCAGAAGCACGTGTGTGTGTGTGTGTGTGTGTGTGTGTGTGTGTGTGTGTGTGTGTGTGTGATAGAAACATGATGAGAATCAGAACAGATATGGAACTTTGTATACGGGCAGTGAGCTTTTGTTTTTCTCTGTTCTTTTCCTTTTTCTTTCTTGCGACAGGTTAGCAAGTGCCACGTGCTATTATGGGAAGGAACAAACTAAAAATGGATTCCCATATTCCTGATATTTTCAGAGATAAGACTGGATATTTTCCTCCTGTTAAAAAACCATTATGAAGGGTTGGGGATTTAGCTCAGTGGCAGAGCGCTTGCCTAGCAAGTGCAAGGCCCTGGGTTCGGTCCCCAGCTACGAAAAACAAAACAAAACAAAAAACCATTATGAAGCTACACGGTGCATTCAATGTAAGTATACCAGAGCTCTCTAGAGCTTAGGAAAGGAGTACTTGCCTAGTTAGAAAATGGACTAACAGATGCCCCATAGCTACTGTCCATATTCCAACCGTTTCCTTACACAGTCCTATCTAGAATCCTCATTTTGAACTAGGGTGACTAGCACATAGGCAGGGACCATGTACCAGCAACAACGACACAACTAGGAAATGAGGATATACGGATGCGCACTTACAGGAATCCTCTTGCTTTATTAAAAAATCAAAAGCATGACTATTTGAACTCAGATAGTCTCCCAAGATTACTAAATATTTGGAAACAATAAAAACAATGAAAAGAAATGCTGCGGGGGGATGCTAGTAACACACACTACAATTTAGAGGACAAATCAGCTACAGACCAAGCGTAAAAGAGGAGAGCCAAAGAAGTGAGAGACAGTTATGTTCTACCAAGAACCATAGCTTGTGACTCATGAGACACACAGAGCAGGATACAATTCAAAACGTCTGCAAGTCGAAAGGAATGGACATAAACAATCATCTCATATTTTGCCCTAATCCACTTTATTTCATTTCCAAGGAATTTGTCTTGTCAATTACCAAATTAGCAAGAGTAAAATGGAAGGGTAAAACGTAAGCCACAAACAAAACTACGTAGTCCCATCTTCATAAAATAAAATAAAACTATAGATCTGTAGACCTAAAACACACACAGACAAAATATACGTAATCTTGCCTTTCCGCTCCGTACATCGATAGAAGTGAGACTTGAGAGGGAGGAAAGTGAGCGAAAGGCAGGGAGCAGACACCATGCATCTGGAAAGATCTCAATAGGAAATGGTACTAAGGAAAGTCTTAATACAGATTGAATGCAGCACACTACAAACCCTTCTATAAAAACCTGTGTTGTTCCCTCTAAAGGACTGTCACAAAGCCAACTTACTGATTAGAAATTGCCATATATTGGAACAGGGTCAGGGGGAGGGAGGACCATAAGCATGTGACAGCCTTTCAGTGGAATGTCTCTCTTCCCCCCCCGCACCCCCTCACATTTTTAAAGACATGGTTCTTTGTAACTCTTTGGTTCAAACTACTTTACAAAATGAAACCCGACTAGTCTAGAGGACTATAAATAATAATTGTTATAGCTATGGCTTGCTCCCAACACCCCCCCTCAATTAAAGGTTACATAATTTGCTCATTTTGCAGATTCGTTCAGCCAACTGAAACAACTAAAAATGGATCCAAAGAGCTACTATTCCAGATGATCAGACTGTAGTAAAAGCAGAACTAACTCCCACACCCTATATTAGTACTCTGAACTTCATTAAAACAAACATTTCCCTGACACCCGTGAAAAACACAGAGAATGCAATTTTAAAAACTGAAATTACTAAGGTCTGAGGAACAGCTTAGGTTATCTAGTTCCACTTACTATTTGAACGAGCATCTGCTAAGCCGCTGAATCAAATCCAAATCCAATCTACTTCTGTTAGAATCTTGGTTGTCTCTGAAACCAGTCTGAGACAATAAAAATAGCTGCAATTTACAGAGGTGATCTACTGACAAAGGAAGTAAGCAGCCTTTACAAGAATACTTATTTATTCTGGCTACCTCTCTTTCATGAGTTAAGGTTTGTTCCGCTCAAAGAGCTTGAATTTCCATTTCGAGATTATTAAAAACAAATTCATGCTAACAATTAAAAATTATTAGTAAGCAGGACTTCGGTGCTCAGTCGACTTAAATGTTTAAGCTAGCAAGGCATAAAACAGTTATTACCATTTCGATGCCTTTAAAAACAAGATCTTTGTTTCCTCTGTGCGTTAAGCTGCTAAATTTTGTGACCTTACCATGCACCAATTAATATCTCTCATAACTTTTCTTTAAAATGCTTTATAGCCATGACTCACATACAGTTAAACATTTTCACTGAAAACCAAGTGTTTCCATGTCAACCGGTTTTCCCGTGTTGTATGCAGAATTTAACAATTATTTGGCCAATCAGCAATCAGACGTCTTCTTTACAAATGAAGTTTTATTACAAATCACCGAAACAACACATATCCACCAACTAGTCCAACACACCGTTCTGTGCCCAACACTGATCCTGTAAGTAGCCAACACACAGCGCTGTGCCCACACTGCAGAGTGCCAACACTTTAACAGTGGGACCTGTGATCAGTCATTTTCTTTTTTTCGTAGACTGCCAACTTTAACAATAGAGTACCGACACATCAACACACAATGGTGTGTGCTGCACACACACCGAATCGCAGCAGGCGTAAAGGACCAATTCCTGTTAGGATTTTTGACAGTCTCACAATCCCTGCCCAGAGACAAGAGCCTAGTGTCTGTCCTTGGTGCTGAAACGCAGCTTTTCTGCCCCCGACTAAAACACTAAGAGGCTCACCCCAGTTAGACACTTCTGGGGGGTTCAGAGGTTTGCAGGGGAATGGATAAGTTTCTGGTCAAGCCTATCTAGCCTTGGCGGTGGCGGGTAAGTCGCCGGTCGGGAAACCCTGGACCTGTCTGCTGCAGATTAGGCTGCGCCGGGCCGCGGACCCGAGAGGCGCCCTCTCCACAGCGGAGCATTCTCCCGTGGATCCGAACGGTTCCTTCTTCCCAGTGAAGTCCTTTCCCATGGACCCATCGGATCCCTCTCCCCCCCACTGCCTTCTCCCGCGGACCCGAGCGGCGCCCTCTCCCACAACCAGAGAGGCGCCCTCTTCCCCTAGCTGCCTTCTCCCGCGGACCCGAGAGGCGCCCTCTCCCTCCAGTAGCCTTCTCCCGCGGACCCGAGAGGCGCCCTCTCCCATGGACCGGACACCTCCTTTTGTCTCCCGCCGGTGCCCCCGTGCCTCACCATCACGGTCACACAGCTGGATGGCCTCCAGGCTGAGGTTCTTGATCTCCTCACACGGGCTGCTGGGGCTGCTGAGGGCATGGTCCAGGCGCGGCACCTCCATCTTCGCGACCCCGCGTCAAAGCCAGGCGCCAGCGGCCGGCGGGGCGAAGGGCGGGAAAGGTCTGAGACGGCTGAGGACGAGGGCAGCCTCCGGTCGGGAGTCGCGGCCGAGGCGGCGGCGGCGGCGGCAGCGGTGGCGGCGGCGGCGGCGGCGGCAGAAGCTCCCTCGAGTGCGCGGCTCGTAGACTGAACGCCGGCCAGCGCGAGCGCGGGAGGAGCGCGCTCTCGGCTGAAGGGAGGGCCGCGCACGCTCACGGGGGAGGGGCTGGCAGTGGACGCGCCTACCTGCCTACACACGGGCCCCGCCCCTTTCCTACCGCGCGCAGACCCCGCCCCCTGTCTGCCGCGCGCACGCGCACGCGCACGCGCACGGAGGCCCGGCTGTCCGTGGACCCGCCAACCTGTCTGCACACGGGCCCCGCCCCTTTTCTACCTCTCGCGGACCCCGCCCCCCCGCGCGCGCACACGCTCAGGACGAGGACGCGCCCTCCGCTCTTCTCATGAGGGCTCTGTGCCCAGCCAATGCCGCGCGCGCGCTCTGACTCGCGGGCGCGCTGCCTCCCTCGCAGCCCTCGCCGGGTGGCGCGCACCCGCAACCCACCTGCGGGCGCGTAGACCCTACCCCGGCTTCTCCCGCGCGCCGCGCGCGGCCCACACTGCCTCCCTAACCCCGCCTGCCGCGCGCACGCGCTCTCGGCTCTCCCTGGCGCCGCAGCCTGCGCGCCTTCTCACGCGGGAAGCGAAGAAGGATGGAGCGCGCCAGAAGCGCGGGCTGTGGCAAGCTGCTCGGCGCGTCCGCTCGCCCGGCGATGGCGGATAGGCTCTATTCACAATGCCAGGCAGAGCCAGGACTGCCACCCCGGGCTGCGACGAGACAAGCGCGCGCTGGTTGCTTGTTGACCACACATTGGGAAACTGAGGCCCGAACCGCCTAAGGTTCCCTTTCCCGGCTCTGCGAGCCCAGCCGACGTTCCTTACAAGGTCCCCGCAGTGAGGAATGAGCGGCCACCTGAGGACTGCACCGGGCAGGGAGCAAGAACTCAGGTCGGTGCTGTGGGACAGGTGAGGCAGCAGGAAGCTGGTGGCTGGCTGCTGAGGAGGCAGCTTCCGGGTGACAGCCACTTGTAAGCTTGCCTTCTCACCCAACAAACAAGTCTTCAGTGCTCTCCCTGGGCCCGGCATTGTTCTGACTGAAAATGCAGGCTGAAGCACATCACCTGTTCTTTGTTACCCTAGAAAATGAAAGGGGGACCTGTGGTCTTCCAGTTATGCCATATTTGCACGCCCCATTGCTTTTGGTAGCACCTAAGATATTTCAGTGCACTATGATGGCACAAAGGTTTTACAAATAAAGTCGATATAGGTGACAGCCTGTTGGCCTCTGTTGCCATTTGCTGATTCGGAATGTTATTGTTTTGTTTTTCTTGATATCACGGGACCAAAAGAGGCCCCTCTCCCCTTGTATTATTTATGGTTATTGGTAATAATTTATGTTCCTTGTTTTACTGATTTGCCAATTTCAAGCATAGCTATTCACCAATAAAAACAATTTACATATAGATTGCTATATGCTACCTTTTCAAGTCACATCCGTTTAGCCATAAACAACTAAATCTAATTGATTGAAGTCTCATAAAATGGAAAGACCCACTTAGATAAAATAAGCCCGTGAGAAAATTTGGCACAATCAAAGGTTGATAAAAATCCGTGTAAGGTAATTTGGTATCATTAAGTGAAATGTCTTCGTTATGAACTTGGGGATTAATGAGATGAACCTTTTGTTTTGAGCTGGAAAGAAAAACATTTCAGTATTAAAGCAGGAGATACTCCAAGGAGAGAGTAAATTACTGTTTGACAAGGGAAATGACAAGAGAGTAGTTACTGGTGAATTTCTTATATTCAAAAGCCTAGATCAGTAGAACTGGGTATTGACAGCCAAAGCACAGTGGGTTCATCTTTCTGAGAATTCTCAGGTTTATAAATCACAAAAGGAACTGTAAACTACAAAATATAGTTTACCCACAATTGAAAAATATAATATGCATACATTAGAACTTTAATTCATATAAATATTATTACAAGTATATCAGGGCAATATACCCGGTACTGAGAATATATATCCCAGTCGGGGACCTCACTCAGTCAACTGAGCAGGACATCATAGGCAAAGAGAATGTATTAATTACTTCCCGTTACTATTACCAAACTGCTACCATAGCTGAGAAGAGGAAAGGTTCATTTTGGTTCGGTTTTGGTACAGTCAGCCTACCATAATAGGGAAGCCATATTCACTAATGGCAGATGAGAAAGCATGTTGAGTGGCAGGAAGCAGCCAAGGATAATACATCTCCAAGGACCTGTCCCAGTGACCCACTTCTTCATCCAGGTGTCCATTTTCCAGGTCTCCACAGTCTTCCCAATAGCATCAACCAGACCGAGAACCCGAGGGGGAGATTTCAGATTCAACCCATAACATGGAAGGCAGGAGTTCCTGTTCCTGCTAAACGTTCCTCAGTACTCATATTGTAGCTGGGTTGATAGCCAAGAGAATGGCCAAGAACCATCACATTAAGAGCAAGGTGCCTTTAGCAAACACTATATTTTCTTTCTGGCCGGAAATATCCAAACTACCAAAGACATGCTACTTATCACTCAGAAAAAGCCAATGGATTGAACTGAAAACAAGCAAACAAAAACAAATACACAGGCATAAGTTGTGGTCACCATCTTAAAGCAAACTACTAGAAACGACTAGAGGAAAGGAATGTCACAGACGCAAGAGGAAGTAGAAATCTCCATTCTATTCCAAAAACCGTTGGCATGATTTTCAAGTTCATGGAACCTTTTTCTTTTAAAAATTAGTGTATTTACCTATCCACTTTATATTCCAATATCAGTCCCCCTCTCTTCGAAGTCCTCCCTCACAGCTCCTCTCCTTACTCCCCCTCCCCTTCTCCTGTAAGAAGGGGTCCCCCATCACCACCAGGCACGTCAGTCACTGCAGGACTAGATAAACCTCTCTCACTGACGCCAGACACAGTAGACCAGTTAAGGAGACAGAATCCACAGGCAAGCAACAGATTCAGGGATTGCCCCTGCTCTGATTATTGGGGAATCCAAATGAAGACCATGTTGAACATCTGCTATATACAGAAGGGTGTTGGGTTGGGGGAGTGGGAGTGTGGAGTTAGGTCCAGTCCATGCTCACTCTTTGGCTGGTGGTTCAGTCTCTGGGAGTCCCCAAGGGTCCAGGCTAGTTGACTCTGTTCGTCTTCCTGTGGAGTCCCTGTCTTCTTTCCGTCCCTCAACCCTTCCCCCAACTCTTCCACAGGACTCCCCAAGCTCCATCTAAATGTTGGGCTGTCGGTCTCCATATCTGTTTCAGTCAACTGTTGGATGGAGTCTCTCAGAGGACAGTTAGGCTAGGCTCCTGTCTACACGCATAACAGAGTATCATTAATAGTGTTAGGGATTGGTTCTTGCTCATGGGATGGGTTTTAAGTTGGGCCAGTCATTGGGTGGCCATTTCTTCTGTCTCCGCTCTGTCTTTGTCCCTGCACAGTGTGTAGGCAGGACACATTTTGGGTAGAAAGTTTTGTGGGTGGGCTGCTGTCCTTATTCCTCCACTGGGAGGCCTGCCTAACTAAAGGAGATGTCTACTTCAGGATTCATCTCCCCCACTGCTAGGAGTTTCAGCTACAGTCATCCCACAGACACCTTGGGGCCTACCCAGACCCAAGTCTCTGGCATGACCTAAAGATTCCACCCACTGCCAATTTCCGATTTCCATCCTCTTTCACCTGCTCTTCCTACACCTGACACGCACATCCCATCCTGATTCCCTCCCTGTCCCCTCTCTCACTCTGTTCCCTCTCTCCACCCAACTCTGATGTCTCTTTTATTTCTGATTCTGAGAAAGCTTCAGCCATCCTCTCTTGGGCCCTTCTTGTAATTTGGGTTCTTTGGGTCTGTGGATTTGTAACGTGGTTATCTTGTACTTTATAGTTAATATCCACTTATAAGTGAGTACATAACCATGCATGTCCTTTTGGGTCTGGGTTACCTCACTCAGGATGATATTTTCTAGTTCCATTCATTTGCCTGCAAAATTCATGATGTCCGTTTTAATAGCTGAGTAGTATTACATTGTGTACATGAACCACATTTTTCTTTATCCATTCTTCAGTTGAGGGACATCTAGGTTGTTTCCAGTTTCTGTCTAGTATCAAAAAAAGCTGCTATGAACACAGTGTCCTTATGGGATGGTTCAACATCCTTTGGGCATATTCCCAGGAGTTTTATACTTGGGTCTTGAGATATAACTATTCCTAATTTTCTGAGAAGCTGCCAAACTGATTTCCAGAGTGGTTTTACAAGTTTTCATTCCCATCGGCCATGAAGTGTTCCCCTTGCTCCCCATCCTCACCAGCATGTGCTGTCCCTTGAGTTTTTGATCTTAGCCATTCTGATGAGTGTGAAGTGGGATCTCAGAGTTGTTTTGATTTGCATTTCCCTGATGACTAAGTGCATTGAACACTTCTTTAAATGTTACTCAACCATTAGAGATTCCTCTGTGGAGATTTCTGTTAAGCTCTGCACCTCAGTTTTTAGTTGGGTTATTTGAGTTGCTGGTGTCTAACTCCTTGAATTCTTTATATTTTGGGGGTATTAGCCCTCTGTAGATGTAGAGTTGGCGAAGAGCTTTTCCCCATCTTTAGGTTGTTTTTTTCCTTTGCCTTACAGAAGCTTTTCAGTTTCATGAGGTCCCATTTATTAATGGATGATCTTAATGCCGGAGCCATTGGTGTTCTGTTCATGAAGTTGTCTCTTATATCAATGAGTTCAAAGCTATTCCTCACTTTCTCTTCTATTAGATTTACTGTATGTGGTTTTGCATTGAGGTCTTTGATCCACTTGGACTTGAGTTTTGGACAGGGTAACAACTGTGGATCCATTTGTGTTCTTCTACATCCAGTTAGACCAACACCATTTTGTTGAAAATACTCTCCCTTTCCCATTGTATGAGTTTGGCTTCTTTGTAAAAAATCAAGTGTCCCTAGTCATGTGGGCTTATTTCTGGGTCTTTGATCCTATTCTACTGATCAGTCTGACTGTTTCTATACCAATACCATGTAGTTTTTCTTCCTGTTGCTCTGTAGTCCAGATTAAGGTTGGGGTTGGCGATACCTCGGGAGTTCTCTTCCTGTACAGGATTGTTTTAGCTTCCGTATGAAGTTGAGAATTGTTCTTTCAAGGTCTGTAAAGAATTGCGTTGGAATTTTGATGGGAATTGCATTGAATCTGTAGATTGCTGTTGGCAAGATGGCCATTTTACTATGTTAATCTTACCCATCCATGAGCATGGGAGATCTTTCCACCTTCTGAGATCTTCCTCAGTTTCTTTCTTCAAAGACTTGAAGTTCTCAACATACAGATCTTTTACTTGCTTGGTTAGAGTTACACCAAGATATTTTCCATAATTTGTGGCTATTGTGAAGGGTGTCTTCTCCCTAGCTTCTTTCTTAGCCCGTTATCATTTGTATAAAGGAGGGCTACTGATTACTTTGAGCCACTTTGCTGAAGGTGTTTATCACTGTAGGAGTTATCTAGTAGAATTTTTTGGGATATATATATATATATATATATATATATATATATATATATATAGTCATATCACCTGTCAATAGTGATACTTGGTCTTTTTTCCTTTCCAATTTGTTTCCCTTAATCTCTTTTAGTTGTTGTATTGCTGTAGCAAGGACTTCAAGGATTATATTGAAGAGATAGGGAGAAGCTAGACCTTCAAGCACTGTATTGAAGACATGAGGAGAGTGGACAGCCTTGTCTTGTCCCTGGTTTTAGTGGAATTGCTTTAAGTTTTTTCAAATTTAGTTTGATGTTGGCTATTGTCTTGTTGTATATTACCTTTATTGTGTTTAGGTATGCACTTTGTATCCATGATCTCTCCAAGACTTTTGACATGAAGGAGTGTTGGCTTTTGTCAAAGGCTTTTTTTATCATCTAATGAAAGCATTAAGTTTTTTTTTCAGTTTCTTTATATGGTATATTATGTTGATGGGTTTTTGTAATGAACCACCCCTGCATCCCTGGGATGAAGCCTTACTGATCGTGGTGGATGATTTATTTCATGTGTTCTTGGATTTGGTTTGTATTTTATTAAATATTTTTGTAAAGATTTATTTATCGTATGTATGCGAATACACTGTCACTGTCTTCAGACACACCAGAAGAAGGCATCAGATCCCATTACAGATGGTGTGAGTCACCATGTAGTTGCTGAGAATTGAACTCAGGGCCTCTGGAAGAGCAGTCGGTGCTCTTAACCACTGAGCCATCTCTCCAGCCCCTTATTAAGTATTTTTACATAAATGCTCATAAGGGAAATTAGTCTGAAATTCTCTTTTTTTTGTTGAGTATTTATGGGGTTTAGGTATACGGGCGACTATGGCCTCATAGAATGAATTTGGCAATATTCCTTCTGTTTCTGTTTTGTGGAATAGTTTGAGAAATATTGGTATTAACTCTTCTCTGGTATTAAAAGACTTCCTTTGAAAGTCTGGTAGGATTCACTAAAAACCACCTGGCCCTGGCTTTTTTTTTTTTTTTTTGGGAGATTTTTAACTGCTTCTATTTCCTTGGGGGGTTAAAGGACTACTTAGATAGTTTATCTGATCTTGATTTAACTTTGTAAGTGGTATCTCTCAAGAAAATAATCAATTTAATTTAGATTTTCCAATTTTGTGGAGTACAGACTTTTGAAGTAAGATTTAATGATTTTTTTTTTTTTTGGTTCTTTTTTTCGGAGCTCGGGACCGAACCCAGGGCCTTGCTCTTCCTAGGCAAGCGCTCTACCACTGAGCTAAATCCCCAACCCAGATTTAATGATTCTTTGAATTTCCTCTGTGTCTGTTGTTATGTCTCCCTTTTCAGTTCTAATTTTGTTAATTTGGGTGCTGTCTCTCTGCCTTTTAGATAGTTTGACTAACGGTTTGTCTATCTTGTTGATTTTCTCAACAAGAACCATTTCTTGCTTTCATTGATTCTTTGTGTTGTTCTCTGGGTTTCTAATTGATTAATTTCAGCCCTGATTTTGATTACTTTCTACAATCTACTCCTCTTGGGTGTGCTTATGTCTTTATTTTCTAGAGTTTCTGAAGTGGAAACGTAGTTTTTTTTGGAACGTTAGTTATGCCAAATGATATTGTGTTGGGGCACACAGGTGAAGGATGTCTTGCTGAAGCAGACATATGAAAGAGTGTTTTCCTGAAGCAGACACAGGTGAAAGGGTGCTTGGATGTAGCAGAGACATGGAAGGGTGCTTGATGAGGGAGTGTAAATATGACCCCACAGACGGTGGCAGAAAAGCACTGAGCACTGGTTTGGTTTGATCTGCCTCGCTATTCTTCAATAATTACACATATGTATTGCTTCACCTTACATACCATTGTTGAGCTCAACTTGTGATAACTCTGACATTGAGAGAAATGTGTCCAAGAACTGCTTGGCATGTTTCTGAGGCAGTTTGCTGCTTCCACAGCCTTGCCTCAGGCCCATTAGTGAATCTAGCAGTTTCTTCAGGATTGAACTACAGGTACTGGTTCCTATGTAGTATCGGCCTGCCTAGAGGACTAGTCTGCAGCTGCTGAGTTATATTTGGTATTTACTACGGGACTAAACTTCTGCCAAAGAAGATCGAGCTCGCTCCCAAAGAACTATTGCTGAACAACAGGTCAACTTCCCCCAGATCCTAATAGCTTTTCTCTTCCACTACCTCTGCTGGGTGGTGGGCTAGAGGAGAGGTTGAAACCTTATTAAAAGTAGATTGCAAAAAATTTATACCGCTGTACTTTTAAATTGCTGATATAAGAACTTTATAATTTCTTTTTGGAGGCACTTAGTGCTATGAACTTTTATCTTAGAACTGCTTCGTGTCCCATAAGTTTGGGTATGTTGTGCCCTTGTTTTCAATGAATTCTAGAAAGTCTTTAATTTCTTTATTTCTTTTTTGACCTAGTGGTTATTGAGTAGAGAGTTGTTAATTCCCATGAGTATGTAGGCTTTCTGTTGTTGTCCAAGTCTAACCTTGATTCATGGTGGTCTAATAGGATACAAGGAGTTATTTCAGGTTTTTTTTTTTTGTATCTATTAAGGCTTGCTTTGTGACTGAGTTTATGTATTCAATTTTGGAGAAGGTTCCATGAAGTGCTGAGAAGAAGGTACAATCTTTTGTGTTTGGGCGAAATGTTCTATGGATATCTGTTAGGTCCATTTGATTCATAACCTTTATTCATTTCATTATTTCTCTGTTTAGTTTCTGTCTCGTTGACCTGTCAATTGGTAAGAGTAGGGTGTTGAAGTCTCCTACTGTAATATGTGGGGTTCTTCGTATGATTTAATGCTATGTATGTAATGTTTAAGAATGCAGGTACCTTTGCATTTGGCGAAGATGTTAAGAATTGAGATGTCATCTTGGTGGATTTTTTTCCTTTGACTATGAAGTGTCTTTCTGAATCTCTTTTGATTACTTTTGGCTAAAAGTGTATTTTATTAGATAGATATTAGAATGGCTACTACAGCTTGTTTGGAGGCTCCATTTGCTTAGAAAACCTTTTCCAGCCCTTTACTCTGAGGTAATGTCTATTTTTGTTGCTGAGGTGTGTTTCTTGTATGCAGCAGAATGATGGATTCTGTTAACCTGAGTCTTTCTTATTGGAGAATTGAGACCATTGGTGTTGAAAGATATTAATGACCAATGATTGTTAGTTCTTGCTATTTTGATTTTGATGGTGGACCTATGTGTGTGTGTGGGTGTGTGTGTGTGTGTGTGTGTGTGTCTGTCTGTCTGTCTGTCTATCTGTCTGTCTGTGATTCTCCTTTCTTGGATTTGCTGGTTGGAATTATCTATATCTTGTGTTTTCTTGGGTGTAGTTACATACCCTGTGTTAGAGTTTTCCTTTTAAGTATTCTCTGTTAGGGCTGGGTTAAATGAAAAAATATGTTTAACTTTGGTTTTGTCATATAATATCTTGTTTTTTTCTGTCTATGGTGATTGAAAATTTCACTGGGTATAGAAGTCTAGGCTGGCATCTGTGATCTCTTAGAGACTGTAGGACATCTGCCCAGGCCCTTCTGGCCTTTAAAGTCTCTGTTGAGAAGTCTTGTGTAGACTAATAGGTCTGCCTTTATATGTTAGTTGGCCTTTATCCTTTAATATTCTTTCTTTGTTCTGTACATTTAATGTTTTTATTACTGTGGCAGTATTTCTTTTCTTGTCCACTTTGTTTGGTATTCTACAAGCTTCTTATATGCTTATAGGCATTTCTTTCTTTAGGTTAGGGAAATATTTTTGTCTATGATTTTGTTGAGATTATTTTCTGGGCCTTTGAGTTGGGAGTCTTCTATTCCCAACTATTCTTCTATTCCTGTTATTCTTAGATGTGGTCTTTACACAGTGTCCCAGATTTCCTGACTGTTTTGTGTCAGGAACTTTTTAGATTTAAAATTTTCTTTGAACAATATATCAGTTTCTTCTATGGTATCTTCTACACCTGAGATTTTCTCTTTCCATCTCCTGTATTCTGTTGGTGATGATTGCATCCTTTGTTCCTGTTCTCTTCCCTAGGTTTTCCATCTCTAGGATTCCCTCAGTTTGTGTTTTCATTATTGCTTCTATTTCCAGTTCCAGGTCTTGAATGGTTTTATTCATTTCTTTCACTTGCTTGATCGTATTTTCTTGTATTTCTCTACGAGATTTATTCCTTTTCTCTTTAAAGGCTTCTATCATATTCATGAGATTTAAGGTTACTGTTGTCTCTGGAATTACAGATAAAGCCAGTTGCCCCTGAAGGTAGCAGGCTCCCAGGGATGCAGTTATAACGGTAGACCCTCGTGACTTTAGGCTGATAGTTGTTCTCCGTTGGTCAGGGCAGGCCTCCAGGGTTGCAAGTAGAGCTGGTTTAACCTGGATGGTTGCAAGCCTCTGTTTGTCCTGGGCAGCAGCAGGCTTCCAAGGATATATGTGGTGTTGTGACCCCAGAAAGGAGTGTGGAAGGGGCAGGGTAGAACTCACTGCTGTTGGGTTTGTCCAGAGGAGCCTCTTCCTCAGACAAGGGGTTGTTGGGTATAAGGGTCTCATATGGTGGTTGCTGATGGCTACAGGTGTCTGGGGTTGCGGTTAAAGGTGTGGAACCAGAAGATGGAACACAATGAGGTCAGGGCAGACCTCAAAGCTGCTGGGCTTGCTGGGGACCCAGCAGGCAGGAGTTTGGGACTTGGGGAACTAACTCACCTGGTTGGCCCTAGCAGTCAGTCAGCAGCCTCTAGGCTGTGGCTAGGGAAATGGAGTGCAGAGGGGGCAGAACCTCTTTATGTCTCCAGGAATCATTTTAAAATAAGACAAATCACTTATCTGCTTGAGCCGTTTGCTGTCACAGTGAAAACCTGTACCGTTCGTTTTAAGCTGGTCCGTGTAATTACATTCAGTTCTTCCAGCACCTCTCTTGTTTTATTTTTACAGTTGTTTCTTATAGTTCCCTTATAAAGACAACCACATTATGATTACATCAAGAATTATGTGTACATCAAGAATTATGTGTACATCAAGAATTATTACATCAAGAATTATGTGTACATCAAGAATTCAATCAAATTTGAGAAACCTCTCAATCATATCCTAACCAGCACCCTACCTAACATTGGAGCCCTTGACAAGAAGCTATCTTCTTGTACAGATAAAGTCCTCATGGACTCATCTAAACTGTATTTATTTTGAACACAAACATGCCACCAACAAGGTCATTAATTTTTACTGAAAATATTTATTTATTTATTTATGCATATGGGTACTTTTGTCTGTATGTACATCTGCATGATAGAAGGGGCATTGGTATTCATGAGACTACAGTTATAGACAGTTGCAAGTACCATGTGGTTGCTGGGAATTGAACTCAGGACCTCTGGAAGAACAGCCAGTATTCTTAACCACTGAGCCATCTTTCCAGCCCCAATTTTTCCTCCTTTAATATTTGTTGCGTGACAAAACTTTTTCAGGGGAGATGCAACACATACTCATGTCTACTTAGATGAGAGTTCTCAACAGACAAAAGTATGGATTCCACCAAAGTCCAGCCTGGTAAACCAGTGAAATTATTGGAGTCACTTATAGAAGTATGGCTGAAGGTTACTTTCAGGAGTGGGTATGGGGTTCCTTACAGGAGCAGAAATGACTCAAAGACCCATCACCAAGGCCCGTGCCAGTATGAATGGCAGTTCACAAAAGACTGGAACTTGGACCACATAGCGCAACCTGTAGGCAATAAGTATCCTTTCCAAGTGATTGGTCCAAACCTCTTCTAGGCAGCTTGGCTGGTTTCTGCATCTCCCATGCAGCTGGTGTGGTCTGAGTCTTCTTTGCAGCTCTTCATTCTCTGAGAGTCTTCTTTGTGGCTCAGCTTCCTTTGGTCTGAGGGATGATTCATCATTTATTGTTTACTCTGGCAGGGAGGGCCTAGTGAATCTGGTAAGTTTCAGGGACTTCCTGAAGCTGCTGTTTAAATGTTTACCTTCTGGTTTAAGAGGGTTTTCTGTAGAATGGAATGTTTCAATCTCAGAGGAAAGCGTTATGTAACAGAATTACATAGTAGTAATTCTTCTCCTGTTGTGTATATTCAAATCTATAGCTCAACAGTCCACTTCCTTCGAAACTTTCTTCATTTGAGCTTAGAAGAAAGACAGAACTAATTATTTCAAATGTTGCCAATACACATTGTTTCCAGTTCCTCTATCACTACTGACAACTTTGGGATTGATATTTGAAAAATTAATAAATCTATATACAAACTCATTAAGTTTAGGATTTAGTAAAATATAAAGGAAAGCACAGTAGTCTATCATGCTGTCTCTTTGTTCCTTGTCAAACATTTCGTGGTGCAACACAAGGTTAACCTTTCTGTCAGACATCGTTAGCTGCCCAGACCACCTGACCTTGTAAATACAGAACTGATACTTCCTTCCAAACCTTTTTTGTTTTATTTCCCTCGTGGTATTTGTTTTAGGTACATATTTATTAGAGTCCACCAAGGACGATACGCCGTACAACATGCGGAGTCATTGAATTGAATGGCAGAACTTTGTGCTTATCCGTCTTCCTCCGGACTGCCTAGGGTTTTTATCAAGGCCAAAGGAAAGCAGGCAACAGAACTTGGGTAGGATTCTAAACCCCTAGTTCCCCATGCCTCGGTGAAAAACAGAAAGGAAGCCGAACAACCATAGAAACCATAGAAACCATTATAAAACACATAATAAACGAAGGCAGAGTTTTTTTTTTTTTTTTGACATTTCCTCTCATAACATTGCTATAACCTTTCCTAAGCCTTTATTATGAACAGTGGGACAAAAGAAAATTCAGGATTGATAGGAGGTTGAGAGCAACTAAAATATCTTAAATTCAAATTAATTTAATTAATT
This sequence comes from Rattus rattus, assembly GCF_011064425.1. NCBI lineage: Eukaryota > Metazoa > Chordata > Mammalia > Rodentia > Muridae > Rattus > Rattus rattus. The sequence continues at coordinate 16,265,859 of NC_046171.1, read as the reverse complement.
TTAATTAATTTGTTGTGACCCTAAATTGTGTCCCGACACAAAAGATCAAATGAGAACTGTGTATAACAGGATTATATGAACTATAAATACAAGGTTAGACTATTCTTGTCTGTGGAGACTTAGAATCTCATATTTAAAAATGTAAACGTTTTCGTAGTACAGAGTTCTTGAACTAGTTCAGTAATCATTTTAAAACACCAAGAACATCTGTATATTTGGATTGGATTTATGATTATAGTACTGAGACTTTTAAGACAAGATCATGGTTGAATATGTTGAATATGCAAACCAATTAATGCACTAATATTGACATAACAAAAAATAAAAAGAGGAGGCTCATCAATACATACAAGACAACTATTTATCAATATTTAACATCCTCTCTCATGTTAAAAAAAAGACCTTCAAAATTTTAGTTGTATAAGGAATATACCTTGAGAAAATACAGGCCAGATATTACAAATGCACATGTAATATCAAAAGGCTCTTTAGGTCTAAATCAGGACTAAGGCAGAAATGCTCACTAGTGCTATTTCCACTCAACTATGCAATTGTACTGAAGGCCTTTGCCAAAATAATTAGGTGGAAGCCAAGACAGTCAAATGGGAAAGGAAGCAGCTAAGTTGTTTCTTTACAGCTAACTAAATCCTGGATCTATGAAAACACTCCCAAATTGCCACCAAAAAAAAAAAAAATCATCAGAATAAATTCAAGAAAGTTGCAAGATAAAAAGCTAATATGTAAAAGTTAGTTGTGTTTGTATAGACTGCTGAGGAATTAAAGAGAAAACAAGTAAGTAATCTCATTTTCTGTAGCGTCCAAAGAATAAAAGTAGGTCTGGAAAGGTGACCGAGCCATCAAGAGCTCAGTCTGCTCTTGCATGAGATTGGAGTTCAGGCCTCAGTGTATGTGCTTGGCAGCTTAGTACCAACTGTAAGAAGCCAACATCTTTTTCTGGCCTATGCAGGTACTTAAAACTCAGGCACATACCCTCACACATGTACATATATACATAATTAAATGTAAAGTAACTTATAAGAACTAAAATGTGTAAGGGATAAAATTAACCAACGATTTAGAGATCACTAAAATTAGTGTCAAACATTTAACAAATGACTTTTAAATGGCAAATAAATGTAAGTTATCGATTTACCTCATCTGAAAATGTAATATAAAAATGTCCACAGTAACCAACATAGTGTACAGATCCGATGTAATTTCTAACAAATCTCTACTGACATTTTCCACAGAAACACAAAAAAATCCCCTTTAATGTCATGAAGCTATAAAATGTTTCAAAGAGCTAAAGCGAGCTTGAGTAGAAAGTACAGAACTGGAGGCACCACACATTCTGTTTTTTAAGCTATATTCAAAAGCTTTTGTGCTCAAAACATTGGATTACTAACATAAAAACAGACATGTTGACTATTGGAACTGAGTAGAAGACTAAGCATTAAACTCACACATGTGCAGTCAGTTTCCCATAGAACTATACACAAGAATATACACTAGAGAAAGAGAGTGATCAGACTTAACCTTATATAAAAATAATGAAATTGGAACCTCTCCTATACACAAAAATTAAATCAAAATGGATTAAAGACTTAAATGTAAAGGGCTGAAACCATAAAACAATAAAAAAGCACAGAGTAAATATTTAGCATGGATCTAAAAGTGGATTTTCTGATTTGACATCAATTATACAGTCATCGAAACCAAAAAATGACAACAGAGAGTGTATCAAATTGGAAGGTATCTGCATAGCAAGATAACACAGAGAAGCATCCTAAGTAATATAAAAAAATATAGGACCTATGGTTATTAGCATCACACTAAACATGTAAGAATCTCAATAGCAAAATATAAGTAACCCAATGGAAAAAAATGGACAAAGGATCTAAATAGACAGTTTTTTCCAAAGAAGAAATATAAAATTTAGATATAAGAAAATATTTAAGATGCTCAATGGCAACAATCATAGAAGTAAAACTCCACAATAATAAGTAACGTAGTCATCAGAAAGTCAAGAGAGAGCAAGTTTTGGAAAGAATATGGGACAAAGAAAAACTTGGGGGAATGTAGGGCGGTATAAGCACTAAGGGAAAACCAGTATGACGCTGTCTCAAGGTCATAGTGGAAGAGTTACCATATGACCCAACAATTCCAACACTGGACAGTTACCTAAAAGTAAGAGTGCTTTACAGATAGATTCACACTCCTATGTTTGACATCATTCAAGGCCGAGGTACTGAGAGAGCTTGAACATCCACTGACTGGTGAATATGTAATGGAATATTATTTAACCTTGACAAAAGAGATTCTATTATTTGTATCAACATGGATGGGCATTGAGGACACTACACTAAGCTGAACACGGTACAATGAACACTGTGTGATCTCACTGGTATGTGAAATCTAAAACAAAGCAAAACTAAAGTTAGGAATAGAGTGGTAGTGGTTATTTGTAATTGGTAGAGAGAAGGGGGTCTATTGGTCAAAGAGTTCAAATCTCAGCTGTGAGGTAGCTGAGTATTGAAGACCTATGCGCAGATTGGTGGTTATAGATAACAGAAATGTGTGCCAAAGTTGGGATTTGCTCTAACAATAGATCAAATATGTCCCTACCAAACACACACACACACACACACACACACGAACACACATACACACACATACACATACACACACATATACACACACATGAACACACATACACACACACAACTGAAGTGACATGATAATTAGTTTGATCATTTATACAAATATATATATATATACACACACACATGAACACACACACATACACACACACATGAACACACATACACACACACAACTGAAGTGACATGATAATTAGTTTGATCATTTATACAAATATATATATATACACACACACATACACACACACATGAACACACACACATACACATACACATACACACACATACACATACACACACATACAAGCACACATGAACACGCACACACACGAACACACACACATACACACACACAAACACACACACATACACACACAGCTGAAGTGACATGATAATTAGTTTGATTGTGCTGATCATTTATACAAATATATATATATATACACACACACACATCAAAAGAACATTCTAAATATATGAATTTTTATATGTCAATCATAGCTCAATAGAGGTAGAAAGTTTTTAAATTTATAAATGTAAATAATTATCCTGAGGGCCAGGAATAAAGGTTGAAGGGTTAGCTCTTTGCTCTCATCATTGACTCAATGGGTCTTGGTAAAACTTGCTTCTCTCCCCCACCCCATCATCCATGCTCCCATCAGAAGTTTGTAATTATCTTGCGTTCCCCAACTCCAGCCTCTTCAGTCTTTCCCATCCCCTGATTCTACTAATGTCTCTGCCCACCCTCAAATCTCCTTAATTAGAAAAAAAAAATGCCTTTACTTGGACAAATCGCTATTCAGTTTGTGAATGCTTGTTCCAATATTACAAGAAACTCACCACAAGCTGGGAAGTGCTGTCAAAGTTATTCACCACCTCCATTCACTACTAACCCTCATAAAATGGATCGCCAATCTATAGCCTTCTGATTCTTAGCCTTCGAAAGTCAGTTCAATTTGGTGAGGTTTTTCGAATCACTAAATATCAAGGCCTCCTTTCATCTGCAGTCTCTTTGATAGTTCAGCGTTTTCTTTCTGCTGAATCTCTGTAGTGCTGACCTCTCCTAGATCTCTCTCTGCCTGGGAACTTAATGCTTCTCAACTCTAACTTCTACCCTGTCCTCTCGAGGGCAGATAGTCTTTAAAGTTCAACCTTTGGCATCATGTTCCTTCCTGTTTAAAGCTATTTCCTTGGAGAATTCATGTATTCTCATGAATTTTAATCTCTTCTCGATGCTTCAACTCCCACCTTTATTATCAAATTCCCATTCCTCGCCCCCCAAGTCTGTTCCAATTGTCTAATGAACATATTTAATATTCTTGTCATCGTTTCTAATTTATCAATTTCTCCATGACAGTCATTGACACCATCCTTTTTATGTCCCCTGTTTAATCTGAACCACTACTAGGACCAGTGCATGAGAACAGTTAATCAGTACTTGCTCCATAAATGACAAGGCTGCCGTTTTCTAGGATTAATGCGAAAATATCATTAGACAGACATAAAACTGCAAAGCAGCGCTGTGAGGTTAGTCTGTTTCACTGAATGAACAGAATGGACGGAGATTAGAGAGACTGGGGGATAATTACGGTGTAGGCAAAAATTTGAGTTATTACAGATTAGGAATTATTATAATTAGGGTTGGAAAAAGGAACAGTGGGTATGATAGTGATGTTGCAGTACTATATCTCCAAAATTGTCAAAAATACTAAAATCATATGATAAAGTTTATTTATTTTATAATAATATTTATATATTATAAATAATAATTCCATAAGGAACAACGACTATATATTATCCCACTATTTAAAACCCACTAGCTGTTTTCCAATGATATAGAATGGAGAGCTCTTGATGCCACCTCAAGGGTATTGGCAAAAATATTTACATTGGGCTAGGACAAGGAAGTAGACTCGGGCAAGAATTTGACATTGGGCTAGGACAAGGCTCAAGATGAATACAGCTGAGGAACGTGTTCTTTGTATCTTGATTGTCCCTGAATGCAGTAATCAAGTGACCTTTGTTTATGCCTTATAAGTCCCTTAACTACTCCGTTTATGCCTTGTTTGTTCTTCGACTACTTTGCCTTTGATCTAGAACTGATGCTATTCTTTGTGTGAACCTAGAATTGTATAAAAGCAGACTGGAAAAATTAAAGCTGCTTTAGCACTTGCTGTGCTGACGTTATAGTGTTGTCTAATTGCCTTTTCTTCCTTTAATCCTCCCTCCCTCCCTAGAGACCCTGTTGACTGACTGAGCTGGCTTGGTCAATGTATCAGTAGATTATTAAAAGCTAAAGCGAAATCTCTAGATGCTGCCATTCTAAGCTTGTAAATAAATAAAGCTAACAGAAATGGCCCATAGATCAGGCTGCCTTGAACCGTCCTCCGCTGTCACTAGTCACGATTTAAAGAAATTCGTGTTGACGGAAGGAGTCTTGACATGAATGGAGTGGGGAAAAGAAGGGTCTTCTTTAGGAGGAAGGTACTCAGTGTTTCTCTCTTCTCCTCAGTGGCCCCGCCCTTTCTTTTCATCATCTGCTGCAGAACAGCATCATATTCAAGAATGAGGACATGATGAACAGGGGGTGGGTGAGTATGTGGTCATCATAAGTCATAATATGGCCGTTTCTACCGCAAGTTATTTTTCTTGCCTTCACACATGCAGTTTTATAGGTTATGCTTTTCCATAGGCTACAGGTGAAGTGATTTTGTTTCAGGGGATAAAAGATGGTAGGCTGGGGTCTTGATTTGACCTCACTATGTAACACAGGCTACCGACTAAGTGCAGGGATAATGGGTGTATACCATCACCCCCGGCATCCTCTTATTCTTTACTGACAAATAAGGCTTTGGGATAGTTCCCTCTAACATAGTTCTTCTGAAACACTGTCTCTGTGTCTCTTTAAATATGGCCCAGAGATGTCCTGGCAACATTTCATCTTAGCAAAAATACAGCAGCAGCTCTCATAATGATGAGCAGGTCTTAGTTTCCGAGAGCTTTTTTCCTAAGCTGAAACATAGGCCTATAGAAACCTAAATGCCTTCCTATTTTTGCAAACATCCTGCAGATCCCTCTTTGGCTGCACTGTTGCACCTGTGCATTATGTGCTGCAGACTCATGACTAGAAGAATAGGTAACGTAACAGTCACATGTCGCCCAGAGATTTCTCTGTGATATTTATATCTGAAGAACTATCACACAGCTCTCAGGTAGGCTTCATTTTCTAAACCCTGTCTACACTAGCCTCCTCAAAGGGCCATAATGAGAAATTTTTAGGTAGGAAGACTCAACACATAACACACACACACACACACACACACACACACACACTCACACACTCACACACACACACACTTGTGGAGAAGGGGAGAAATAAACACATCTTATTGACTGTTAGGGTTATTATTATTTTTTTTTGTGAGGATACAAAGATATTTTCCTACCAGGATTTCCTACTGCAAGTTATCACTCTTATAGTGGTGATAAGTGGGTAGACACTTAGAATGCACTTGTATCAAAGATATTTAGCAAGAGGAGATGCTAGTAGCTATTCACAGGAGGACTTTAAGATGATGGAAATACTGAAGGGCACATAGACAGGTAATTGTCAGCTTTTGCTAGCCAGGACACTCTATTTTGGGAACATGTGAATGAGATGTTAATGCTCTAGTCTGTTTTCATGTATATCGTGTAATCTTCATAAAGGTGTCAAATTTTCATAGGATTTCTCATTTCTTTTACTACCAATATATGGCTTATCGATAATAGCTAGAACAAGTTGTAATGTGGGCATTTCTAATATTAGGAAAACTATATTACCTTTTGAAGGGTGGTTTACCTAAGGAGCAAGACATAACCTTGTTATATATATCAAGGACTCAGCTTCTTGGACTTCTCTTGGAGGCACTTAACTATTCTTCAGAAGTCTCTGTCTCTTTGTTTCCTTTCTCCTCTCCCTCCCCTGCTCTGTGTTTCAAAATATCTCTTCGGATTCTTTCCTCTAGACAAAACCTTTGCAAATACTGCAGCCTGTCTCAAGATTGCGTTCCTGTTGCTCTCTGAATGAGTTCTAAAGTTTCCTGTTAAGGACACAGCACCTAGGTCTACGTGGTGATGGTCCACTGCCTGAAGGAGCAGCTTGCAGCCATCCGAACTGTTTGATTAGGATTGCTTCTCACCCACGTACCAGCTTTGTTCATATTCAGAAATTCTCTTTCCTATTCATCAGTGTGTGACAGTTCATATCCCTAGTTGATCAAACGTGGCTTTAGCATTCCACGTAACAGCTGTCTTGAAGGCTTGTGTTCTAAGCTGGAAAAAAAATACCAACTGGTCTCATTCTTCTAAATCATAGGTGATATTGAAACCAGTTATGTCCAACATATTAAAAAGGACATAACGGTTGTAGTATAGTTACATTTTGTACAGTGTCTTTGGCTATTCTGTGATATCCAAGATTTTAAAATCGGGACATGTCAAGAGACCTGATTAAGTCATGGTGTTAAGAGTTTCTTTTTAGGATAAATGTCATATACCCGCAAAGCATTATTGGCTTCACACATTTTTTGGGGGGGACAGATTCTGAGCTAATCTTCCAGACTGTGGAGGTCTTGAGAGCCCATGAAATAAGGAAGGAGTCTCATTTTCGATATTCATGGAGAGGTTCTCACAGACTTCTGTGGATTTGGCTAATGCCATAGTTGTGATAGAAAGCTCATTGGTCTCTCATATGACGGTCCTCTTATCATCCAGTCACACAGAGAGTTTCATTTCCCTTCACAAAAATGCGATAGGGCTTAGGTCGTGATTTATCTGCCACCTAAAACTGGGTTCTCAGAAGTCACACTTGTTCCCTCAGACTGCAGAAGAACTGGTGGACTGAGTTCAGCCTTCATCTAGCTCAGTGGCTCTCAACCTTCCAAATACTGCAACCCTTTAATATGGTTCCTCATGTGATGACCCCCCCCAACCATAAAATTATTTTCATCCTTACTTCATAACTGTAACTTTTGCTACTTTTATGAATCATAATATAAATTTATGCCTTCTGATGGTTTTAGGCAACCCCTGTGAAAGGGTCCTTTAGCCCCCAACAAGGTCACAACCCACAGGTTGAAAACCACCAGTCTAGCTGCTTGCAAAGTTGAGCCCCCGAGCAGACTGAGCACAGCTGGCTCACTCCTGCCAAGCAGCGCATTGCTAATCCTGTTGTCCTGGTTGCTACTGTATATCATTTCTTCCTTTTATGGATCAGTGATTGTCTACAGACAATCTTTATTTTTTTTGTTTGTTTGTTTGTTAGTACCCAGCTAGGTGTATGGACACAGGAAAAGAGAAAAAAGCTAAACAGATGGGTTCTCACTGGTCTGCTGTAGTTCTCAGGAGTCTCTCTATCCTGCCCCTCTCTCTTCAGGCTGTCTTTAACCATGTGAACGTGAGTTAGTGGTATCAAAGATCTGGGTCAGTGTGTGTCGATCGGACCGGTCTGCCTGGTGTCACAGAACAAATCAAGCATTTAACTTCTTATGCTAGTGTGATAGTTTTTCAGCGTCTGGTGAGACCTGGGGCTTCGGCCAGTGCAGCATGCGATGGCTGTGCTTCTCACCTTCATGTGCTGTAATCGATGGCACAGACGACACTTATTAGCCTCGCCTTATGGATGAACAGCCACGTCTATGCCGGCCAAAACCTGGGTTTGTTTTTTCTTTTCTTCCCTGACACTTCAGGTAGTTAATTTGAATATGTTACATTTGTTTCAGAGCTTCTGTTTTTGTTTTTTGTTTTGTTCATCACTCTTTAGGCTCATGTGTCTTTGTAATAACAATGGCTTCTAAAGAGGGAGAGGAGAAATTTATGGAAAATTTTGTGTGTCCAATTTTAAGGTGACTTAGAACTTACCCTAGAGTTCTATTCTGGAGGCTTTGCACACGCCTGTTTGCTATCCCTCAGCTCACAAACCTCAGAACCGCGTCTTCTCTCTCTGTCTTTTCCTCTCTCACGGTTGGTAGGTACTGGGGAGGTAGTTAACCACATGGTGGCTTTGGTTTACACACTAGAACAAGCAAATGTGGTCTCCATTGGCTTGATTTACCAACCTGAACAAATGCTTTTAGCTCTTTAGTGCTGACACACTGGTAAGTAAAAATAGCTTTATTCTGAGAATGAATGTACCTGTGAGAGGGCTATTACCTTCATGAAGATAACCCACTTCTCAGAATTTGGTACGTACTAAAAAGATTGGTTTTGTTTGTTTGTTTTGTTTTAAAGAAAGACATTGGCAGCTTTCTGGGAGACTGTCATCTGAAGGAAAATGTATAAAACAAACCACCATGTCTTTAATTCACTTTAAAATTTTTTCCATGGTCCTGGTTTGTTTTATGATGGTAATTGACCTTGGCATTCTATGTAGTAATCATGTACACTGGGGGTACTGATTAAGAAAATTGGAAATAAGTAGGATGAAAGATATAGAACATCAAAGATATCCCCAAGCTCTCTGTAAATACATATTTTCCCACAAACAGTAGAACTTAACAATCAGACACAAAGTAGCAAGTGCCGTGGTAGAGGGAGTAACCATTGTTGTGCAGGGTATAAAAATGTCAGACTAGTTTCAGGAGGGGAAGTCTATGAATAACTCGTTCCAAAGCACTGAAAGGACAGAGGTCTCCTATCTGCACACTGCTGCAGAATCAAACACTGTTCTCAACCTGTGGGTCCTGTTCCCCACAGGGACCACAGATCAGATATCCTGCATAACAGATTAAGTTATAGCAGGATCCATAGTGGTAGCAACATTATAGTCCTGAAGTGGCAATGAAATAGTCCTATGGTTGGGGGGGGTGTCACCACAGCATGACGAGTCACAGCATTAGAGAGGTTGAGAGCCACTGCTATACTCTTTCCTGCTGAAGTATCATTCTTTTAATGGAAAGCATGAGTTCTGTATATGCAGTAGCCTTTTTTTTTTAAACAAAGAATATGAGACGAGGTACATTGACAATGTGCCTTTTTGTGTAAGGAAAGACTTTGTGAGTCTTATAATACACCTTCATACTATTTCTCAGATTAATTCTTTGTTCTGCTATCTTGTCTAACTATAAACCCACTGAAGTTGGTGTAACAATGCTGTTATTTGAAAAATATGTGCTTCTGAATAGTGCTTCAACCCTGGTTGATTCTGAACACACAACTATCATATAATTACTGTATTTTTTCTTTACCTATCGGCACCTGTGAAAACATTTTTATATTAACTTCTCTACTTTTAGTTTTTACATTAATAGGTGTTTTTCATTGTGACGTTCATGCGTTTGTCGAGGAGATTTCCAATTACTTGTTCTATGCAAGCTCTGTGCTTACACAATATAGAACAGTCTATATATCTTTTTAGCACACTATGAGATTATGGCATTATTTTCCAGGTAATTCACATGTCCTTCCAAAACCAGTCACTCTTCTGGACTTTGCTAGGCGTATTCTACCAACTCGTCACTTACGCCTCACCCTCGCTCTAGGATGACGTTACGGTTCTTTAAAGATTAAAAAATGTCAGTAAATATTCATAACATGGTGATTTTTATCGTTAAAAATACCTGAACATGAGTAATTTTTTCCCCAGGTCAAGGAACTGGATCTAGGGCCTCATAGGTGCCAGACAATTACTCTACCACTGGTCTGTTCTAAACGTTTTTAAAGACAGGATTTCCCTAAGGTGCCCATGGTGGCCTTAAGTTTACTCTGTAGGCCAGGCAGTCCTTGAACTTGTGATTTTTCTACCTCAGCTTACAAACACTCTCTCTCTCTCTCTCTCTCTCTCTCTCTCTCTCTCTCTCCATTTATAAGTAAATATATACATAAATATATTCATACATACTTATATATTTCCAGTAGCATAAGTATCATATATATATATACATACACATATATATACATATATATATGAGAAAAAAGACAAAATGGTATGTATTTGTGCATTTATTATTTTTATTCAATAGGAAACAATATGAGTTTACTTCCACAACCAACTATTACAGCTAAAAGAAAGTACATTTTCATTACCCATTCACCTGTTGCGTGACATCTAGGCTCGTTCCCCGTGTTTCTCCTGTCAGAGGAATGCCGATAGACATGGACTCGCAAGTGTATCTGTAGTGCGGAAAGTGTGGACTGGGGCCAAGGGGCGACGGCAGGGGAGAGAGATCAACTGAAGTGGAATATGCATACAAACCCCAAGGAAACAGTATGCCGCGAGTTTGTTTAAGAATGAAAAATTCAAACTAACAAAAAGGGAATGATTGCCTTGCCTCTAAGGGAAAACACCAAGACCTGTCCGTTTTCAGTTCTTCAAATTCCGTGTGGTTCCTTGAACTGTGACCTGGTCATGCCCCAGCCCCAACAATAACTGTGATATGAAATGGAATTGGAGAGTGACCTTGAAATTGACAAGACCTGAGTTTCCTGCATCCCCAGTACCATCAGTATTGGGGTTTATGACACATCTTTCCTTCTATGTGAGACAGAATGAGTTTCCATTTTTATTTATAATACAAGGGGGGTATACCTATGTTCAAATTCTTTGAGTAGCAAAAAGGAATCTCATGTCAGCCTAACTTAACAGCTTCAACTCTCCATGGAGCAATACATAAATAAATAAATAAATAAATAAATAAATAAATAAAAAATAAGCAAACAAGCACTACTGCAAACTGATGCTGACCCCGGGGTTAGCTAAAGTAAATTTGTAGCCAGAGTACAGAATTAATGAGAATTAAAATACTCTTAAAATAGCAAATTAGAAGCTTTAAACTCAGTAATTTCCTTGATGATATTTACCTAATTACCATTTTATAGTACCTGTTGAAGAAGCGATGAGCCGTCTATCTTTAGAACAATTAATTTCGGCTCTTTGCATGTGTAATGGGTAACTAAGAAAAAGAGAACCCGGGACCGCGTAATCATGCCTGTGCTATTTTCTCCGATGCGGAGTGGGACGGTAACCTGATCGCATAATGACTTATACCCAGGAGAACCATAGGATGAGTTCTTTTGCAATGAGCTTAGTGGCATTAGTAGGTTGCCTCTACACAGACCCGGCTTTGCAGCAGTCACAGGCTTTTGCATGACAAATACTTCCTACAGACCGATTTAACAACTAGCCTTCATCTTAAAAAGAAAAATCTTGAAAATTGGTAATCAGCGCTTTTAGCACATCCAATACATGATTCGGTGACTTAGTTACTTCTTCCCGACGACGATAAGTGAAGTAGGTTAATTGCACCAGTGACAACAATTCTTCATCCCTCATATACATAGCCTGTGCCATGCTGCCTTGCGATGTCTTCCTGCTGATTTTCTGGGTCCATCCGGGAAACTTGCTTTGGCCAAGGAGACGTACGTAGTTATGATACAATTGGAAGGTCGAAACAATTCATAGTTTTACTCTTTCCCTTGAAAGACGCTGTCACCCTGCAGGATAAGCTGAAGGCATTGGGAGAATACCTTGTTCCTACCTTGGCTTACGTGTCAGGATAAAAGGCTGCTTAGATGATAGTGAAAGAAATATAAAAGCAACTCGGGAAATAGAGTCAAAAAAAAAAAAAAAAAAAAAGCAACCAAAACCAATGCCAAAGGCTGACGTGGAGCAGAACTCACACTACAAAGAAGAAAGACGAGTTCAGATTGAATATAGTCAACTGTGAATGTGTCTTCCTTCACAGACAGAGAGGGTGCAGGAGGGCCTCATCTCAAACACGGAGGTCCGCAGTCAAGTTATCCCTTACGTGTACTACCTATGATCGATTACTTTACACGTGTGTTCATTTCTTAGCCCTAAGGCCTGCAGCCATCCAGACATCGGTGATCTTAGAGGCTACTCCAACTTGCTGTTTGACTCTTGACAATCCAAACGTCAAAATTTCAGGAATTTTGCAGGCCGGTTGCTAGACACAGTGGTTCCTAGAAACTACACAGTACAAAACTAAGTGATATGCAATTAAGCTTATACGTACCCGCATCATCTTTTAAGTGTTTTCTGCGTCCTTGAGGTGACTTACATCTATTTTATCTGTACTGAGGAGATATTGTATAACAGAGAGCAGCCACCCATCTCTCCCAAGCTCTGTACAATGTTTGGTTGTTAGCTTAAAGTAGCCACGGAAGGAAACTGGCTGGCTAGCTCTATAAATCAGAGATCCCCTGTCCTGGGCCAGTTGTTAGGCCCTTACCAGCATATCACTGAAGAGATGAGAGACCGTAGCTTTCCTACAGCAAATCCCGAGTCCCACCACTGTGCTAGTTATGGGAAGCAGAAACGCATTCAGAACATGGCTTCCCAATATTTGGTGTTATTGGAGAGCCACACTGCTGCCTGAGGTGTCTCAAGAGTCCTAGAAAAATAACTAAATAGACCATTTTATTTATGTCCCATTCAAAGAGACACTGTTTCCTTCAGCTTAAACAGATTAATCACCGGACATTTCTGTTTCTGACTTGCTTAAACTTTTGCCATTCCTACTTATAGAAATTTCAATTTTTACCAGCTCTTCATAAAAGTCATTTTTAGGGCTGAGGAGATGGCTTGGCGGGTAAAATGCTTATTTGTGAGTACCTGAGGTTGGATTCCCTAGGACCCACCAAACCAAAGTAAAACAAAACTGATTTGTTGGCGCTGGAGAAGAGCTAGCTGAGCCTGGAGGATTCTTGGAGCTTGAACCCAGACAAAAACCCTAGCAAGTTCCATATTCACCAAGAGACCATGCAGGAAGGGAATAATATGGATTGCGGTATAACAGGGCACTCAGTGTTCTCCTCTGTCTTCTGCATGTTTACATACAAGTGCAATCTCACATACACACACATACATATAACACATACACATACACACACATACATATAACACATACACATACAAACACACACATATGCACACACGCACATGTATATACACATATACACATGTGTACATACATACATATATACACATACATACATGCATACACACATCAGACACATATACACACATGCATACATACATATATGTACACACACATATGCACATGCATCATACATACATGCATCACACACATACACACCCATACACATACATACACACATGCACACATTACATACACACACATGTACACACACCACAGAAATAAATAGAAAAAGAATATCTGAAGTAATTCATACACATAATATACTGAAAATATCAAACATTGGGGCTAGAATGTGCCAGAATATTATTCCTCAAATTCTAACTATGTACATATTGCATGAACTATTATAGTCGAAAACTACACCGACATGATGTAACAGAAAAACTCATTTAACTGTGCTACGTACAGATGGCTTGTTCAGTGACCTACGTGTATCAGTAGGAAGGAAAGCTAGAGGTGCCCTGTGAGAACAGGTGCCCACTAGCCATATGGAGACACAGTCTTTAGGATGTTCTTAGGATAAAAAAGCCGCTGGGGCAAGTTTGGCTTATTAAACACCATAGTAATAATACCTTTAAATGTGAATAAAGAATTGTGAATACTCACTTAATAGTTAGGATCCCAGTAGAGATGGCCCTAATTTTTTAAAAATTTCCAGTTATTTAATGACTGAGAAGTAATTATGAGTGAGGTTGCTTTGATCTGAGCTTTGGAGCAAGAAAAAAACATGTCAAGCATAGAAAACTTTAGTGGCATTTAACAAAATACTAACCAAAAAAATATCAGTGCATTAGTCACTTTTATCCTAGACTGTTAAGAAACTTATTGGTTACACTTTAATCTGTTTATAGTCTCTTCCTCTTTATAGATTATAATTAGTATGCACTAGATGTCTATAGCTTTTTGTCGATGATGAGAGTCTGTGTGTGTGTGTGTGTGTGTGTGTGTGTGCGCGCGCGCGCGCGCTCGTGTGTGTAGTCTGCATAAATGCACCCTACAGACAAAATTATGGCTTTGCTCGTTGAATTCTGTTACTTGTGAATCTTACTTGTTATTCCAGTTACATTAATATAATTACATTACATTAATGCTAGACGATAAAATTTAGATATGAAAATACTAGGCCAATTCATTATCATTGCTGGTTTAGTATGGCAATACCCCTCTCTCTCTCTCTCTCTCTCTCTCTCTCTCTCTCTCTTTCTCTCTGTATGCATATATGTTGTCTCCATAAATGTATGTGTGAAAGTGCACATGGTTTTGCATGTGTGTGTGTGCACATGTGTGTACACACACACGTGTGTGTGTGTGTGTGTGTGTGTGTGTGTGTGTGTGTGTAGGGCAGGGATTGACATCAGGATGTCATCCTCAGTTGCTTCTCCACCTCATTTTTGATACAAGTTGTCTTGCTGGACCCAGAGCTTGCTACTTTGTCTAGACTGGCTGGCCACAAGTTCCTGAGATCCATCTGTTTTCAATGTCTAGTCCTGAGGTTGCAGATATATAAAACCATGCCTGGCTTTCATGTGGAGTCTATGGATCCAAACCCAGGTCCATAACACCATTTACCTGCTGAGCTGACTGTTGTCCTGCCGAGCCGTTTCCACAGCCCAGTGTTAGGGGCTTTCTTTATGACACAAACTCAAGTTTTATGCTAAGGTGCAAAATTACCTCAGATGATGAAAGACATAGACAAGAAAGAACACATTTAACCAGCTTGGACAAGGCTCTGTAAATATGGACGAATGACACATCTGGGTAATGTGGAGAGGAGTCAGCTGTGTCATTGACAGTGAATCTCTTTTCTTGTGCCAGACATTTAGTGGACAGAAATCTAAATTACTTAATTTACTTCACCTATTGGATGTTTTTTTTCCTTCTTCTTCTTCTTATCCTCAATCAAGTATTCATTTGGGTGAAGGAGGAAAACATCTTTTATAAATGAACAAGTTACAAGAGTGTCAGGGGAAAATAACCTAAAAAGCCAGGCTTGTCTGTCAGTTCTGTGTTGTTAGAATGAGGTTCTCTTTGGCCATCAAACAGATTTCTTGAAAGCCAAAACTAAACGCTGTCGCTTGAAATTCAGTCCTTTATGTGCATACTCTTGTGTGCATTCTGGGGATGCGTTAGGTGTTACACCCTAAGAGCTTTTTATTACCTTCTAAAAGGTTGACTAAAAGTGCAGTGTCACACTTAGGATTTCTGTTGCTGTGGTAAAACACCACAATCAAAAGCAACGTATGGAAGAAAGAGTTTATTTCTTCCCACCACTCTCTGTGTATGTTCATCGAGGAAAGTCGGGGCAGGAACTCAAGGCAGGAACCTGGAGCCATGGAGGAATGCTGCTTACTGCCTTGCTCCTCCTGGTTTGCTCAGCCTGCTTTATTATGTAACTCAGAGCCACCTGCCCAAGGTTGCCACTACCCACAGTGAGCTGGGCCTTCTTCCCACATCACTCCTTAATTAGAAAATGTACTACAGGCTTATTAAAAAATCAATCATTTTCTCAATTGAGAATCTTTCTTTCCACATGGCTCTTGCTTATTTAGGGTTGATGAAAAAAAAAAAAAAAAAAAACAAAACCAACCTGGACAGTCAGAGATAGCCAATGGACTGACACCTAGTTGAGAAGGTATTTTAATCTACACATGGATCAGAGACCTCAACAGAAACATGAAACTCTGAAACTTGCAGAAGAGAAGGTGGGAAGTTGTCACAACATCCAAATATAGGCAAAGATTAACTAACAGGACTCTGGTCACTCAGGAAAGAACGTGAACAGCTAACAAATGGGACCTCAGGAAATGGAAAAATTTCCACAGAGCAAAGGCAACAGTCCAGTGAAGAGACAGCCTATGAAATGAGGCAACCTTTGCCATCTGTACACATGACTGAGGATTAATCGCCAGAAAACACCAAGAGCTCAAAAACCAAAACAAACAACGTAATGAAGTGGGCTGTAGAAACAGAGAATTCTCAGAATAAGACGCAAAGGGCTTGTAACCTCTTACGAAGCATCCTCAGTCACCAAGGAAATGCAGATTAACAGCACTTTGAGATTCTATCAGAATGGCATTCAGGGAATAATCAAATAACAATGACTTCAAGAAGCAGGGGGTTGTGGGGAGGGAACCCATATTCTCTATTGATGGGAGTGCAGACTGATTCAGCTACTGTGGAAATCAGTGTGAAGAAAGGTTTTCCAAAATCGAGAAACAGAACTGCCAGGTGGGGCGTCCTCCTTAAAGACTCCATATCCTACTAGAGAGATATTTGCTCGTCCATATCCATAACCTCAGCGCCCTATTCACCATAGCTGGGGCTGAAGGTGACTCCGTGCTACATACACACAATGGGGTTTCGTTTAGCTGTAAAGGGAAATCGAATCCTGTGGGTAAGCACATGTTACTGTGGAAAGGTTATACTGATCGAGGCATAGGAAAACAGGTAAACAAATACCACATGTTCTCCCTCCTACCTTGTTCCCAGCTTTGAATCTCTAGTGCATGCTCGATTCGGAGTTCGTCTAGAAGCCAGGAAAGTAGGAAGAGGCCATTTGGAGGGAGACGCCTTAAGGGATGGGTGAGATTAGAATCCAGGTCATAGGGAAGCAGAGGGGAGAAACACCAGGAGTAGAGAGGTTCCAGAAGAGAGGGGCGTCTAAAGGGAAATACCCAGCATGGCTAGAAAGTCTGTTCTCAGAAACTTTTATCAAACAGAACCTCCAATGTTAGGTGTGGGGTGATAAGTTATTGATCAGAGGGACCCCAAAGCCTCCAAATAACACAGGATCTCACCATTCCTCTTGTTTGAACTGGTTGATAAGACCATTTCGAAGACCCCACAAATGTTCATTGTATGTTATGGAGAAGGCCAGAAGAACTGATCTGGAAGCTTCTTTGCTGGTTCTCTTTCATAGTGTCAAAGGTACTATTCAGCTGCTGAGGGAAAAGGGAATCAATGGTCTTATCTAGCTGTGAACCCCAGGATCCGTGACATTAACCTGATAGGCATGATGTGCCCATGTGTGCCATCGTGGCATGACACTTGTGGGACTTGCCAGCCACTCTCTAATTGGGCCTGCTCTGCAGAGAATTACTACATCTTTGTAACTACAAACCCAGTCAGAAACCCCAGGGTGGAGGTCAGCAAAGGCTCAGTGGGTGAAGGCATTTGCTGAACAAGCCTAGAAGCCAGAACCCAGTTTGAGCCCCAGAGCCTATGTAAAGGTGGGAGGAGAGAACCAGTTCTACAAAGTTGTCCCCTGACATCCACACGTGTGCTATGGCATGAGTATTCCATACGCAGATGCTACACAAACACTAATCAATTTTTAAAACACGTTTAGGAGAACCAGTGATAGAGCACCTTTGATTTCCTCTATGTATAATTAAAAATAGCGATTAAATAAGGATTCTGAAAAGTCTTATTACTATAGAGTAATGTCTTATTTCATAAAAATTTGTTGTTTTTGATACCAAGAAAGAAATGCGGGATACAGAGTAACTAGCAAAGGAAGGTGATTTAAGAATCATGGAGCTATTGTCATCTTGACTGTACAGTATTACAGGAAATAAAATAAAATATTATTTTTAAATTGCTAAGCTTAAGTTTACACTTCAGTGCTTGAAAAATGTACAAGCATGGTGCAACCTCTGGACTACTGAATAAACTGAACCTGGCAAACAGAATTTGAGACAAACGGCTCTGGGTTGCGCTCCTCTAACCTGGATTCAGTCACTGAGCACAGAAACCCATGGCTATAATTAGGAACTCAGTCTAGAGAAATTAATTTTACTTTATTACAAGAGCTTTAAGTCCCAATGGAGGAAGCTAAGTGAGTATTTACCTCTAACTAATCAGAGGAAGCTGGGAAGCCCAGCTGCCTGACGCTTCCCTGCAGTCAAGGTTTTCCTTCTGAAACTCCTCAGTCCAGTTGAGACTCTCAAGTTGTATGTTACAATATATGAAAGAAAGGAAGAAAAACCAGTCGCTAAATACACACTTAAAAGTTTCCCTCAGTGATTTGCCCAGCCACCTTAGCGTGTGTATCCTGATAACGGGCCACTTCTGTTGAGTAGGCAGTAGTCATAATATACAGCCTAGAGATACATAGATATGTAGCCAGAGATAGCTCAGTTAAGTTACCAAACTCTACTGAAGTATAAAATGATTTACTTTAAATTCCGATTGATATTAAAAATGAGCATTTCCATTATTTGTCAAGGGCATGGAACATGACAGGCACCCGATATGTGTTTTGCATCTTTAAATTTAATCCTCGGGGTTGGGGGATTTAGCTCAGTGGTAGAGCGCTTGCCTAGCAAGCGCAAGGCCCTGGGTTTGGTCCCCAGCTCCGAAAAAAAAAAAAAAAAAAAAAAAAAAAAAAAAAAGAAATTGAATCCTCACAAGATTGACAAAGTATGTGTGACCCATTTTTTTCTTTACTTGAGAGAGAAGTACCTGGGACAGACAAGATAAGCCACTTGCTTTGGAACATGTTGCTTCCGAATCACACAGTCTAACCAAACCTTTGACATTCAGCTACAGGCTCGCCTACATGGTTCTCTGTTTCCTCCGTTGTAGCTGGAGTTCCCCGACAGTTTGGCTTTGATGAAGAGGGAATGCACAAAATGAGAAAAAAAATCCATCAAATCTATTTTTGATCTGTAGACAGAGAGTTAGAACCACATTCACACTCTGAGTTGAAAAAGTGCAGGAGGGACTTTGGGGGGTTCTTTGTTACTTTTGAGGTAACCCCTTTCCTTGGTATGTTGATGTACCAAGAAAAATAAAGGACAGAAAAACATTTCTCATGTTTTACATTTTATGTGTTTGAGTGTTTGCCTGCATGTATGAACATGTATGTGTTCCTCGTCCCTCAGAAGCCAGACAACGGCATTAAATCTGGAACTGGAGTCTACACTTGGTTGTGAGCTGCCGTGTAGATGCTAAGAGCTGAACCCAGGTCCTCGGTAAGAGCAACTCTTAGCCACTGAGTCACCTCTCCTGCCCTTTTCCCCCGCATTATTACATGGTTTAATACATATAAAGTTCTTAGCACTATATACGACATTATCACATGGCAAAACATTATTAGGAAGGAGCTGGAACTTAGTAAGCAGCATGTTTCACTGAAGCCATACCAGAGGAAAATGAAAATCAATGCTGTATAGAAGCAACTTAAGGGGAAAGGGGTTTACTCTTTACTGGGTTTACTCCCACTTGGAAGGGGTGCGTGTATTACAGCAGCAAGGTATGGCAGAGTTCATGGTGGTGGGATCGTGGGTGGGGCACTTTCACATCCTGATGGCCCCGGAAGCAGAGAGAGCAGAACACAGTGACACTCGACTGGCTTTTCCCTTTTTCTCTTTTTATTCAGTCAGGACCCAGTCACCAGGTTATGGGACAGTGGCACCCACATCTGTGTCCCATCATTAAATCCCATCTGGAAATATATCAGGCATCCCCAAAACGTACCTCATGAATACCCTAGGGAATTCTGCAATCAAACTGTCAATCAAAATTCGCCACCACCGCAGACATACTTAGAATGGAAACAACGAACATGTCCATCAATTTATGAAGAGAAAAGTGAAATGTAATACATATTACATATAACTATATTAGGATATTGCACGTCAACATAAAGCATGGGGCTCTGGTACACACTGCAGCATCAATGAAGCATCAATACTTCACAATGAGGGAAAGAAGCCAGTTATAAAAGTCTACGTATTACATAGTCCCGTTTCTATTCATTGTCCAGAGTGGACACTCCATAGACATGAACCATAGACTAATCATTTCCTAGAGTTTGCAGATATGGAGGTACTAGAGAATAATCAAGTTCCTGCTCATAAAAATGGACTTTCTAAAAGTGAAACCAAATCATCTAAACTTACATTGGGTAATGACTGGACAATTGTATTAATATATAACTACTTTATTATATTATAACATATATACCATGTACAATACATACTATATCATATATTACATACTATATTACATTATATATTATACATTATACACTACTATATATTATAGTATATAATATAGTATACCATATACTACACATTATAGTATACAATATAGTATACCATATACCATACATTATAGTATATACTATACTATACAATATACAATATATACTATATTATATATAATATATATATATATAACTTTGTGACCTATACCTCTACAAATCTTTTTAAAACGACAACCATACAAGGAACCTGACCAAACAAACAAACAAACAAACCAAAAAAAAAAAATCAAAAACAAAAAAACCCAATGAATTCCTCAGTAAAACAAAACCCAATGAAACAAGTGAGAGCATCTGTGCGTTATTTGATGACTTCATTGCCCAGAGAAATCCTTCAAAGAATTTCAAAAGTCAGTCGTTCGAGTTGGTTGTTAAACAGATCTTAAGCATGCGGGTGTATGTCGTGCGAAGCCGTCACCTGCGGCACATCTTCAGTGAGGTTTAAGAAAGAGCGGCTAGAGAAGCGGCCTTGGATGCTCCTCTGAGCTGCCAGCCACTCCCTCCTCCTCGTCCCACCCTCTCGGCTCCCTGAAATTCTACTGCAGCTGCGCGGGGTTCCTGGTAGAGCCAGAGTAAGTAGAAGGTGGAAAGCTAGGTGAAAGAGGAAGTCGTCATTTGTTCTGGGGCGAAACGCTTCTGTGGTGTAGCTGTACAGGAGTCGTACTCCTGTAAGATGACCCTCACGCGTGCTCCCGTGAGGAAGCTCAACAAGCCCACTGGTTCACCGAGGAAGGCTTGAGTGGATTCAGTATCTTGTCTGCCGCCGGTGCCCTGTCTGGGGCGATTACTTCACAATTCTCAAGGGGAAGTTAATATTGCCACTATTTTATGGTCAATGTAGATATGTGTTATGTTCTCATAGAGGCCATTAACTTGCTTACTTAGTTTACCCATAAATAATTATGTCAACATCTTTAGGAGATCTTGTTTTCAAATGTGTGGAGTGGAATGCAAGTATCATCAAATGAGTTAAAGGAAAGAAAAACAAGTCCTCATTTAAAACTTGAACTGTGGGCTGGAGAGGTGGCTTAGTGGTTAAGAGTGCTGACTATTTGTCCAGAGGTCCTGAGTTCAATTCCCAGCAACCACAGGGTGGCTCACAACCATCTGTAAAGGGATCCGAGGCCCTCTTTTGGTGTGTCTGAAGACAATGACAGTGTTCTCCTATACGTTAATATTAATTAATTAAAAAAAACAGAAAAAACTTGAATTGTTTAGACCAGTATAAACTCATGATTATTTTTACTTAAAATAAAATTAGGTCTTAGTTTCACTCACTAAAAATTCCTGGAAATAATTTCAACAGAGTAAACATTATCCATGACCAACCTTTGAAAGTACCTTTTTGAACTAAAAGTAACCAGAGATCCTCAGAGAAATGCTGGTGCCTCCTCTTGGGAAGAAATGCATTTGCCTGCAACGGTTTAAGATGCTAGGGAGGAAAGTGTCCAAAGACCCTTTGTCCTTTTCAGGAAGACTCAAGATACCACAGTGTCAGCACCACTAGGGGCTAGGTTAAGAGCACTGACTGCTCTTTCTGAGGTCCTGAGTTCACCCCCAAACAATGAATTCTAGCCACTGTAATCAATCTGGTGCCCCTTCTGGTGTGTTGGAAGACAGACTGTACTGATATGTAATAAATGAATAAATCTTTAAAAAAAAAAGAACGGTCTATGAGTCAACAAAACAATGATTCCGACGGACTGAATCAAGCTCATTAAGACTTAGGAATTCAACAAAACATTTTGAGAGAGCTAGAAAGAGGGCTCCGTGGTTAAGGCTTCTTCCCGCTCTTTCAGAAGACCCAAGAGTGAGTCCCACACGTCAGCTTCTCACAACTGCCTTTGATTCCAGACCCAGGAGGAATCTACATCTCCAGTCAACAAGGGCATCTGCATTCACCTGCTCATGTACACAACGATTAAGATAATAAAAATAAGTCTTTTAAAAACTAATTTCCGGGGAGCAAGATGACTTGGTGGGTAGAGGTGCTTGTTACGAAAACTAATGACTGGAGTCCAGCTACCACAACCTGGGCAAAATGTCATGAGGTAACAAACTCCCAGAGTTGTCCTCTGACCTTCATATGTAAGCTGTGGCATGTGTGTTCTCATGCACACATAAAATACATACATGCATACGTACATACATGCATACATACAAAATGCAAAGTGTATTGGTCACTTTCCAAGCTTACTAGGCACCATATCAGTATTCTGAGAACTAGCCAACAAGAGGAAATAAAAATAAAGTCTTAAGTTTACCTGGCTACGATCTGTGGAGTCAAAGAATCAAAAGTTCTTAGAAGAATTCCACCTTACAAACTTAAAAGGACATATGCAAGAAACAGGTCACGACATCTAATGAGAGGACTCACTTTGACTGGGAGAAGAATTAAGAGGGAGCTATCTAGAGAAAGCTTCACTGGAGAGATTAGACAGACGGTATCTAAGCCCACGGAAGCATTTCAAGTAACAAGAGACAACCAGATGTTCTGTGCCCTCCTGATAGGATGTAGTCAAGAGTATTCAATATCACCTGCAAAACATGCAGGCTAGCAAAATGAACTCTGACCTTAGGAATGAATTGTTGTTCTTCCGGAAACACCAAGAAGAGGAACATTTTTAAGATTCAATGAGCTATGTACAGAGAGGAAAGTTCCAATGTGCTTTAGCAAGTGAACGGCAAGGAACAAAGAAGGGAGAATTATTTCTGTTACTGAAAGAATCTGGTATTACTTTCAATTCAATGCAAGGATAGTTTTTACTTAAATAATGATTACGGAAGTCACAGGAAAATCATATGGCCCACTAACATGTCACAGCGCATGTCTGGGCACCGAGAGGTCATTAGACTACAGGATGTTCTATGGTATGTTGACGCTTGGTTGAGATGTTAGGTTGGTAAGATCTATGGTTCTTTTCTTTCTTAATGATGTTTATGCGCATGTGCAAAACTGGCTGGAACAGACACAAAACAGCAGTTAGTGGTCAAAAGTTCATGATCACACGAAAAAGTAATCCTGAACTTATGCCTAAAATTCGCTTTAATGAAAGGAGGGTTTTCAGAGCAACAACAATGGGGAAAAAAAAACCAAACCCATGTTACATTTTATAAAAAAAAATCAATGAAAAATAAACCACTAGGTTGCTCTAACACACAAAGATGCTGGTTTCAAATGTACTCAAACTACACAATAGGAAGTAGGCCAAGTATGGTGGGTTCTGTTTTTTAAAGATAGCCACACCCACATCTTGCTTTCCATGTGACCCTTTTAAAGGAGGTTTTTGAAAACTGCCCAAGAAGTTATTCCCCACCCCCCTATGTGAACTACTTGAATCTTGTTTGTCCCTTGGACTAGCCTTGATTAACAGAATGGTGAACAAATGAGCATGCTGGCTATGATGAGAGCTCCTGTTTGCCATTACCACATACTAGAGTCTGGCGAAGAGATCCAGCTTCCTGGCTACAGAAACCACACAGAGAAGGATGCCCGTCCAGCCTCTGCCTGCCCAGTCGTTACTGCCAAGTTGTCAGACTTGACAACAGAGCCTTCTAGGCATCTGGACCTAACTCCATCACAGCTAAATGGGAGCCCAGAACCCATGGATCTGTCACTTGTATACGGTCACACGAGTGGCCACAACCGATGCCACACGAGGAAGAAAGGCCATTAAGCTGCAGTCTATGAATTCCTCAGCAAATAATGTCACTTCAGTTTGCGGTTCAGCAACAATGACAACATACGTAAGGGGTCAACTCAAATGCCATCCTGGCCTCTGAAGTCTTTATACGTAAGCTTGTTTAAAAAAAAAATAGCAAAACCAATCAAACAAAAACCCCCATAAACAGAGTTTAGGTGCTAGAATGATGAACTTGACTTACAATTCCATATATTATGTGCAAATTGAAGGGAAAACTATAAGCCCTGGCCAAAGTCAGTCCTCAAAGACTTAGGATTGGGTTTGACAGGGTGAGGCTGACACATAGATGGGTAAACTCCAGATCTAGCATAGAATGGAGGCATCACAAGGCTGTAGATCGTCTTGTTGTGTTGAAATGCTGAAAGAGTGGGACAGCACCCTCGCTAGCTATTTTTCAGAGAGAAGGATAAGGATCTTAAATCATATGACAAAAATGGAGAGAAACTACCAAGAATAAAAGTTATGGCTCCACAGATTTGGGGAGTGCTGACTACGCACACTTTGCTCTCTCACCCTTGTTATCCAAGCGGCATGCTGCACAAGCCTGTGTCCCCCAATGTAGTGGCTTCATCAACACTACCAGCACCTCCACTACCCTTCCTGGAAGAAGGGCCGAGGGAAAAGCAATGACCTGAAGGGGAAGAGAGGGAGAGAGGAGACACAGGGGGTGGGTGGGAGAGAGAGAGACAGAGAGACAGAGAGACAGAAAGAGAGACAGAGAGACAGAGAGAGAGAGACAGAGAGACAGAGAGAGACAGAGAGACAGAGAGACAGAGACTCAGAGAGAGACAGAGACAGAGAGACAGAGACACAGAGAGACAGAGAGAAATACAGAGACACACAGAGAGAAGAGAGACAGAGAGAGGAACAGGGCAAAGGAAGAAGCAAGGAAGAGGAGAAAGGGATGGACAAAAGCTCCTGGTAAAGACCATGAGCAGTGAGGGAGGATGAAGAGAGTAAGCAGGAACATGGTGATATATGACTTGAGAAACAAGCGTCTTAAGGAACTTTATTTGTCCTATGTAATCTAGGCTTTTACAACATTTAGTAACGATGTTTTCTTGATAGTCTATGGGTGAGGCAATAGAGATGGACTGAAAAAACACAACTTGGTTATTGTTATTTCTTCTGCTAGGTTATCTACTGAAGGTTAGCTCTCTTCACGTCTGAGCTCTTCAGCATATCCGAGAGGTTAAAATACTGTCACAAAGCAATCATGGTATCTTTCTCTCTAACGTACAGTCTACTAGGGGCCTTAGTTATTCCAAAACACAATAGTTCAAATTTAATATAGTGCCATCAAAACAGAAGATGTCAGATTATTCAAGCCATAGGCTTTTTCGAGAAACACATTTATTAAGTTGCCATGTTTGAATCTGTTTTAGGAACAGATTTTATCCAAATACGATTTTACATCGAGAAACTGAGAAGCATTTTAAAGTTGGTTTTGTTAATTTAATACATTGAATCGGTTTTAAGGTAAAGTTAACAGCTTTTCTTCCTTTGGGGAGATAAGTGCCCTCCTCTTCAGTGACCCAATTATTGAATGAGACTTCTATGCTCTGTAAGTTTTAGTCAAGAATTGGCTAACAAGGTCACTTGGGGTGGGAGTGCAGAGGAACGCACTACACACATTTAATGAGTTCTACAAGAATTCCACCATCTTGGAAACTGTCACTCAGACTGTCAGCCAGGGGTGATTAAAGTCTGGCCTCTGGTCCCCAGGCCTTCCTTCCCAGAGACTTCTCAGAGTAAATGGTAGCTTTACTCATCACCAGATAGAAGAGACCCCGATCATTCAAAACCTGTAGTCATCTGCTTCATTCTGCTTCTGAGAAAGCACACTGGCCATCCATCAATACTGCTGCTCTAAGGAATAAAGCCTATATCATCATCTTCACAAGTTATAAGCGGCTTCAGGTTGCTAATTCATTAACACTTCCAAGAGCCCATGGCCAAGGTTGATACGAATAAACAGAAGCATTAAGATGCAGAGAATTGAGTTGACATGTTCTGGATGTGCTGAGTCCAACAGGAAAAAGAGCTGTGAAGAACCTTTCCTCAGTATAGATGCTACAAGAACTTGTGAATGAATGGAGAATTGTTTACCTTTCCTGGAAGTGTGGACAATTTTCACCTTATGTGCTAATTAACTTATTTAATAGTTTGTCTCTCCACCTTTGCTTTTTTAATCTGGAAATGCTCACACTCAAGTTTTCCTTTATAACTTTTCATTGTTGCCCAGAGCTTGACATTTGGACATTTCATAATAATTCTTTTGTTTTATATTACTTGGATCAATAGTTTCTGACCAGTAATATTTAGGCATGAATTGTAGCACACTGTCTTTTCAATATGTCCAGTAAGTTTGTCTGTATATTCTGGTCTGCAACAAAATATCAGATGTGTTAGTTACTGATTTTTTTTTTATTCACTTCTGTTGTGGCTAAAAAAATATATTTTGTGTGACTTTGGTGACTTTACCATGTACACTTGAAAGTTATGTGTATTTTGTAGTTAGGGATATAGTTTACTCACGTACACTATTATTGATTTTGCCTAGGTTCTTGTCATCTTCCTCAAGCCCTAAGCTTCCCTCTTGTGATGATTGGAATATACTTGACCCAGGGAGTGGCACTATTTAGAGGTGTGACCTTCTTGGAGTAGGTGTGGCCTTGTTGGAGTAGGTGTGGTCTTGTTGGAGTAGGTGTGGTCTTGTTGGAGTAGGTGTGGTCTTGTTGGAGTAGGTGTGGTCTTGTTGGAGTAGGTGTGGTCTTGTTGGAGTAGGTGTGGTCTTGTTGGAGTGGGCGTGTCACTGTGGGCGTGGGCTTTAATACCCTAGTCCTCACTGCCTGGAAGTGAGTATTCTGCTAGCAGCCTTCAGATGAAGATGTAGAACTCTCAGCTCTGCCTGCACCATGCCTGTCTGGATGCTGCCATGTTCCTGCCTTGATAATCGACTGAACCTCTGAACCTGTAAGCCAGCCCCAATTAAATGTTGTCCTTATAAGAGTTGCCTTGGTCATGGTGTCTGTTCATAGCAGTAAAACCCTAACTAAGACACCTCTGGTATTTCCTACTGTTTCTAAAGAACCATGATTAGAACCTTGGTTTCCAATGTTTATAGGCCCTTTCCCCTGGCTGCCACCAATATTTTCTGGGTTCCTCTTTTCTGAAGTAATGTACTCACACTTGTACTTAGAATGGCTGTGTTTTCCCCTTGTTCTGACTGCCAATTTCTTCATGTGGGGAACCATGAATTTTCTCTTGATGTTTTAATCATTCCAGAAAGCTTTTGTCTTTATGTTTCCAGATGGTTCCCACACCTTGGTGTATCCCATTTGTTCTTCTGGTGGGCAGAAGGAACAAAGGCTTCTAGGAGACTAAGGCATCCAAGTTTGCCTGAGAGTTGT
Organism: Rattus rattus; assembly: GCF_011064425.1. Classification (NCBI taxonomy): domain Eukaryota; kingdom Metazoa; phylum Chordata; class Mammalia; order Rodentia; family Muridae; genus Rattus; species Rattus rattus. Next base: position 16,238,097 of record NC_046171.1, on the reverse strand, counting down.
CCTAAATTCCAATAACAGAGGAAGAGGAGGATGAGGAAGAGGAGGATGAGGAAGAGGAGGATGAGGAAGAGGAGGATGAGGAAGAGGAGGAGGAGGAAGTGGAGGAGGAGGAAGAGGAGGAGGAAGAGGAGGAGGAAGAGGAGGAGGAGGAGGAAGAAGGAGAGAGGGAGGAAAAGGAAGAAGAAGAAGAAAGAGGAGGATGACGAGAAGAAGGAAAAGAGAGGATGTGGGCAGGGATTTTAGCTCTCATCCTTGGCTTGTTCTTCATGTCTGAGAAGTACTCTATAGTATTCCAGCATGAAAATTCGCCTATCATCCTTCTGCAAAGATGGCGTCTGAGCATCCCGTAGTCACAGTTCATCACCAGCTCATTGGATTATTAGGCTAAACTCTTTAGCTTATGACATTAATGCTCTCCTTAGTCATCTCCAGAGGATGCTATGCTGGAATTCAGTAAATAACTGAGTTAAACACTGCCATCACTCTGCAAAGCTTTTCAAATAACGGGCCCGATATGTATATTATGAAACAAAGTATTCAAAACAATAGGCAAAAATCAGAATTATATTGATTTGATATTTTAAAGTGTGATGTAAATGGTACAATAAAACAAAAAAGTCAATGTCCTGATAGTTGCAGTAAACAGAGTAGCAAGCCAAAGCATAGCCTCACTGTAAGTTATACACATTCACATCTGCATTTAATTCATTAGAATAAAATTTAGATGTTTATGCTATTGGGATTAAACATTTGTCTTTTATAGTCTGATTGCCTTTTCTTTACCTGCTAAGCTGTAGAGCAGAATTTCCTAGTCACAGGAGCAGCACCCTGCTCTGTCAAGGGAAACACAAGACTACCTAATTACCTGGTCAATAATTATGCAAGCGCTGTCTTATGTAACCTGATATTGCATAAGCACAATTAAGGATGTGTAGCATTTGCACAGTGTAGTAGAAACACAAAACAGGCAAAAAACCAAACCAAAACAAGACGGTCCCCTGAGTTTTCTTCTTTCTCGACTCGTTTTTGTTCTTGTTTCCATGAGCCAGTCACCACAGAGGTGAATATTAATAAAGCTACCCTTCCCTTTCAATCAAACGCTTCCATGCACTTTCCCTTCACTTCTAAGAATTAGAAATGTCTCTCAGCTTTGTTTCAGCAATGAAAAAATGAAGTGTTTTGTTTTTCCCTACAAATGAAACCAAGTAATCCATTTTTAGACGAGGGAGCCTTTGGGATAGATAGATAGATAGATAGATAGATAGATAGATAGATAGATAGATAGATAGATAGATAAATAAAAATGAAGTCTATTTCCCTTTAGCACTATTCTCTGACCCTAAGACCCTAAGGAGCAACCTCTCTGATTTCAGCTGCCCAGGTAATTGTAAGGAGGAAAGCAATTGTCTTCCCTGAAAGGCTTGGCAAGAAGGGCTGTTAGGAAGTTTGGAATGTAGGGATGTTGAACACGACGTGGCTGTTCTCCATACATCCAACAGACAACTAATGAGAACGTATGTGAATCCACAATCCTACGGCCTCAGTAGAAATGGCAAACCCTAGCTCAAGTTGTGGCAATCCCTAGCTCTTACATCCCTTCCCATCACTATATTAAACCCTTGAGATAATAAACGTATAAAGAGAAGAATATAGAGAAAATCGGGTTCATTCTGGTCCAGGCTTCTACGTTTTTCAGAACATTACCAACACCCCTTGCCCGCCCCCCCCCGTTTTAGGCAATGGCCTGAAGCCTCCATGACCCTGAAGCAGGGTTAACCTTTCCTTTCTATAAATTGCATATCTTGGATATTTATTCTCCTGATGAGCATTACTCTGGTTGTGAAATTGCTATCATTAGCTCTCTTATTTGGATCAGTGCTCGTGCAAGCAAGACTTGATGCACCATTGACCTAAATGAAGTAAAGAAATTATTCTGGAGTCAACCATAGTATCCTGTAACTGGCTGTGTAAAGTAACCATTTGATATCTCTCCGGGCCAGCAAGCCACACGGAGGATATCAAATATAGTCCGTTTCCTCCGTAATGTTGACCTGTTGCTACATCTTCAAGTCAAAATAAAATGGGAGTGGGGGTGAGCTCTGTGCAGTGTCAAAGAAAATGTCACCGTCTGTTTCATAGTGCACGGAAGTGGTAGACATTGGGAGGAGCAGGAGGAAGTCTTCAGTTCCCACCTCCTCTGTAAGGAGAGACCCTGCAGGGATACTGACTTCCTGACATCACCCTGGAGTTCAATGCGGGCATACAGCAAGCATTCGATAGATAGTCGTGAATGAAGATGATTGTCTGAGAATTGGCTTTCTCGTTTTCCGTGTCAAAGGGGCACACTGTCAGATAGGTAGCTTAGAGCAGTCCTAGACTGCTAGTCCTAGTCCTATGAAGAAGCTGGCTCTGAGTACCGAAGCATTGTATTTGATGCCCCATCTTACTCCAGTAAGTCCTAGCTGTCAGTGCCGTTCTATGTAAACATTGGAGGCACTAAATCATTCCACGACATCCAAACAGAAATGTGGAAGCACTTACGTACCCATCCTCAAATTTCTTCTTAATGTGGGGTTTTACACTCCTCTGAGGTGTTACTCGGAAAGTCACCAGTGTGTTGTAATGAATGAGTGCAGAAACCTACTAGGTCTCCTAGTGTTAACGCCCTCATCTGGACAGCTTTGCTCACCAGACGTCACCACCTCTGCGTCCACCCATTCCCTAGCCCCTGCCCACCCACCGTGTCATCCCCTTTCCTGTGTGTTGTCATGGTTTTCCAGAACATTCTCTTCGTTTTGACAGTCATGAGGGTGTGCCGAAGGCACTCATAGATCCAGGTGCTGCTGAGGCTAGCCCTGACTCTAGATGTGGGTCCAAGAACTTGCTTTATGGTTTTTTTTCCCTGGGAATGTTACACATCACACCAGACTGGGACAGATTTGTTCCCATCGAGAAAACCCTATGATATTTGTTATGGAAGTCTGATCTGGTTGATACAAGCGGTTCCGAGCGTTGAAGTATTCTATTCCACGATCTCAGTAAGAGAAGCCACAGTGTGTGTTCACATGAGATATGAACGGCCTTTCTTTCTCTCTCCCTCTTTGTTTCCTTCTTTTCTTTCTGTATCAACATGGCTGGCTCTTGCCCGCCTTCAGCCCTCTGCTTGGCACAGCTGGTGCCATTAACGTGTTGAGAAACACAGATGCCGTTTCCCGGTATTCGGGTGTAGCTGAGCCTCCACCGTCTTTCTCCTTCTCCTCTCCCACTAAATCGATGGCTCGTGATTGCTTTCTTGTTGTTCTGCTCACGTTTATTTCCTAGGCCTGCACTTTTAGTTCATTAGGCAAGCACAGAGCACATGATAAATAGCCGCTGGGAAAAGAACATGTTAGGGAAAAGTACAACAAAGTGTTCACAGGAATGGTTGTCACAGAGCCATTGTGTTCCGAGGCGAACAATTTAAGGGTCCTTTGTACTATGGAAAAAAAGCATCTGTGGCAGGGAGAGCCTCAGGAAAGCACCATTCCCACCTGATATGGAGATGTTAACAGCAAGCAGAAAGAATGGATCCACTGTACGCTTGGCCAGAGTCCTGTCGTCCTCCTACACAATCCTGCAATGCCCCAAATGCGCTTCTCAGAGTGGCACTGGGTACAAGGTCCCTTTGCCTGTGGAATCCTCTTTGAAATAGGGGACGTCTAGCTTTGCCTGCCCATCCCGTGGTTCATAACTTTCAGTGCACATTTGCTGTACTGAATTATGTAAGAAATGTTCAGTGAATCTTTCTTTTAAAAATCAAGCTAGTCAACATATTTCCTCAAACACTGGAGAAGCTGTCTTTTGACTCCCTCTCCCTCCCGCTTACATACCGAGATGTTCCACTTAATAATATGTTTCTCCCAGTTAAACCGGGTTGTGCATGGGATCCTCAGAGAAACAGAGGCTCTCGAAACAAGGCCGCGAGGAACAGAAATGGCTGATTTCTGGACTTGACTGCCAAAAATGATTAAAGACACATCCTTGGGCTTCAGGAGACAGAAGCGCTAAGTCAGGAATACAAAAGGCTAAAGCGTGCACAAACAGGCATTTGCCTCTCATGGTGAGTGAAGCAAGGCATGGCGGAAGGGATTGTGTTAGATGTAAGACAGATTGTGACCATGGATCAAGGCCAGGAAGCAGGAACCCAGGGGAAACTTCCCAAGTAGGATGGCGGCCCTTAGCTTTCTAGAATCATACTTGATTATTTGATTGGTTTCCCCCTCCCCCCCAAGATCCATTTTTGTACCCCTGTCCATGATAATTTTTAAAAATAATCTTCTATTTTAAAATAAGTTTAGATTTGCAAAAGTGATATTAATCTAACCCAAAATATCCTTTACTTCCTTCCCCAAGTTCCCCAGCAACATCTTATGCAGCCATGATACATATGTTAAAATGGAAACTCACACTGGCCCATTATTATTCACTGGCCCATAGAATTCTTTCAAGCTTCTCCAGTTTCTTTTTTCTCTCTTTCCACTGAAGTGGTTTCTATTCCAAAGTTTAGTCTAGCAATTTGTGGGCCTTTATATTTTGGTCTAGACTGCAGTATGGTGCAGTGCAGAGTCCTTCTTGCAAACCAGACTTAAGTTCAGTGCTGTGCAGAGTCCGTCCTGCAAACTGGAGTGCGTTCGGTTGTTTCCTGGTTTGCCCTGTCCGTGTTCCAGCTGTTGATGATTATTTCCACGCACGGAGCCAGTTCAAATTTTCAAGGTTGAAATCTCCAGTCCACGGCTTGTCTCTAACACCTCCCCCACCCGCACCCCTGGGCTCTGTTTCTCCTGGTTCTCTGTGCCCTGTTCTCTGAAGACCCCTTGCCTCGGACCAGATGAGCAATTTACATGAACAAGATCAATTGAAATGTTCATTTTTTACTCTTTCTGAAAACATGTAAGCGGCCCCTGTTGAGTTGGCCCGGCAGCCCTGTTTACATTGGGTTTAATTTGTACCAAAGCATAAGAGAGCGGAAATGCTAATAATTTCTCAGAGTTTGAGATTAAGGAAAAAAAATGTTTCTTCCAGTGCTTACCTCCTGAGGTCCTCACAATCCACTGGCCAAAAGGATCGTTCTGAACAACGATTTGTACCTGACTCGTCAGGTAAACTCTGTTTCAGTCTTTTCAGAGAATATTGGAATCCCACAAATAAAGGCCAGATGCATGGGATATTCCACAGAGGTTGGTCTCCTTAACTCTTTTCCCTAGTTCTTTAAGATATAAGAAATAATGTGATTCAAAAACCTGAAAAACCGTATCCCTAGGGCTAGAAACACGAGGACGTCTATACCGTTAAACAGATTAACATCCAGGTTTTACTGAAAAAATATTTTTATTATTAAAATAAGACTCAAATGTCTTACATTCGAAAAGTTCAGATAATAGTTCAGGAGCTCAAAACTTCCGGGGATCTGGTTTTGTAAGAACTGTTTTGTTTCCGTCTCTCTGTTCCTTTGTGGATAAAAACCTTGTTTTCCCCCATTTACTCCCAGCATTCTTTTCGGCATCCTTCTCCTAACTTTGTCTCTGCTTTTCAAACCATTCTTTCTTGCATCATTCAGAACCCATGACTTTTCCCACCGAAACTGCTGGCTAGGCATTTTTCCTGCTGTCCCATCTACTCTGTTTCTTCACCTCTGTCTGCTCGAAGGAAGTGCCGGGGCTAACGGGGCATGTAACCATAGGGACCATCCAAGCCACCTGCATACCAAAACAACAAGCATGGAAAATGCATTGGCCGGATCCTTTCCATCCTTTTGCAAGCCTTCTCAACAGAAAGCAGTCTGTGTCCCCACTCGGAGTCGGCGATTGATAGCGCGGAACTTAATTGGAACATAAAGAAAACACTCTGCCCTCTTCTTGTTTGTGCGCACCGGAAGGAGAAAAGTGGCGACTAGGCAGGGAAGGAAGGAAAGCATTTCTCGCCATTCCTCTTCAGGCAAAACGTTCCCATGCTGGTTGCCACCGTGTGGGACAACCTTGTCCTTTTAAAACTCTGCTGCACATTCTTCCATAGTTGGAAGATAAAGGAAGAGCGTCCTCAGATCTTGGAGCGTCTTCCATTCGTCTGGAGGTTGTTGGTCCTTAGGTGTACCGATTCCTGACATTGATCCGAATAATAGAGGATGTTTGGGGGGGGGCGTTCCCATTTCGCCCTTTTAATTTTTATTCAGTCTTTCTATCTGAACCGTTACATACACTTCTTCATGTGCTAGAGTTTGGGGTTCAGGGTCTGAAGCCATTTTAGGGACGGCTGGCTTTTAGATTGTAGGGTTGTGATGTAGAGTACTCAGACTGGAGATCCGTGAGGGTTATTGGACTATAGACAGAGATTTTTTTTTTTAATGGAAAAAGCAGCCTGAATGGCTCAGTAGATAAAAGCTGATGTTTCCAAACCCGACAGGTTGTGTTCAGTCCCAGAGGACACATGGTGCACAGAGAGAACTGACTCCTATAACTTGTCTTCCAGTTGCCACGTGCACACCATGGCATGTGCACGCCTCCCTACACACACTCAAACACACACACACACTAATTAATTAATTAATTAATTAATTAATTAAATGTTTAAATGTTTAAAAAAGCTTTAAGGAAAAGCTGGATCCTCCTATCAACAGGAGAGATTAGAGAACTAATATTTAGTAAAAACCAAGTAAATGAGGATTGACTTATTTTACTGACGATTAAATTCCGTGAATCTATCGCAATTTACACCTCTAGCCAAACTTGCCTGTGCCAGTAGTCTTTTTGTGCTGTTACGCTTCAGAAATGTCTGTCAGCCAAATTACGCTGACTTTTTAGTGTCATCGAAAATGAGAAAGATAGACCTACCTTAAAGATCTAGAGTTGGGGACGAAGGAGATAGCTTAGCTGGTAAAGTGTCGCACAAACTCGAGGACCCCAACGTCTGTCTGGCAAAGGCCAGATTTAATAGTGTGGCCCTTGCAGTCCAAGCGCTAGGGAGGCAGAGCCAAGCAGATTCCTAGAACTACCTGGCTGGCCAGCCAGTCCAGCCTGAACCAGTGAGTTCCAGGTTCCATGAGAGACTCTGACTCCGGAAGTGAGGAGGAGGGCGATTGAAAAGGTGAGTTGTTTACCCCTGGCGTTGACCTCTGGCCTCCACAAGCTCACAGGAAGACACGCAGCCACCCATATCATACACAGGAATATAAATACAGAAAAGACCCGTAATCGCTCGCACGCACCGAATAGTAATTGTTCTCTGTGCTGACAAGATAAGCGGAGGGGAATTGATCAGTCACTCCTGAGTAACTTGGAATACCAGTTGAAATGGATTTTGACATTAGTTTCATGCTCAAATCATATTTTGGATGTTTCTTTAGAAAGTTGCTTTTTCTCCTACGCCCTCAGCAGTGCGCTAAGCACAGTATGACACCATACCTGCTCTGACCGGACTTAGGCTCTAAGCAAGGCGGATGTTAGGTCATTGGGTCATTAGTCACACGGTTGCAGAGTGGTCAGAGGAGAAAGATCCTTAAGTTCCTGGGACCTTGTGGGCCCCAGGCTTGGTTAACCTAAGCTTGTAGTGTTGTGGAATTGTTAAACTGGGGTTAAAGCTTTTTCTTCATTCTGTGCATATTTTCACACAGTCATCTAGACAATATTTCTCCAAGTTTCCACAAGTTATCCTCCTTACAAAGGACTGAGCACAACATCCCCAATGGAGGAGTTAGGGGAAAGACTGAAGGAGTTGAAGGGGATTGCAACCCCACAGGAAGAACAGTATCAACTAACCAGACCCTCCCCCCACCCCCAGAGTGCCCCAGGACTAAACCACCAACCAGTGAGTATACAAGGATGGACCCCTGGCTCCAGCTGCCTATGTAGCAGAGGATAGCCTTGTCCCGCATCAATGGGAGGAGAGGCCCTTGGTCCTGTGGAAGCTTGGTGCCCCATCGTAGGGGGATGCTATAGTGGGGAGGCAGGAGTAGGTGGGTGGGTGGGGGAGCATCCTCACAGAAGCAAGAGGAGGGGGATGGGAGAGGGGGTTTGAGGAGGGGAAACTGGGAAGGGGGATACCATTTGAAATGTAAAGAAATAAAATAACCAATAAAAAGAAATTAACTAGGAAGGCTGTGTGATGGTATCCAAGGCAGATATCTCCCTAGTTCCCCGAGCAGATTTTGCAGTGGAGGAGCTCCAGGGCTTGCTCTGTGTTGGGAAACAGATCCCACAAGGACTCCTCCCTCTTCTGAAACCCAAGAGATGGCACTTCTCATGGTAACAAGAAGCAAGTTTCTCCGAGCTCCTGCCATGGGTCCACAACAGAACGGATACACAAATCACCCCGTGCCTGTACCCCAGGCTTTTATTGTACCTACTCTCAGGTCATTCTTCCTCCCAGGAGAATGTTATCTCTTATTTTCAGAATGAATAGAGGAAAATGATTGGCTGCAAAGGACTTCCCTAAGGCAGCATACCATAGAGCAACCCAGTAATGGAGCTTGTGGAAACCAGCGTTCTTGGGCGCTAATCATTCACCAAACAGTGAAGCACTCAGTTTAGTACTGGGCTTAAATGGCTTGAAATAATGAATCCACCACGAGGATTAGTGCAAGAAGAAATGTGATGGAAACTTACTATAGTCAAGTGGGAAAAAAACAGCTCAACCAAAACTCAGACGTGTGCTGCGAAGTTCAGCCGACAGCGCTTCTCAACCTCAAAGCAGAGAAACGTGCTTTTAGGCTGACACATGAGGAAAAAAGGCTTGGGGGAAAATGGGAGGTACAATGAGACCCGAAGAGCAGAAACAGCGTGGGTCTCGTGCATCCTTCAGAAATAAAGGAAGGAGGGGTTGGGGATTTAGCTCAGCACTTCCAGGCCCTGGGTTCAGTCCCCAGCTCGAAAAAAACCAAAAAAAAAAAAAAAAAAAAAAAGAAATAAAGGGAAGGAGGGAGCCCACATTTCCAGGCAACCAAAAGGAACTAGAGAAGGGAATGGAGACATCGTGAACTCTCTGGAAGGACAACTTGTTGGGGGTGCTTGCATTTGGCAGGGTGGTAATTCTGCGACCATAATTACCCTTCACATTTCAGGCACTTATACAAACCACTGAAGTGTCTCTCTCGATTTTATGGAGACCTATTGTGAGCCAGATGCCCCATAATTCACTTTACCTCCACTTATCTGCTCATAACACGCTGCTTCCTGTAGGGAAGGGACTATTGAATTTTCAAATAGCACAGAAAAAATTACACATTTCAACTGAAAACATTTTTTTTAACCAACTGTCAAAAATCCATTATTGGGAAATCAATTCTTCCCCTGATTTCTTACAACAGATTAGAGAGACTTAGCAAGTGGCTTTCGGGGAGTGGGCAGGTACGAGGTGTTTTCTTATTTTTAGACTGGGCCTTCCTCCAGCGTCTTTATTGTGCCTCCTTTTGACTTCTCAGAACACAGGCTGCATCTAGCTTAGGTCAGCTCTTCCTACATCTCCACAATTGTATGTTCCCAGAAAAAACAAATGTTTTTATCTTTGTAGCATAAAACATGGCACCTTGGTTACCCAATACTAAGTTGTCAACACTGACACAGCAATGCTAACTGGAACCAGAGGGTTGTATTTATATGGTGTGTGTGTGTGTGTGTGTGTGTGTGTGTGTGTGTGTGTGTGTGTGTGTATGTGATATGGTATATGGTATATGTGTGTGTGTGTGTGTGTGTGTGTGTAATGTATATGTGTGTGTGTGTGTGTGGTGTGTGTGATGTGTGTGTGTGTGTGTGTGGTATATATGGTATGTGGTATATGTGTGTGTGATGTGTAATGTGTGTGTATGTGGTGTGTGTGTGTGGTGTAATGTATATGTGATATGTGTGTGTGTGGTGTAATGTATATGTGATATGTGTGTGTGTGTGGTGTAATGTATATGTGATATGTGTGTGTGTGGTGTAATGTATATGTATGTGTGTGTGTGTGCATGTGTGTGTGTGTGTGTGTATGTGATATGTGTGATGTGTGTGTGTGTGGTGTATGTATATGTGATGTGTAATGTATGTGTGATGTGTGTGTGTGTGTAATGTATATGTGATGTGTGTGTGTGTGTTGTGTAGTGTATATGTGGTGTGTGTGTGTGTGGTATAATGTATATGTGATATGTGTGTGTGTGGTGTAATATGTATGATATGTGTGTGTGTGTGTATGTGGTGTGTGTGTGGTGTATGTGTATGTGTGTGTGGTGGTGTATGTGTGGTGTGGTGGTGTTGTGTGTGGTGTGTGTGTGTGTGTGATGTGTGTGTGTGTGTGTATGTGATATGTGTGTGTGTGTGTGTGTGTGTGTGTGTGTGGTGGTATGTGTGTGTGTGTGTGTGTGTGTGTGTGTGTGTGTGTGTGTATACAATAAAGACTAAGAGGCCATAGATTTAAGAGGGAATAAAGAGCAGACATTGGAAGAGTTGGAGGAGGAAAATGGAGTGGAGAGATGGTGTAATTGTATTTTAAACAAAACTAACAGGTATCACATTCCTAGGCTTCAAAAGGTTTGTCTTCCCAGTGATCAATATGTTCGGCATCTTTTGGCAAGTTTATGTGCTGTCCATACACCCATCACAGAGTGAATAATTAAAAAAATAACCCTTCACCCCAAAATTAGGAACAGCAAGTTTTGACAGTGTGGAAGCCCTGGGGTTTTCACACGTTCCTTGTCAAGACATTTAATGTCATAGTCAAGCAGGAAAGGGTTTGACGTTTCCTTAGGAAGGTGTGTCTATATCCTGCATGACCCAACAGTACTTTCTAAGTAGCTTTCTTTAGAGACGAGGGAAACTTGTATTTACATTTAAAAACTGTCTATAATATTTAAGTAGCATATTAATAGTTACCTCAAACTGAAGACACACCAGATTTTCGGCAGCAAGTGAATGAAACTGTTCAGCCAGCTGCCGTTAATCCAAATGCTGGAATGTTACTCAGTAGGAAATAAGAACAGACTCGTGACACATGAACACCATGGAGGAATACCCGGTGCATTCTGGGTAAGCGACATAAGCCAATCTAAAACTGTGGCCCCTGGCTTCAGAGTTCACACAGCAGTTTTTAAAAGAAAGAACGGTCCCGACAAAAGTCAAGTCAGTGGTTTTACGAATAGACGGATGTCACAGACAAGAGTATGGTCACCAGAAACAGCACAAAAGGAATCACCTAAATTACCAGTTACTTATAAAGCAAAGAGAGTAGAAAACTATATCCCGTGAGCCCCGTGTGCACGCTGAGGTGCTGCCGGAAAAAGCACCTAGCAGTTACCACCGCACGTAACACATGCTTGTCTTGTAGATGTTTATTTTCATCCTAGGTCAGCTATTTTGGGTAATAGACAAGGTTTCTAAGGGATGGGTTGAGCTGCATTAAAAATAGAATGTTGCCTGGATCTAGTCAAGGGATTAGGGATTATTTGGGGTTTAAAATTTCATCTCACCAGAAAGACCTGGTAGAGCTCACTAAATTCTCACCTTTAGGGTTGCCGTTGACATGGGCTGCCCTAGACTTATTTTTAGCACCCATCCTTTTTTATGCGCTTTTTTTTTTTTTGAGTTTCCTTTATCACAACTTTTTTCCCCCCGAGTGTAATCCATTGAGATTTGCACACGGTTTGGCAACGGTTTCTTCTCCCTAGGGCAATTTGTTTTCTAGTGTATTCAGTATGTACGGACAGGTCATAGGTATCGAAGCAGCTACAGGTGTCAGGAACCGAGAAAAGGAATTCTCATATGTTGCAAACTTCTAATGAATTGGAAATATGTATCCACCTCCTCTGGTTGAATGTAGAGTCGGATAAGCAAAAATCAGAAAGTGAAAAAAAGGGGAGGGAGGTCACTGTCTTAGTTTGGGTTTTACTGCTGTGAACAGACACCATGACCAATGTGAGTTTTATAAAGGACAACGTTTAATTGGGGCTGGCTTACAGGTTCAGGGGTTCAGTCCATTATCATCAAGGCAGGCATGGGGCCGGAGGAGCTGAGAGTTCTACATCTTCATCTGGAGGCTGCTAGCATCGTCACACTGGCTTCCAGAGAGCTAGGATAAGGGTCTTAATGCCCATGCCCACAGTACACCTATTCCAACACAGCCACGCCCACTCCTATAAGGACACGCCTACTCCTATAAGGCCACGCCTACTTCTACAAGGGCATACCTTCTAATAGTGCCACTCCCTGGGTTGAACATATAGAAACCGTCCCAGGCTCTGTATCCCAAATCCCTCAAGAGACTTGAGACCCCATGGAGCGGGGAGTCCTGGTGGGGCGGGGTGAGAGAGGATGGGGACATCATCTTGGAGACCGGGGTTAGGGGTGGCGTGGGAGGCTGAGGGGTAGCATGAGGAACTGTCAGAGGGTAGACTAGGTGGGAGACAACTACTGGACTGTAAAAAAAAAGATTAAAGATAATAGTAATTGTTGTGGTTTGCCCTGAAGTTATATGTATTTTGATGCTAATCCATGCCCCAAGGACAGCTTGCCTCAGTCAGTACTCAGGAATCAGATTGAAACTGTCTCCCCATTGAATCTTGGCTACAGGTGAGGGCCTGTCTCACAGGATAGAAGGAGGCCCATTGGAGGAGGAGGAGGGGGGGGAGAGAAGTTTGAAGGAAGAGGAGGAGACAGAATAGAGAGGGAAGAGACAGGAAGGAGAGAGAGAAGCCTGGCAGGACAATGGAGGCTGACTTTAAGATTCTGCTCTGTGTATTTACAGTTGTTATTAATGTTCTTAGGGATGGATGGCACTGGGTTTGTATGTTTAGGTGGGCAAAATCCTATCAATTGAAAAAAAATTGTGTTGTGTGTTCCTTTTCTTGAGGGTTTAACGTAGGAAAGTGTTCTTTTGGAAACTCAAGGCAGAGTTGGGATGTGTTTCCGCAGAGATATCTAGCAGATGTCTTGGGACACCACAGTGCGGACCCAGCAAGGTAAAAGACAACAATACATTTTTTTTTTATTTTTATATTTATACAACAACAAATAATAATAAAATACAAGTTTAAAAAAGTGTTATTCTCGTGAATAGCATTGATAACCCTAATGTTGTAAACCAAGCTCCTCCTCATGTTTCCTCTTACCTGGGATTCTGGATTGTTTGGAGGTCATCTATTTTAGGGTCCAGCTTGAAGGAAATATTTAGGGAAAAAGAGGTCTGATGGGATGGGGATCCAAGTGGGAGGGAGGCTCAATTTTCCTATGGACCCATCTTCAAGAATAATTTAAAGGAAAAAGGTATGTATTTCTTCACAAAAAAAAACCTTTTCATACTTAAACTCAGTCTGGCTACAAGGACAGATTAAAAGATACTGCCTTCTTTCCCTGCCGGCTCTATTTCCCTGCCTCACACAAATATATTTGCCCCAGGACTGCGGGAATATTCTGGAAGGACTCTGCTCAGACAGACGCCTGGTCCCATTACTATTGCTGCCGCCGACTGGAAGCCTCAGTTCCTAGATCTATAAAATTCAGAGAGTGACTATTTTCTTATTAACTATGTTCTTTTTAAATCCTCAATTATTAGAGACAAACCCAGGCCCGGCACATGGTAGCCAAGTACTGTGCCACCAAGCAGTCTGCCCAGCCTTTTCTCCATAAGTTTCTTTAAAAAAAAAAAAAACAAAAAAACAAAAAGACGAAGTGTTTCTAAGTTGTTAGGTACTCCTCAAAGTTGCAATCCTCCTGCCTCAGTCTCCCGAATAGCTGAGATTACAAGTGTGTGTTATCCTGTCCAGCTAGGATATCTTTTGAAAAAAAATTTTTTTCATATATGTTGATGAAAATTCCTCCCAACTTCTTCCCTATCCACCCATCTTGGAAAAAATGTTCCTTCCAGGAAAACACACACACACACACACACACACACACACACACACACACACACACACACACACACACACACAACCAAACAAACACCCACAAAAAAAAAAAATCAAAATAAACAAAGGACCAATAAGACAAAAACAAAACAAAGCAAAAAACAAACAAACAAACAAACAAAAAACCTCCACCAAAAAATCCCATTGGTTTTGTTCTGTGTTAGCCACTACCCCTGGTTATGGGACCCGCCCTGGAGTGTGGTTGGTGTACCTGGTGATAAGCCACTGGGGAGAAACTGGTTTTTCCCTTTACCAGAGGGTATCGACCTTAGTTAACTTCTTAGGTACGGGTGGCACCTCATGTCCACGTTCTCTTTTCAGTGCTTCGACCCTGTCTGGCTTGAACCTGTGCCGGTCTTGCCCGTGTCACCACAAGACTCTGAGTTTGTGTGTCCATCAGCCTTGTTATGTCTGGAACACAACTGGTTCCTTATAGTCATCCATCGCCTCTGGCTTTTACTCTCTTTCTGCCTCTTCTTGCTCAGGGGTTGGGAGGGCAGTGGTTGATGAAGACATCCTATTTAGGACAGAGACCTGCTAGAATTTTATAGTCTTCCTTTGAGTGATTATCACTGACTGCCTGGGGTCCTGACCTGAGATAGCTCAATCTCTCTGTGTTAGGAGAATGTTTCCTGATAAGTTTCCCCTAAGCACAAGGTACAAGAATGGGGTCCCTTATGCCTGATGCTCGTCTCCTCTGGACTAGGCAAACTCTAGGGTCTTTCTAGTCTTAGCATCCCACCAGACTAGGATGGATTCTCTTCTTGCTGTAGATGGGAGGCCTTTGCCCTCAAAGTAGGTCAGCCATTACAGCAGATTGCTGTTTACATGTAGTGAGCGGCTGTTTGAAGCACCCTAAGAAACTTAAATATCACAGATTCTTCGTAGGACGGAGAAAAATCAGGAAAGCATTTTGCGAAGGGGAAGGGAAAATAATAGAGAATGAAATCCGACTAAAAACTCAAGAGCTGATTTTAACGTGGCATTATGTTCTATCGTCCGGGTCGGTCTTTCCATTCCATACCCACAGATCCTTTCAAGCAGTCAAGGAGTCACAGTGACCGACCTGCTGACACCGGCGTGAAACCCCGGCGTTTAAAAAGAAAAATTCCTCCCGAAAACATCTGGTGGAATCCTGAGATTTCTGCTTAGGATTCTATGAAGAGGGAGATGCTTTTGCAGGCTCCCTGAGTCAGACTTTAGCAGGGCAATCAAAATGATTGTTCTATTTAAAATTCACAGCAGAAGCGATCACTTGAAGGAGCCACAAAAGACCTGACTCCTCTCACAGAAAGGCATTCAGAGTCTGGATGCCACCCACAGTCTTCTCAGATGGAAGTTACTGGAAGCGAGGTAAACAGATCAGCACAGCTAAATTAGGGCAAAGGGAACGCTCACGGGGTCTAAAACTAAACCTAGTTTCAGGGCTGGAATGGTATTTTGGCTTTTATATTTTACATGGAGATTATGTAAAAGTACTGATGGCTGTGAAGAAATTTATAAGGCACGCTTATAAATAATATATTTCCGGAAGCTGTTTTCGAGCTCTTCTGCGAGTTGGATTTAAAAACCCAAGCTATAATAATGTTTATTTTATTTGCATATTCAAAAATTCATCCATTCAAACTCATCAGGGCTATTTCTACCGCCCAAATACTTTGAAATGTTCACCCCAATGATTTCTGTCTTCCTACTCTCTTTTCTAAATATAGTTACTCTTCAAAAAAAAAAACTTTTTATTTTTTTTACAGACTTAGAGTTTTAACAAGGAGAAATTAACCAGAATTAAATTTAACCTCTTGCCTGAACAGCTAAACTATCAAAGTAAAGACACTTGTTCATTTAGATACAGAAACAAGTTTAGATGTAGTAAATAAACAAGCTTGGCCATTGCCTCAAGAGAGTTTCCAGGCCAGTGGACAGGAAAGAGAAACCTTAAAGGCAGAAACAGGGAAACCCTTGCGTTGTGGAGCTGGGCAGAGTTCTAGAAAGGAGAGGTTCAAAGATTGACCTGGAGGTCAGCAGGGAAGCCTCCTCATTGAGCAGAGTAGTGACCAGGACGTGTGTGGGCAGAGACTGTCTTGGGCTGGGAAGAAATGCTCAAAGACATAGAAGCAAGATATCACAAGTGGCTAGAAAAATGCTGTTTTCTCTCAGAGAAGAAAATTCCCCTGAAGCATTGGAGTACACAGAAAGAGACTTGCCTCAGTAGTGGAGAAGAGGCAGGCCTGGAGAACAACACTGCTTGCCTAGACGGTCTTAAAAACCAATAGTAAATAGGATAAAACTGATTCCAAATCACTTAACCGGGCCCCAGAACAAAGGCTCGGAGCAGCCAAATAGCTAGCTAGTCTTGGTATTATAATACAAACATCCATACGCAGCACCTGGTCGGACAAAATATACAATGTCTGGGATCTGCTCTGAAGCGTTCAGTATAGGCTAACACCACTGTGAGGAGAAAATCCTGTGAAGCCAAATTAACCCACAGCTAAAAGATGTGTGAGAACAAACTAACAGGGCAGGAGAACGTTGCAGTTCTGTGGCCTATGTTCAAAGCTGGACGAAATGTCGGACATGTGACTAGAAATGCAACAAACAAAAAAAGACCCAGTCAGACATCAGAGGTAAAAATTAAATGAAATATCACAGAGAAAAACATATGTATATATGATAATATGACATATACATGAATATATAACATATTTATATATTTATATAAGATATAGGTTTTATATAATATATATTCCTAAACATATGTAATATGCTTATATAATGTTTTATGTAGCAGAATTGATAGCACATTAAGTGTTTCAGAAGGTCAGTGAACTTGGAGGCGTAACTGAGGTCTAAAATGAGACAAAGGGTAAGAGGCCAGACAGTAAGAAGAACAGGGCAACCATCATTGGCATCTTGGAACGACCTCGTCTGTGCTAGAGTACATGGAGGAAAGTGGAGGCTGCAAAACTTATAGTCGGGGAATAATAGACAAAGGCTTTCCCACTCATGGAAACTTTAACCCATCAAGAAAGTCAAGAACCCCGGGGTTGGACCACTTGCTCCATCATGTCAGAAGCTCTGGGTTCTACTCCCAGCAACGAAGGCAAAACGCTGATTCCCGTGAACCACTCCCATTACACCGGGCTGTAACCTAGCGGGATGGGAGCTGAGAAGGGAGGGTCACGCTTGTAGGACTAACTTGGGCTTCATTCATAACAAGACACTGTCTGGAAAACAGCAAACAAACAACAGCCAAGAAACCGCTAAGGCCCTCAGAACCAGGAATGTGAAGAACACTGCACCGACACCTGACACAGACGGTAAACATCAGTGGTCATGAGAGAACTTTCACAAGTAAAAGGAAAACAAGCACTAAATGCCAAGGAACAGGGACGAGATGATATCCGATATCTTGTCCAAAACAACACCACTGGATACAAAACAAAGCAACCTTTTAAAGGACCCACTGGCAGCAATCCACCATCTGTCTAGAATTCTGTACCCAATGAAGGCATCTTTCAACAAAATGCAACATGAAGCCTTGTCCAACATTGATAGGTGGGAAGGGTTTAATACAGGTCATCTTGCATTTGTAGAAGGAGTTGCAGAAGTCCCTCAGGCTCTCATGAAGAACACCGCCTGGAATCTGCTTCTACACAAAGGCAAGAAGTCCTGCTGTCAGACTCAAACATCTCCCGGGAATTTTACTATATAAAAAGCACAGAGGTAGGATACAGAGTTGTAAGGTATGTGGAAGCAGACTGGGTAAGGACTGTACAAAAACCAAGGGAGGAGAAATGAAAATCAAGGACGACGAGGTTCTTATGCTGCGTGAGAAACGGTACAAATAGCACTTAAGTTAGTTTCCTCTGAGTTAAAGAGGAATATTATAAGCCCCAGGGAGTTTACTAAAACGAGAAAACAAGTTTATCCAAAAGAAGTCAGAAAAAGAAAAGGACAGACAAAGAGGACACACAATAAAAAAGAAAACAATGAGATATTTAAAGTTTGCTATAATAATAATCGCATGGTGTGCAAATGATCTAAACACGTCAAACTAAAGGCAGAGTTATTATTTTGAATAGAAAGACATGGATAAGAGACCTATCAAACTGAAAGGCACAAGTAGATCAGAGGGGAAAATGACAGGCATGGTCTGTCACAATCACACTAAGTAGATTTCAGAGCTAAGGATCTTATTCAAAGATAAATAAATTGTAGCAACAACCGCAAACGTGTTGCTGCTGTTATCTAAACGAAGCAGCCTATCCAGAACCCAGTTTGGAAGTTCTTTCTGTAGTTGCTGAGTGAGCCAGTCTTTTCTGTGTGTGCCCACAGAAAGGCTTACACAGAAAGATTCCTAAAAGGTGAATCTGTAACAGCCCCAAACCCGAATCCACCCTCGTGTTCACGAGTCACTAAGCAAACGGTGTCGGACCCATCCAATGGAATACTAGTTGGCAGTAAATGAAATAAACTTGACACATGTCGTTCCGTGAGTGACTCTGAGAACAGCCGATCGGTTTAGATAAACGGCAGAAGAAGATGCGCTCTTATAATCCTGTTTGCATACAAGCCTCGGAAATGGAAATGAGTGCGAGGTGACAAAGAGCAAACCACTGGTTGCCTGGTAACCAGTAGCAACAGGGGAGGCAGGAAGGGAGAGGGTGATGACCAGGAACCCCAGTTTAACTTAGGGGAGTACTGTGCAGACTGATTATCTTGACTGGGTAATGGATTCCTGGTCACACAGAACCTACGCACAGACAGCATAGACCATGACATAAAACTATTTACTTTAGAGCGCGAAGTTCCCCATGTATCAATTGAAACTCAGTAAACCTGTCAATGCATGGGGAAACAGTAGAGTGCAGATAAGGTATCTCCTTGGGGTAATTAGGATGCAGATAAGCCAGGTTCTCTCTGCCTTGCAAATTGAGCATCCCCCTCTCTTTCTATCAGCAGAACAGCCAACTTGATAACTGTCTCAGACACAAAGCACATGCTACCTAAGGCTCTCACCGGCTTTGTGTTTACTGGCTGTAGTAGTCAAAAAATACTGCTGGGCCAGCTTTCAGGATCTCTCTGTACGATTTTAATCTTTTTCAGAATTGAAATTGACAACCTTGCCCCAAATTTCCTAAACAACCCAAGTGTTTTTTTGTTTGTTTGTTTGTTTTGTTTTTTTGTTTTTTGTATTTTGGGTTTTTTTTTCATGGTGCATTTGTTGCAAATGCCACAGTTTGTATGACCCTCAGGCACATCCGGCTTGCTGGGTTTTTTTCCTCTGTAGAGATGCAGGGGTGGTGGAGAAGAGGGACCTGCTTTGGGGTAATGCAAGAAGCGGGACTTGAACTCGAGTCTGATGGCACCAAGAGTGAACAGTTCAGCCTTTCAGAATCTGTGGGGCTTCAGGGTCGAGGTCAATTAATCAGTATTTGCTAAGTTCAGACTCGATGGCACAGATATGGTTTTCTGTTTTAATATCCATTGATTTATGGTCATCAAAATGAATACTCTGGTAGCCTTCTGATTACCTCTGCTTCCTACATGAGCGAGCTTTTTGTTTTGTTTTGTTTTAATGGAAAGAGGCACGGAAGGAACGAGAAGGTCATCTGCCCTGTGTCTTCGTTCCGCCATTTCTGCCCTTGTATCTAGGAGGACATGGCCCGTTTACTTCCGTTGAAGAAAACATGAACAAGGACCAACTCTTCTGTTCTTATCTGTTTTCCCTCGCTTCTGGATTTCTCATCTCACTGGTTCTTTATCCGTCACCATGCATGTGTTAGTAAACATGTGTAGTAACATAACCGGCAACAGCTTTTCTCGGGTTCCTGGGAATATTCACATCTTCTTAAAGGGACTTGACACATAAGCCATGCATGAAGGCTAAAGGGAGAGAGAATTCGTGTGAAGTTGAAAGGAGGGGAGATGGGCACCCAGATCAGTCAGAACGGATGGGGACATCATGACCCCCATAGCCAATAAAGGGATATGAGTCTTGTTATGATTGCCCACACAGGATAACCGAGTCTTCTCAACCCAATGCTTCCCATTCCGCCATGCTTCCAATTCCTGTCTAACATGGAACCACACGACACATTTCTTTGAAAGAAGGGTCCCATTCTGTAGCTCAGATTAGCTTCAGTTCAAGGAAATCCTCCTGCCCCGGTTCCCCTAGGGCTGTGCTTATAGACGTGTGCCACTCTGCACAGGCCTTACGTGCTCTTCATATAGGCTTTGCAGAACTTCTCGTGATCTGTATGAGCTGCACTGGAAGGAAAGGCCGGCCAGGCGAGGACATCACAGAATCTGCAGTCGCTGGAGCATCGTGTGAGAGGTGGACCTCCAGTTCAGAGTAGTAAGAACTATGGGTCTTATTGGAACAGGGTGAGGCCCACCACTTCCATTTCCCTCAAATCCATGGGTGACCCCCAAATCCATGGGTGACATTCCTGTCTGTGGATTTTTGTTGGCAAAACTTGGTCAGACAAGCTTCTTCTCCTTCTTTCTTTCTTTTTTTTTTTTTTCATCTTTATTAACTTGAGTATTTCTTATTTACATTTCGAATGTTATTCCCCTTCCTGGCCAACATCCCCCTAACCCCTCCTTCTCCCCTTCTATATGGGTGTTCCCCTCCCCATCCTCCCCCCCCACGTTACCGCCTTCCCCCCAACAATCACGTTCACTGGGGGTTCAGTCTTGGCAGGACCCAGGGCTTCCCCTTCCACTGGTGCCCTTACTAGGATATTCATTGCTACCTATGAGGTTGGAGCCCAGGGTCAGTCCATGTATAGTCTTTAGGTAGTGGCTTAGTCCCTGGAAGCTCTGGTTGGTTGGCATTGTTGTTCATATGGGGTCTCAAGCCCCTTCAAGCTCTTTCAGTCCTTTCTAAGATTCCTTCAATGGGGGTCCCGTTCTCAGTTCAGTGGTTTAATGATGGCATTCGCCTATGTATTTGCTGTATTCTGGCTGTGTCTCTCAGAAGAGAACCACATCCGGTTCCTGTAGGCCTGCACTTCTTTGCTTCATCCATCTTATCTAACTGGGTGGCTGTATATATATATATGGACCACATGTGGGGCAGGCTCTGAATGGGTGTTCCTTCTGCCTCTGTTCTAAACTTTGCCTCCCTATTCCCTCCCAAGGGTATTCTTGTTCCCCTTTTAAAGAAGGAGTGAAGCATTCACATTTTGGTCATCCTTCTTGAGTTTCATGTGTTCTGTGCATCTAGGGTAATTCAAGCATTTGGGCTAATATCCACTTATCAATGAGTGCATACCATGTGTATTTTTCTGTGATTGGGTTACCTCACTCAGAATGATATTTTCCAGTTCCATCCATTTGCCTATGAATTTCATAAAGTCATTGTTTTTGATAGCTGAGTAATATTCCATTGTGTAGATGTACCACATTTTCTGTATCCATTCCTCTCTTGAAGGGCATCTGGGTTCTTTCCAGCTTCTGGCTATTAGAAATAAGGCTGCTATAAACATAGTGGATCACGTGTCTTTGTTATATGTTGGGGCATCTTTTGGGTATATGCCCAAGAGAGGTATAGCTGGATCCTCAGGCAGTTCAATGTCCAATTTTCTGAGGAACCTCCAGACTGATTTCCAGAATGGTTGTACCAGTCTACAATCCCACCAACAATGGAGGAGTTTTCCCCTTTCTCCACATCCTCGCCAGCATTTACTGTCACTTGAGCATTTGATCTTAGCCATTTTCACTGGTGTGAGGTGAAATATCAGGGTTGTTTTGATTTGCATTTCCCTTATGACTAAAGATGTTGAACATTTCTTTAGGTGTTTCTCAGCCATTCGGCATTCCTTAGCTGTGAATTCTTTGTTTAGCTCTGAACCCCATTTTTTAATAGGGCTATTTGTCTCCCTGAAGTCTAACTTCTTGAGTTCTTTGTATATTTTGGATATAAGGCCTCTATCTGTTGTAGGATTGGTAAAGATCTTTTCCCAATCTGTTGGTTGTTGTTTTGTCCTAACAACAGTATCCTTTGCCTTACAGAAGCTTTGCAGTTTTATGAGATCCCATTTGTCGATTCTTGATCTTAGAGCATAAGCCATTGGTGTTTTGTTCAGGAAATTTTCTCCAGTGCCCATGTGTTCGAGATGCTTCCCCGCTTTTTCTTCTATTAGTTTGAGTGTATCTGGTTTGATGTGGAGGTCCTTGATCCACTTGGACTTAAGCTTTGTACAGGGTGATAAGCATGGATCGATCTGCATTCTTCTACATGCTGACCTCCAGTTGAACCAGCACCGTTTGCTGAAAATGCTATCTTTTTTCCATTGGATGGTTTTGGCTCCTTTGTCAAAAATCATGTGACCATAGGTGTGTGGGTTCATTTCTGGGTCTTCAATTCTATTCCACTGATCTATCTGTCTGTCTCTGTACCAATACCATGCAGTTTTTATCACTATTGCTCTGTAATACTGCTTGAGTTCAGGGATAGTGATTCCCCCGGAAGTCCTTTTATTGTTGAGGATAGTTTTAGCTGTCCTGGGTTTTTTGTTATTCCAGATGAATTTGCAAATTTTTCTGTCTAGCTCTCTGAAGAATTGGATTGGTATTTTGATAGGGATTGCATTGAATCTGTAGATCGGACAAGCTTCTTTTATTGCTAACAAAACCCCCCAAATTCTAGTTCTACTCTTTATTAACTAGGAGTCTTGGGTAGAGCCCATTGGTCTCTTCAGATCTCATATAAAATAAGAATAATAGTACATGGTTTTATATGAACTAATAAAATAACATACACGAAGTGATAGGTACAGAATAGATGATTAACTAATATTAGTTTATTTTCCCGAACACACATTTCTTCTTAATCTGAGCCTTCACTAGAATGTATCACTCTCTTAATTCCTAACCCGAATATCAACAACTGTACATATTCAAGTCTGTAAACAAATATGTCACATGCCTCACTCTGGGACCAGCTGCCAGTCCCAGAAGGCTTTTTGCCATCTGACGGTTGAGGCATGAGTGAACACTGACACAGTTAGTCATGAGGCAAGACCTGCACATGGAAGACTTTGAAACCTGGAGTCAAACTGTGGCTCGGAGCCCACGCCTGCCACCAACGTTGTATCCTGTCTGCTAAAGTAAAAACATCTCTTTAGAAATGGACCAGGAGCCGCAGACCGTCTCTGCTTCTAGGCAAGCATTTAGGGTAAACCCCAACCCATTTAAAAACCTATCTAGCCTTAGTCCTGAGCCTCTTACTTCTATATTTACCCAAAGGACATGTCCTGCAAGCTATCCTGACAGTATAGGATTTAAGCACTAGTCCTGCACACTCAGGCAACGCAAAAGGACGTCTTTTCACAACAAGAACCACAAGCAGCAATACTGAGGTGCAGCCCAGCTGCTCAGATGCACGCTCACAGCTCAGCCCTAGGAGCCTTGTGAAAATCTGTCTTCTTCTTCACCACAGTCCAAAGCCAAAGAGGCTATGCCCACACTCCAACCAGGCCCCTTCCAGACAGAAGGGCGTCCTACGGTTGTTACACACATACCCCAAGTCTGCTGTTGCATCATAATCCACATGCTGGGGAAAGGTCTCACCAGCCCTTAGCATGACACCACAAAGCACAAGGGAAGGCTTTAAGGGAAAAGCTTTAAGGGAAAGCACCAAGCGTTATCACGTGTCAAAAGAAGTACAAAGGCGCAGCATTAAATAGTTAATTATTTTTAATCAAAATCGCACATGTTTTTAGAAGGCTGGAGTGCTCACTGCCCTACGGTAAGACTGGAGAGCTTGCAGGGACAGCAGCCTCTTCCATCAAAGGCAGCCTCCTTCAAATCTCTCCTCTGCTGCTTCTGCTCTCTGCTGCTATCCTAAAGAAACTTTGGCTCGATTTTACCAGCGTAAGGATGAATCACTGCTGATCCAAGTCACACGTTATAATCCTATTTTATTCTCTGCATTATTTGTTCCTAAATTATCACATCGTTTTTGGAGAACACACTTTACTTATAATCTACATTTACCCCTAAGATTATTGTACATCCCCTAACAGCCAGCATTTCCAGCGTCACCTGTCCATATTACCTGTCACGTGACTGTGCACGTCATTATGCCCCTGGAGCCCTTCCCCTAGGTGCTGCTCGGGCCATCAAGTTAACTGGTTCAAGTTGGACACACACTCATCTGGATCTGGCCCGTGGTTTGTCTTACTATACTTTTTTTGAGTGGTGGTTAACTTGTTTTTAATGGCAAAATAAGATTAATTACAAAGGGCCTGTGTGTGTGTGTGGGGGGGGGGTTACCAATGATTTCATTTACAATTTAGAAACATCCAGAAATAGAAGATTATCAGATTTAGAAACATCCAGAAATAGAAGATTAACAACTTATACATTCGTGGTAATGGCAGTAACTGATCATTCTCACAAATGGCAAAGTATAAACAGCCTGATCAAACAGTCTAAAAATGGTACTCTGAGGATGAAAGACCAAGAGGCTGGGAGAAGCTTTAAAACTTTCCACTCCCCACCCCCGCCCCCTTGAGCTCCATAGCGTCTCTGATGGCCGATTGTCATCTGATTTTAGAAATTCACTATAATTGAATACTACATATAATTAGCAAGGAAAATCAATTCAATGACCATGGAAAACGAAATGAGCTATACACTCTCGGGGAACATTTATAAGGCCCTCTCTGCTGGGTTTAGTTACTGCTTTCTGTTCGAAACAGCAGCACAGAAGCATTTAAAACCGCCTGTAATTGGGGTCAGTGTTTGGTCAGACACCCCACCCCCAGAATGATCTCAAGCCCAACAGCATATGTCAGGCCGTACTCTTCTGTTAAAATAAAACTTTGGCTTCAACAGGCGTGCGATGCCTCTAGCTTTCCCATTAAATAAAGTTAATGAGTTTCTTTTTGCTGAAGTGCTATAAAGGTATGAGTCCCAGAAATGGAAGTCTCGCTATATCAAAGTCTGTGTCTAAAAGCGATGCTCTTGGAAGGAGACAACGGGTATGTTAATTCCAATGCCCCTTTTGAAAGCAAAAATAAAAAGTTCACCGGGGAAAGGCAAGAGATGAAGCTCGAGTTTCTTACCTAGAGACGTGCATTAAAAAAAAAATATTGGGGTTGGGGATTTAGCTCAGTGGTAGAGCGCTTGCCTAGGAAGCGCAAGGCCCTGGGTTCGGTCCCCAGCTCCGGAAAAAAAAAAAAAAAAGGAAAAAAAAATATTCAGTCACAAAATCAATCGCAGTCAAGACATAGGGATAGGGTGCTAGAAATTTGCCCAGCTTGCTCCGGAGACCCTTGTGCTTGTTGTGTGACCTGGGAAGAGATAGAAAGGGAACGCTGGCTTTTCTGAAAGATGCTGATAGGTCTCCTGAATGTCAGCCCTCAGAGGTTGCTTGCTCGTCCCCCCCGAGTCCAGTGTGTACAGGCAGACCCGCCTTCAAAGCTGCCACTTGGTCCTCCTCAGTGTCAGTATCTTAAACTGCAAATAACAGCGTTACCTCCAAGAGCTGTTCTGAGAATGAAACTTCACAGACACATTGTATCCACAGAGCTCCCACAGCTCCTTGAAGTTTCAGGCCGCGAGCGCCTGAGCATCTCAGAAGCCTCCTCCATGCCCGAAAAGTCCCCCAGATCAATGTGGAAAAGCCAGGGCAAGATTTCTTTCCATCTTATCCTTTCGGTCTACAGACACTCTTCTGCCTGGCAACTCCGGGGCCCTTTAGCCATTGGTGACTTCTCATTTTGAAATGTCAGCCGGTGTCTGGGTTCCGATCCCTTTAAACAAGCACATCTTGAAGTCATTCGGCTTCTAGTCTCTCTCTGAGGGGAAATCTTCTCTAACAATCGGCTGACAAGCTCTTAAGAAAAGCCGTAAGGGACTAGAGAGATAGCCCAGCAGTTAACGGAGCCACCTGCTCTTGCCAAGGAGCAGAGTTTGGTTCCCCTCCCCCACACGAGGCACCTATAGCTCCGTCTATAACTGCATCTCCAAGGGAGCCAATGTCCTCCGTGGATACCTAAGTGCACACGCACACGCAAGCAGAAAAATAAACTGCCTGCAAGTTACATTCAATTTGAGGGGACAGGGCTGATATCCTGATGTTTGACTCCGTGTCCAGCGATTCTAAGATGATTGGTCTTGGGGAAGATATGACAAACTGTACAATCTGAACATTCTTGTAACTTAACATTGCTCCCTGCTCCCTGTTAAGACAAGGACTTCTATAAAATTGAGTTGAGAGAGCAACATGGCTGGCCTCGGAGGAACCTGGGCTATTCAGGCTCTGCACAGTCTCTTCTCAGATGCTAATTATCTGGCAAACTTACTGAGCTGACTCAGGCAATCCAGGCCTTCAGGGGCACAGATTTTGCACAGCCACAGCCCAAGTCTCTGATGGTGAGCGCATTTCTCTTGGCATGGGGGATTCAAACATTAGCAGGGAATCCCTGTTTTGAGTCCACATCGATTTAAAAACCTGATAAGTCTGCACATGTCGATGCTAGCCATCAAGGCATCTAGGGTTAGAAGGCAATCCTAGACCAAATGGGTTCCAGGCTTTGGTAAAAACAGATGACATCATAAAAACAGCGACGTGCAGTGTAAAACATCAATGCGTGAATAGCAGTGTACGAGCATCAGCGTAGAAACCTTCAAGAGCGGTTCTGAGAATGAAACTTCACAAAAATAAATTGTATTCACACAGCTCCTGTAGGGCCTTGAAGATTCAGGCCACCAGCAGGTGATCTCCAAATATACAATGTATCAATGTGTCAGTGTAGAATACATTTCTACACTGAGAACAATATGCTCTGTTCTTAGTGACTTTATACTATAAGAATTACGGTAGGAAGCCTAGCAAACAAGATAAAGATATTGCAACCCTCAAAAGCCATCGTACCAATGGCTCCTTTTTGATGTTATATGGTAGTCTCACTATGTCAAAGCATGGTGTCCACACGCTTTACTGCCACTGTCCCCTTAGTCCTCTCAACTCTGTGAGACAAGGGCCTAAAGGCATTGTATTCATTTCGTGCATTAGGGAACTAAGACGTGGAAAGATCCGTTTTTTTATATTGAACACATAAAGGGAGTGGTGACCATGCTGAGCTTGGTGTCAATATGGATAATAGATGGATTCAGAGAGATGGTGTGATTTCTGTGGGTCCTGGGCTGCTGGATTTGGGGTGTTCATCACACGAATATCAACAGTTCAGAAGCCTTTCAAGAGACGGGATCAAAGATGGCTACAGAAAATAACCAAGGTCATGTGTAAGAGCAACCCTCAGTCCCGGAGAACTGCAAGGATCGTGTTCTGCCTCCGGGCATCGTGATAACATCTGAGTAACTTAATCCAGAGCGAATCCACTGCAGGGATTAAACCCATCATCAAATGAAAACGTTGACTACCTACCACTCCTCATGCTAAGATTGCATGGAAAAAAAAATGTTCCCCCAAGACAGGTCCCATGAAACGCTATTGTTATATGGCCATTCGCCCCTCCCTGGGCTTGGGAGCCATCTTTGTTGAGTGTTTACCACATAACTAGCAATGGTGAGCTGTCCAGTACAGTGTTGGTACACAAATCACCTGGGGCCCTTTCACTAAATATGTCAATATTCTGACACCCGTGGGGCTGGGGGAAGGGAGTCGGATACACGAATTGAGATCCACTCTGGCTCTAATAGGAAAATAGCATTTACCTAGGCTCTGTGGTAGCAGGTACACGTCAATGCAAGAAGACAGAGATGGACTCTAGCCTTAGTCCTGAGCCTCTTACTTCTATATTTACCCAAAGGACATGTCCTGCAAGCTGTCCCGACAGTGTAGGATTTAAGCACTAGTCCTGCACACTGAGGCAACGCAAAAGGACGTCTCTTCACAATACTGAGGTGCAGCCCAGCTGCTCAGATGCACGCTCACAGCTCAGCCCTAGGAGCCTTATGAAAAATCCGTCTTTTCTTCATCACAGTCCAAAGCCAAAGAGGCTATGCCCACACTCCGACCAGGGCCCTTCCAGACAGAAGGGCGTCCTACGGTTGTTACACACATACCCCAAGCCTGCTGTTGCATCATAATCCACATGCCGGGGAAAGGTCTCACCAGCCCTTAGCATGACACTGCAAAACACGAGGGAAGGCGCACCAAGCGTGATCATGTGTCAAAAGAAGTACAAAGGCGCAGCATTAAATAGTTAATTATTAATTGGAAGGAGCGTCATTTGAGAGGGGCCCTGGGTTGGAGTAAAAACTGGATTTAAGAAGTGAATAGGTTTCTTCACTGTGATGGTTTATATAAGCTCCACCCAGGAAGTGGCACTATTAAAAGGTGTGGCCTGGTTGGAGTGGATGTGTCACTGTGGGTGTGGGCTTTAAGACCCTCATCCTAGCTGCCTGGAAGACGTCTCCAGATGACCTACATATAATCCGGAATCCCCAGGTTCTGAGAGGAGCTTGGTTTACTCATTAGGATTATCAATGCGATTCACGAGAATAACACTTTTTTTACATTTGTATTTTATTATTATTATTATCTTTAATCTTTTCTTTTTACAGACCAGTTGTTATCCCCACCTTATCTGCCCTCTAACAGTTCCTCATGACACCCCTCAGACCCCCACGCCACCCCTGACCCAGGTCTCCAAGAGGATGTCCCCATACTCTCTCACCCCACCCCACCAGGACTCTCCGCTCCATGGGGTCTCAAGTCTCTTGAGGGATTCGGGGTACAGAGCCTGTGATGGTTTCTATATGTTCAACCCAGGGAGTGGCACTATTAGAAGGTATGTCGTTGTAGGAGTAGGCGTGGCCTTATAGGAGTAGGCGTGGCCATGTTGGAACAGGTGTACTGTGGGTATGGGCATTAAGACCCTCATCCTAGCTCTCTGGAAGCCAGTGTGACGATGCTAATAGCCTCCAGATGAAGATGTAGAACTCTCAGCTCCTCCTGCACCATGCCTGCCTGGAGGCTGCCATGTTCCTGCCTTGATGGTAATGGACTGAACCTCTGAACTGTTAGCCAGCCCCAGTTAAATGTTGTCCTTATGAGAGTTGCCTTGGCCATGGAGTCTCTTGAAAGCAGTAAAACCCTAAGATATTTATTACAAATATTTCCAGTATCTTCAGTGATCTCAATGACCCGTCAAGAGCTACTCTATGTACTCACCTGCAGTTACACTACAGGGCATGTTGAGACCCTAGGACCTCATCTAAGGGAGTCCTACTTCCACATAGGTAAATACAGAATGGGAGGAGAATGTAGAAAGGGGTGGGTGGAATAATTTGGTTCCTGAATTTAAGAAGATTGATAATAAATAAATCTTCCAAGGGATTGCCTTAATCGTAATCTCTAAAGGATCTTAAAAGGAATTTTAAATCAGAATAAAGAGCTGTTCACAGATAGCACCAAATCCACTAATAGGTTCAATTTTGTCAATTGACTCTTAATTACTTTTTGAAAAGCCTTTAATTATTTATTCTAATTTCCCCCCCAAAATGGGGCTTGTTTCAACATTTCTAAATGTAAAAAGGAAAGTCTGAATGCTGAAAGAATTAATTATATTTGTGATTTCAGCTCGAATTAAGGCTGAGAATTACTAATCTTTTGAGTACAGCCCGCATTCTTAATCTACTGCAGGAAGACTGGCAGTGTGCACTAAATAAGAATCGCATTGGGGAAGAACGCCATGAGACCTTGTTTTGATGGGAAATAGCCGAGATTGAGTATTATGGATGTTTTCTGAACAAACACGATTGCCAAGATTACTCGCTGATTAACCTTTGCACATTAAATACGCCCTGGCTGGAATTTGAAAGTCATGAGTCTATTATAGCTTTGAAAAACACCTTTGACCTATTTAGGGGGACACGGTAAAGACGAGAACTTTAGCCACAAATATAGAAGCCTTTTATTGCCCGGGCCATTCCTGAATGGCTCTACTCTGCCATGCATCGGTGTTATTGATTTTTGAATCAAATGAAACAAACAACGAACACAGAAGCCTTATTGAGTTCTTCTAAAAATCAAAAAGAAATAGCTTGCTCCACGTCCCAGCTTTCCAAATGTTTGCCACGAGGCATGGATGGCCAGCTAGGCATGGCAAAGCATGACTGCAGTCTCAGTATGTGGAAGGTGAGTTGGGGGAATCATGAGCTTGAGACCAGTTTGAGTTATATAGCAAGACTACATGAAGAAGGAGGAGGGAGAAGATGAGGAGAGGGAGGGAGGGAGGGAGGGAGGGAGGGACAAAGCAGGTATTCTAGTTTGCTTCTGGTCTTGCCAACTTGAGGTCGGAAAGGATTTATGCATCCTTACTTGTGCATCAACTGAGGATAGCTGTGACAGAAACCTGGAGGCAGGAAATAAAGCAGAGGCTATAGTGGCACGGGGCTTGCTCTCAAACTCCTGCTCCGTTCCCTTTCTGAGAGATCCCAGGACCACCTGCCCAGGTGTGGTGTTGGCCACAGTGGGTAGTCCCTCTCACATCATTCAGCAGATAAGAAAGTGCCCTAATGGCTGGCCAAGCTGATGGTGGCATTTTCTCAGCTGAGATTACTTCTCCCCACACACGTCTAGGTTGTGTCAAGTTGACAAAAAAAACCAACCAACCAACCAACCAACCAAACAAACAAAAAACAAAAACGAACAGTTAGAGTGGGTTGGCCTAACACTGCTTGTATTCTAATGCTAATTTGGGGTCCCCAAGACTGTTGGTGCCCCAGAGATGGGAGAGTCCACACATAAGACACTGAGGGACCCTGTCCCCAGCTAATGGTGATTGTTGACTAAAGATATCAGCAGCCAATAGCTGGCCAGAAGAGACATAGGAGGGCTGAGGTTTCAGGGGCTTGGAAAGAGAGGACCATGAGGACAGAGAGGAGGAGGAGGAGGAGGAGGAGGAGGAGGAGGAGGAGGAGGAGGAGGAAGAGGAAGAGGAGGAGGAGGAGGAGGAGGGGGGTAGGAGGAGGAGGAGGAGGAGGTGGAGGGAAGAGGAGGAGGAGGAGGAGGAGGAGGAGGAGGAGGAGGAGGAGGAGGAGGAGGAGGAGAGGGGGCTGCCATCATAGAATGAAGTATAGGCAGGAAAGGAGAAAGGAAAAACCACCATGGGTTAGGTGAGCCATAAAAGCATAGCCGGCTGCCCAATGGGAGTTAAGAGCAGCCCCAATGGAACATAGAAAACAGTAAGTAATAACTTAGGGAAATAGGATTCTATCATCATGGATGGTGGGCAGCTGCCCAGCTATTGTACTTGATAAAGCTTATTGAAAATACAAAGGCTGTGTGATTTTAATCCGGAAATCAATAACCAAAGATGGGGTAGATGTCCTGGGCTGGGACTTTTAATATTTTTCACTACAAGGTCACCAACATTTTTAAAAGTATAGGCTTCTGTGGAGTCACTGTATAGTTCCAAATTGGGGCCAGAATCAGGAACCGTGTGCTGCTGTGGTTTAACTTCTGGGGGTTTCCCCTCTTCAAGCTGGTTTTCCACCGCTCACGGCCACTTAGCTAATCACACATTCTCTGTACATCCTCTCCCTCTGGTTTGAACCGTGGTAGGATTCTCAGTCCCGAGTGAAATCAGTACATTTTAGTCTTCTGGAAAAGCACTAAAGAATCGAGCAGAAGTGTTTGAGCTTTTAAACTTGAGAAAAAGGCAAATGCTAACATTGTGACAGAGGCCGAGCAAAGTCTCTCTCTCTCTCTCTCTCTCTCTCTCTCTCTCTCTCTCTCTCTCTCTCTCTCTCTCACACACACACACACACACACACACACACACACAGAGGCTTCTGATGTCTTGGTCCTTATCTTTGGTCCAATCAAGTCCTCACAAGTGAGAAATAGGGTTAGTTATTACAGAACTGAAAAGAAAGCACGTGGCTTTTATAAATGTAGTACCAGGCGCTACAACCATAGCGATAAGATGCGAGCTTTGTACACTGCAGTGTCGTGCTTTTGAGACTCTTTCAAACTTCTTATGTGATCTCCAAAGGAAAGCCCAGTGAGGAAGCAGGGATCCTCCTGCTTTGTTTGTTTGTTTGTTTGTTTGTTTGTTTGTTTTTGATATAGAGGGCAGTGACAGAGACCAGGGAGAAGCTAGAATTCTACAAGTCAAGAGTCCAAATCTAGCTTTCTTTCCAGAGTCTGATTCCTGCAGAGGAATGCTGTCATCAGCAAATCCAGTGTGAAACAGCATGCTGTCCTTAAATCCAGAGAGTTTGTCCATCTTCAGCTCCATCTAGGTTAGTGTAGAGGAGAACCAAGAGAATTGGTTTCCCTCCTTGGGTGTTTTATGGGAAAGTTGGTAAGGCTGATTATCAAAAGAACTCTTTCTTTCTTTGCTACAGAGGCCACTCCTCTCAATAAACACACTAGCATTCCTAGCACACCAGTAGCCTTCCACAGCTGCCCCAGTCAATCTTTTCCAAAAGGGCGTGTCTAATTCAAGGAAGCGAACGGACCCCAACCCAAAACACACTGCTGTTGGGTGCAGTTCCCTGTGGAGCGTCAAGGACGCAAGAGGACTCTTCTCGCCTGTGTTTATGTAACAGCCGACCCATGCAGCTTCCTCAGCTGGGCAGCAAGCTGCAGGGTTTAGGTAACAAAGGTATGGATGAGATTCAAGATACGGCCATTACTCTCTGGTCACGGGACATGGAGGCTCAAATACTGGTGTTTCCCCGAGTACTAAGACGAAGCTAAACATACCTTCACAGGCTCTGGTATTAAATGGCATACGGTCTGCTTTCGTGCTGTACATAACTCATGGTATATTTAGTGTTTCCAGGACTATTAGCTTCTGTGCTTTCCTAAGCCGCATGGCCCATGAATCGATCCCCTTCTTACGTTAGAAGAAAGAAAGCAAAACCTGAAGCCTGGTAGTCTTCGCTTTGTGTCAGCTGCAGGGGGATGGGGGCATCCTGTCATCCATCGGGATCAAGAGCACACTGCATTTAGGATAGACAAAACAAACCATCACTGGCCAAGGCCAACTATAGGACACAAATCATCAGATACTATACATCTTATCCAGGTCTGTTGTCAAGTGAGAGGAACTCACTCTGTCTCTCAAAACCACGACCCATGAAACTCTATAATGTCTGCAGACATATTTTTTTATGTGAGGTCTCTCTGTGGTTAAAGGTATGACGGTGCCTCGTGGTTGTTATGGTTCGAATCTCACGTGACCCCCCTCTCCCCCATCCATTCATGATTTTGGTGCCTGGCACTGGCTCACGGTTATTTGAAGGCTGTGAAGCAATTGTAAGGAAGAGCTCAGCTGAATCCAGTAGCTCGCTAGAGTGGGTACTTTACAGACCTTCCTGCCCCGGGACAGTCCCTGCTTCCTGGTCTGTCAGTGTATGGACCGCCTGTCTCCCTCAGCACCACTGGGCCCTGAGCTGATGGGTCTCCTCTGGAACGACACAATACGCTAAAACCATAGGAACCTTGATCTAGGGTATATGTTTCCTCCACTAAGATGTCTGCCTGTTATTCTGATGCAGTGACACTCAGTGCATTAATTTGATATAAAATATGCTAGATCATTTGCGCAAGGGCTGAGTACTGTCGGCGGCATTCAATTGCCCAATTTTACATTTGAACGTTTGTCTGCGTTCCTGTGAGGTCAGCTTAAGGTGCTGTTACACACGCTTACCAATTAAGGCTAACAAATAAATGAGAACTGTTTGGGATGCAAACTGAGGCCAGAGACCGTCCACGTTGAAATAGAAAAAGAAAAGAGAAGAGAAAATGTTACCGCATGGAGAAGGATAACGGTTGGGTGGTCGTCTCAGAATCATTACAGTGGGTCTTATGGTCATAGTTAAGTAAAGGAATGTTGTTCATTTTGGAATTTCTGTCCATGTTTAATTTGCAAATGTAGTTCAGCCTCATTATTATATAAATGCCGTAAGCTAATGCTTTGGATACACATTCTATGGCCTTTGTAAACTGAGTCCTTAAATACCATAGTTTTTAAAAAATCCTTTATCTCTTTCTACTTAGATAAAGATGAGTCTTGAAAATCATTTTATTTTTTTTCCCATTCCATCCTAAATACCTTTATTGCTTTTTCTTGCCATATTACGTTGGCCAGGACATACGGTACAATATTGCATGATAGTGACAGACTTCGTTTTGAGGAGACAGAACTTTTGATCTTTATGTAGACCTGACTTGGCTCGACTTGCTTGTATGCCCCGGGTCAGCATGATCATCATCTAAATTACAAGACTGTTCAATCCACTGATCAGATAATATCGCACAGCTCAGGAGATCTTTGAAGAGCTGTCGGCCTCTGACGACGGGATCTGCTCACCTTCCCTCACGGTGAAAGGGAAGGGCAAAGGGAACATGGAGGTGCTGGTTACGGTGCTACTTCAGAAGTAAACTCCTGATAAAGATACTAAAGATTCTCCAAGAATTCAATTCACAGTCTTAATGACTATTGTGTAGCTCTGTGTCCAAAGTGTGTGAAAAATTGTAAGAGTCCAAGAGTCAAGGAATACAAATAGGACCACCCTTGGCTGTTTGCACAACTCTGGGTTCTGTGAGTGCAAAGGCAAGAGTCCCATTGACCTTTCTCCAGAGAGGAAATGCGTTATGGTGATGTTGATATATATATATATATATGTATATATATAATATTCCATATATAATATATATGTATATTATATATATTCCATATATAATATATATGGAATACTGTCTCTCAATTTGGGGTATAATCTTTGAAAACTATTTATTTTTATCTTATGTGTTTGTATGTTTTGCCTAAATGTATGCCTGGTGCCACATGTGTGCCTGGTGGCCACAGATGCCAGTAGAGAGCATAAGATCCCCCGGAACTGGATTTACAGGTGGTTGTGAGTCTCCACATGGGTGCTGGGACCAAGAGCAGCAAGCACTCTTAACCGCTGAGCCATTTCTCCAGCCCTTACATTCTTCTTAAATTACAGTTTTCACGACAGGATGCTTCCCGAGCAGGCTAAAAGGGTCCAGGAGACACGGACCATTCATCTACACATTCTGGAGGCGGAAGGTGGGAAGAAAGAATAGCAGAGGTTTCCTGACTTGGACTACCAAGCTCACACAAAAAGTAAAATTCTTGAGTGCATTCCTCATCTCTCCCCATCCTCTCCTTCCTCACTCCCATCTTCCCCTTCCTCACCCCTGTCCCATCACGTAGCTCCCTGTGTTCCTGAGCTGACTGGCTTCTCCTCTCATGTCCTATAGTCAGACATGATTTTCTGGTCTCACAGACAACCCAGGAACAGTGAGAAAAAACACCACGTTTGTCTTTCGGAGACTGACCTAAGATGACTACTATGATTCTCTTCAGTAGTATCCATGCTTCTGTGAACAGTGTGTCTTCTTTTGTGGGTACTGAGAAATCCATCGTGTGTATATCACATCCTGGTTATCCATTGCTCTTTTGATGGATGCTGTACTGGCTGGTTCTGTGTGTCCACTTGACACAGGCTGGGGTTATCCCAGAGAAAGGAGCCTCCGTTGAGGAGATGCCGCCATGAGACCCAGCTGTAAGGCGTTTTCTCAATTAGTGATCAAGGGTGGGAGGACCCAGCCCATTGTGGGTGGTGCCATCCCTGGGCTGGTGGTCCTGGGTTCTATAAGAAAGCAGGCTGAGCAAGCCAGGGGGAGCAAGCCTGTAAGCAGCATCCCTCCATGGCCTCTGCATCAGCTCCTGCCTCCAGATTCCTGCCCTGTGTGAGCACCTGTCCTGACTTGCTTTGGTGATGAACAGCAATGTGGAAGTGTGAGCTGAATAAACCCTTTCCTCCCCAACTTACTTCTTGGTCATGCTGTTTTGTGCAGCAACAGAAACCCTGACTAAGACAGATGCCTAGCGTGTTTCTATATCTTAGCTATTGTGAAAACTGATCCAACAAACATGGACGTACACATATGTCTGAGATATGTTGATTTAGGGATACCCAGGACTGAAGTAGCTGTATTGTACAGTAGATGTCATTTTGGGGTTTGGGAAGAACTGCCCACCTGATTTGAACAGTGGATACACTACTTGACATTCAGAGGTACCTTCTGTCCACACTCTTGCTAGCATCTGGAGTTACTTATTTCTTTAGGACTGTTTTTCTCAGTATGGTAAGATGGAGTCCTAATGTAGACTTAAGTTACATCTCTCTGATGACTCGTGATGGTATTCATTTCTCATATACCTATTTGCTCTGTATCCTTCCTCTTTGAATACCTTTTAATTAGCCCATTTTTTTTTTAAAAAAAAAATAATTTATCTTCGCATTGTGTGGAGGCCAGAGGTTTCAGATCTCCCTGAACCTGGAGTTGCAAGAGCTGCTCTGTGCGTTTGAGATCTCAGTTCAGGACCCTCTGAAGGAGCAGCCAGCGCTCCTAATGGCGGCACCATCTCTTCATCCCCAATCCATCCTAATTCATTATTAATTCATCCTAATTCATTACTGATTGGATCGCTTCTCTATATTCCCACCCTCCTCTGTTTCTTTAATTGAGAATCTCATACATTCCTATATCATGTCTATCAAATGAAGGCATGCATAAGACTCTCCTCGGTTCCGATCCACCTCCATTGGTCTTTAAGAACTCTCTTCCTACAAAGTATTAAGTGTTCTCCTCTTTCTTTTATTTTGTTTCTTTCCTTTGTTAGTCTCTCCCACAACATGGAGATGGATATTTTTGTATCCACTCTACACCCTGCTCACTGTCCCGCCCTCCCACAATCCTTTCCCGGACTGTCTTCTCTGAATATTCCATCGCCACCCTGACGCATCAAGTCTCTGCGAGGCTAGGCACATCCTCTCCCACCGAGGCCAGACAAGGCAGCCCAGCTAGAAGAACCCATCCCATGTACAGGCAACAGCATTTGGGACAGCCCCTGCTCCAGTCGTTCAGGACCCACATGAAGACCAAACTGCATATCTGCTACATGTGTGCTGGGGAGGCCTCTGTCCAGCCTGTGTGTGATCTCTGGTTGGTGGATCGGCCTCTGAGAGTCCCAGGTGTCTAGGTTACTTGACTCAGTTGGAATCTCTTCCCCTCCGGTGCCTGCAGTCCTTCCCCAAACTCTTCCATGAAAGTCCCCAAACTCCAGAAGATGGAAAGGTTTTCAGAACTGTATTCACTGGTTAATCCCCAGTGCAGTGCCCAGCACACAGAGGTTTACTATCCTGTGGGCAGTTGGTTTTTCCAGTGTTGTTAATTTAAATATACTGAGTTCACTAAACAGTACTTGTGATATATTTTGAAAAGTCTGAGCAAGATTAGAATATAACAACGAAATGCTGGCTGTACCCGGAACATAGGAATGAATATAACTGAGTATTCCTCCCCAATAACTGTATTTATATATTTCTCTCCAAGGGCCATAAATAGCTTTTACAATGAGAAGAGAGTCTTAATAACAATGATGATAATAAATGTATTAAATAAATTAACTTATTATTTTATTAAATAATTGATAAATTAATTAAATTATTTGTCCATGCAGTAAACCAAAATCCTTGTCTATAGCTGAATGTGCAGCATATAATCTTTAACTCTGGAGTTGTGGTTCTGATGGCAGGTGGATTTTAATTTTAGGGAGCTCATGGTAATAATACCTGGTGACAGTTTAGTCTGCTGCGGCTTTGGATGGGGAAGTTGTGGCCAACACGTTGTTGGTAACGGCCAGAGACACTGAGAAGCACCCTACACGGCACAGTGAAAATCCACCACCACCAGGTTAGTCCAGAGTTAGTCGTGAATCCGGGAGACACAGAGAGGAAAGCTGCTGGATGGTGAGATGCAGGATTCCATCCGCAGGGCCCCGAGGGAAATGTGTTCAGTAAGTAAACAAGTCATCCTTCACTCCGGTTAGTGGTAGGTCTTGGAAGCTAGTCAGGGTGGCTTCCTCTGTAACCCACAGGGCAGGAGGCTAAGACAAGAAGCCTGCTGAGTTTGAGGTCAGCCTGGTTTGCCTAGGCAGTTTCTAGACCAGTCTGGATCATAGTACGAGGGCTGTCCTCAAACAAGAGCGTGGACCTGTGTTGTATGTGTTCATTACAAAAGAAGGAGAGGTTGAATAAAAGGAACAGCTAGATGAGGACAATGTAAAATCGGCTGCTTTCATTAGGTGATTCAGAGGCATGTAAACCATTGAGAAAACTGTGATCTCTCCAGAGCCCACTGACTGCTCACCAACCAAAGCTCAGGGTTCCAAGCCAGGGTGACCCCAGGTTTCCTTAAGGGTGCGCTCTCAATCTGCCTGCCTACAAAATAAATAAATAAATAAATAAATAAATAAATAAATAAATAATCTTAAAAACGTACTAGGTAGAGTTCAAGTATTATCTTTATTAATTTATTGATAAATCATTATTAAGGGGACAAGGACACGTTTGCATATAGATCATTGTTTAACTGAGTAGGCCGGTCGTATAATATGCCATTTTAAGAAACAACAGTCATGTTCGCGATAAAATGTTTCCTAGAGATTCACGTTCTCTTCCCACCACCGTATAATTTCCCTCACAGTTAACGGCAAAAGCAGCCTTACCTGCCTCTCTCTACGTCATAATGTCGATGTTGCTCATAAATCCGAAGTAATCTCTGAGTATTAGCTCCAGCGACCGAGGGGCGGAGGGCAGAAAGAAACGCCATCTGTAAAGCACCGCCAGCTTTAAATCACGTAGATGTTAAATTAAAAACTTAAAACAAGGGTTGGGGATTTAGCTCAGTGGTAGAGTGCTTGCCTAGCAAGCACAAGGCCCTGGGTTTGGTCCCCAGCTCCGAAAAAAAAAAAAAAAAAAAAAAAAAAAAAAAAAAAAAAAAAAATAAAAAAACTTAAAACAATGTTCATGCTCTTGGAGCGATGTCTTTCATAACCCTATACATGTTCAGCCTCAAAACTTTAAGCTTGCATAATACTT
This sequence comes from Rattus rattus, assembly GCF_011064425.1. Taxonomy (NCBI): domain Eukaryota; kingdom Metazoa; phylum Chordata; class Mammalia; order Rodentia; family Muridae; genus Rattus; species Rattus rattus. The sequence continues at coordinate 16,199,270 of NC_046171.1, read as the reverse complement.
GCATATCTTGTTTGAAATCCTAGCCCCAAAACCCTGCCTGCTGGGTCATCGGCAAGCCCGGCAGCCATGGGGTAGGCTTTGTCCCCTCTGTGGACCATCTTCCGGTCCACACCTCTAGCCATAATCTCAGACACTTGTAGCCATCAGCGAACAAGAGCATGGCTGTCCTCTGAGAAGCTCCATCCCCAGACCAAACCAATGGAGATGGATGCCGAGACCTACAGCCAAATACTAGAGCTCAGGGTGTCTTGTGGAGGAGTTGGGGGAGAGACTAGGGAATCCGGAGAGGATAGGGGCTTCTTGGGAAGACCAACTGAGTTGGCTAGCCTGGACCCTTAGGGCTCCGGGAGACCAACTCACCAACCAGGGAGCAAATATGGGCTGGGCCTGCCCCTCTCCCCACATGGGTCAGGAGTATGCAGCTTGGTTTTCCTGTAGGTGCCACAGAGGCTTGAGCAGGGAATGTTCCTGAGTCTGTAGCCTGCCTTTGGATCCTGTTCTCCCAGCTGGGCTGCCTTTCTCTAGTCTCAGTGGGAGGGGACGTATCGGGTCCTGCATGTGCATCCTGATGTGTCCTTCTCAGAGGACAGTGGGGAATGCGGACAGGAGCTGGGGGGCGGGGGTCGCTGGGGGGAGGAGAGGCTGATATTGGGGTGTAAGGTGAATAAATTAATTAATGAATAAAAAAGGAAATCCTAGAAAGAAGATTCAAGTTCAGACTCCTTCCTCCCCCCTACTCCCCACAACTGCCATGGTGTTATTTTATCCTTTCAAAAAATAATTGTATTAATTATCTGGGTGTTTAATATCTATTCTGAGCATATTCACTTCCCACTCCTTCCCCTAACTCCTCCTAAACCTGCCCTCCTACTCCCTTCAATGTCATGTCATCTTTAATTTTCTGTAATAACCACCAAGTCCAGTTTTGTGTCGCCCCATCAGACGCCACACCCTTAAAGAACACTCACTCTTTCCCCTGCAAACATCAACTGTCCGTATCTCGTCAGTTACACATGGAGTCTCACACTCTCTGCCACTCTGTAAACTCCATGCTAGAATGCTGGCTGTCCTGATCTTGTATGGGGAGTCAGAGCTTGCCTACAACGCTGTGCAGTGTCACTGTCTAGCCCAGAAGACACTGTTTTGTTCCCCTGTCAACGTCTTCTTTTCCCATGAATAAACTTTACATGACCCCGGGTATGTAAGTATGTGAAATAGCTATGCAAGAAAACGTGTGCTGATGGTAAATAATAAGTATTTCTTTTAAAAACAAGTCCTTGTTATGTATATGTGGTGGTTTGAATAGGCTTGGCCGGTGGGAAGTAACACTACTAGGAGGTGTGGCCTTGTTGGAGAAAGTTTGTCACTGTGGGGGTGGGCTTTGAGGTCCTGTGCTCAAGCTCCACCCAGTGGGGAAGAGAGCCTGCTCCTGGCTGCCTACAGAAGACAGTCTCTTCCTGGGTGCCCTCAGATGAAGATGTAGAACTCTCAGCTCCTCCTGCACCAGGCCTGCCTGGATGCTGCCATGTTCCCACCTTGATGATAATGGACTGAGTCTCTGAACCTGTAAGCCGGCCCCAATTAAATGTTGTCCTTTTAAGAGTTGCCTTGGTCATGGTGTCTCTTCACAGCAATGAAACCCAACTAAGAAAACGTATAATAATAATAATAATAATAATAATAATAATAATAATATAGTCCTTTTTTAAAGGACAAAATCAAATCTGTTCACAGATGTTGTGATTTGCCCTGGAGTTATCTGTATTTTGATGATAATTTCACTGTCCCAAGGATGGCTGCCTAGTCGTGTACTCAGGTGACTTCACCAGAACCTTCTCCCCATTTAATTTACAAAATACCAGTGAGGGCAGGTACAGGATAGAGGAGCCCTGCCATTGGATGAGAAGGAAGGAAAAGTTTAAGGGAAGAGGAAGAGAGAGGAGAGAAGGCAGAGAAGCCGAGGCAGGACAATATGGAGCTGACATTAAGATTCCTCTCTGCACATTTACAGGTTGCTATGAATGTTCTTAAAGGATGGATGTGTCCAGGGCTTTGTATGTTTAGGTGGGTAAGTATATCTTATCAATTGGATCAGAGGTTATTGGGGTGTGTGTTTTTTCTTGTGGCGATTTGACTTTGGGAGAGAGTGTGGCGGCAGAGACACTGAGCCATCATGGGTTGGTGTTGTTGTAAAAATATAAAAATAAAAAAGAGTAACGGTGTCTTTTACCCCGCTAGGTCCGCGCCGTGGTGCCCCAAGATATGTTAGATATCTTGGCAGAAACACAGCCCAGCCGCACACTTTCCTACACTCAAACCCTCACATAAAAGAATACACAACACAGTAATCTTAGATCCAATTGGTAAGATATAATTGCCCACTTAAACATACAAAGCCCAGTACCATCCATCCCTTGAGAACATTAATAACAACCTGTAAATACACAGAGCAGAATCTTAACATCACCTGCCATGGCTTCTCCCCTCTCTCCGTCTCCTCCTCTTCCTTCAAACTTCTCTCCCGCCCATCCTTCCTTCTCCTCCAATGACAGGCCTCCTTCTATCCTGTACCTGCCTCACCTGTGACATCATCCTACAGGTTGGAATGTGTGCCTCTGGCAAGATATGTAGCAGATATCTTGGGACACTGCGGTGTGGACCTAGTGGGGGATAAAAGACAACATTTTACAACAACACACAGATGTTGTGGATGTGCCCATTTATATTTACATAAAGAATTAAATCCTGGTTGAATGTTTGCTCCTACAGGCCACAGAGCATCTTTTGTGTTCCTCAAAGCTGATCAGTACTTTGATGTCTGGCGCATAATTGTCAATGCTAGGAACGCAACTTCACTTAAATGCATAAAACAAAATGCCGAGATTATGTTTATGGCCATTTCAGAAATTGTTGTCGAGTACCAATCTCAGGCAAAGCTTCATCTGTTGATTTCTGAAACTCGAGGGAGAACTCAGCGGCTTCCAAAACTCAAGCATTCTAATACGGTGTAACCTGAAGGTCTATTAAATTGATATCCACTGAAGAATAGAGTAGAAATATATCAACAGTCTGTTTTCTGTAATAAAACCATTGTGGGAATTTTTGTGTGAACGGCAAAACCAGCAACTCACGACACACAGCCGCCTCAGACATGAGCAAAGGGGTCTCGGCATTCTTTAACAGAGTGTAGCAAGACGGCGTGCACAGAACAGTGAGTTCACACCCAAGGCAGAAGTGAAGTCACGTGACACAACTCAGGCAACCACGGCCAGAAACACCTGCCTCTGTTCTGTGCTTGGTTTTGAATCAAGTTCTGACCACTGACCGTTCAGAAGCAGTTTGTGAGTGGCAAGTGTGTTTGTGTGTTTGTTTTTACAAACAAGATAAAACTTAAGGTTAAAAAAGAAACTCAGGTTCTGGCTAATGGGAGCCTGAAAAGTATTTAGGCTTTTTTTTTTTTTTTTAATAATTTCTATATTGGGAGAAGAAAATTCCTATTTGGATTCCTGCAAACCAGCCCACTGTGACCTTGTACAGACAGGACTCTGCTAAGTTGGCCGGTCTCTGCACACAGCGATGGCTTCCTTTGCAATCACTTCTAGAAACAATGAAAATCTGACAGCATTGTCTGAGACAATAACCCGCCGTAACATCCTGTTGTCTATTGACTTTCTCGTTCCTATCTCACTCCGACTCTAAAAATAGCCACCGTTGACCCTGTTTCCGGATGAGGAATATTTAGAGAAATTGTGGTTTGTTTGGGTCACACACCTGTCAGTTACGTGAGACGGGTTCTGGGACCTGGATTCAACCTCAGGCTTCTCTGATTTGTCTGCAAACTGCTTCTTAGCAACAAGGTAGGAAGGAGAGTAGATCTGTTGTTCAATCTGTTTTATCCGCCTGAGATTTCCTGTGAGTATCTGAGAGGAGTTTGTTGTCTTTACAGCTTGGGCTAGGAGGGGTCTTGGCTTTCCTCAAGATCACCAAGTCCCTCCTGGGGATGGGCAAAGAGACACCATGGTGTTGTGGGCGGTGTTCTTGTACGAGTCAGGGACAGAGCAGATTGCGGTCCTTTCTTCTTTCTAGCGTGGTGCCTGGCTTGGTGGCCCAAGCTGTCTTCGGTTTAGGACTCATAAAAAATCAAATAAAATCAGATCCAGGCAGCGCGGTCCATGAGGAGGAAAACAAACAGACCTGCATTCCACCGTGTCACCGCCATGATGGGGGGAAAGATCCCCACAGACCGGCCCTTGACACTCAGAGCCTTGCCTACCACCACCCACTGCAGCGAGGGAGGAGGAAGACAGAGACCGACGTCATGCCACCTACGGACCTGCCCTGCAGTGCATGAAACAGACGGGCCATCGATACCCTCTTGCCACCATGCCATGCAGCTTGGACGGAGGATGTTACCCAGCGGCCAAGCTGCGGGAACAGCCATATGTGAAGTATGTGGTGGAAGGAGGGGAGAGAAAGGAGGTAGAGCAGCTTGAACATTATGGAGGAGACGCAAGGGTAGAGAGTGAGTGAGCCCTGCCCTGGGGACCATGATGTTGTGGTGAGTTTAGCTAAACTGCTTTGTGCTGCTCACAGGTTGCAAGCGCACCTGCTCAAGAGGATTCTCTCTCTCTCACACACACACACACACACACACACACACACACACACACACACACACACACACACCAGCACACCAGTTGGTATGCCCTGACTAGCTCAATGGCTGGGCGTTTCCAATCCTTGCCACTGCTAGCAAACCCTCCCCTCTGGTACTCCTGAGTTAAGATCTTGTAAAAAAATCTATATTTTGTCTCTGCTACCCCCAAACGCAATCAGGGAAGTGGCCCATGTGACCACATTCCCTGATTCTCACATGTTGGTGGGCCTTTAGGTCTGGTATTTCTTCTTCCCCATTATGGCAATCTCTCCCTTCTTCCACTCTTGCTGTTCCTAGCCCATGCAAATCTCTCTCTCTCTCTGCCCAGCCATTGACCGTTGGCTCTTTATTGATTGATCAAAAGCCAATTGGGAACAAGGACCTTCAGCATTTGGACACGCAGATTCCGGATTAATTCAAAGCATTAAAGCCAATTCCCAACACCATGGTGAGGTCCCAGCCTGAGTTACCACTGCAGGCCAGGTCAGGGTCCCCGGCTACTTAGCAACAGAGAGTGGTATCCATGTTCTTGGCTCATATCACCATTAGAGACTGTGAGGATGCCTCTGGTCTGGGTAGCCACCAGGGACCATGTGGATGTCCAAGGGCTGCGCTAAACTGGATCCACCCCTCACTGACTGCTGAGCTAGCCCTAGGGAGAGCAGGCCCTGTGCTACACCCAGGCACACAGCGGTAGCGCTATGAGTGAATAGGACCCTAGGGTGTGAATGAGGAAGCGCTGGCTTTGCCCCTCCAATGCCGTGAGGTGGCCTGGGCAGGGGGCGATGTCCTCTGCCCCCTTGACCCTTGCCACAGGAAGCAGTCAGGAGGGTTGACCCCAGGGTCATTAGAGTGGGTGAACTGGCCCAGCCCCTTGCAGGTTGTGGCACTTGGGAACGTAGCCCCTGAGCTTTGACTGGGCCGCAGAGTAGAGTTGGCGTTGGAGGCCTGGGTGTGGGTGAGTCAGCCTAGGCGGCATGAGAGCAGGAAGGCTGAGCTCCTGGCGATGGCGTCATTGGGCAGCCTAGCCGGAACAGTGCCTGAGAGCTTGGCTTTGTGGTGCAGGTAAGGTGTGCGGACCATCTCAGCTACCACCCAGGCCCAGATCCAGGGCTCCGCGTTGGCCCACCCCCAACTCCTTATCCTCTGTGAACTGTTGGGACTTGTGAAAGTGTCAGTCCTGCTGACTCAAAACTGTAGGATCTTCATGACACGGGGGAAACAACAGGAAAATGGGGAGGAGTCCCGGTGAGGATCCGATATTGATGGTGTCACAGAAGCCAGAGATCTTGGACCAGACCAATGACGTATTGCAACGAACATTCGCGAGTGAAGGTGCATGGACAGAGGGATATACTGTGGGGCACACTATGACACACTACAGCTTCCAGGATGAGATGCTTTTCTATGCATGGTTGTGTGTGTGTGTGTGTGTGTGTGTGTGTGTGTGTGTGTGTGTGTGTGTGTGTATGTATGTGTGTGTATGTGTGTGTATGTGTGTGTGTGTGTGTGTGTGTGTGTGTGTGTGTGTGTGTGTGTGTGTGTGTGTGTTGTGTGTGTGTGTGTGTGTGTGTGTGTGTGTGTGTGTGTGTATGTGTGTGTGTGTTTGTGTGTGTGTATGTGTGTGTGTGTGTATGTGTGTGTATGTGTGTGTGTATGTGTGTGTGTATGTGTGTGTATGTGTGTATGTGTGTGTATGTGTGTGTGTGTGTGTATGTGTGTGTATGTGTGTGTGTGTGTGTGTGTGTATGTGTGTGTGTATTTGTGTGTGTGTGTGTGTTTGGGTGTGTTTTGTGTGTGTGTATGTGTGTGTGTGTGTGTGTGTGTGTATGTGTGTGTATGTGTGTGTGTGTGTATGTGAGTGTGTATGTATGTGTGTGTGTGTGTGTGTGTGTGTGTGTGTGTGTGTGTGTGTGAGTGTGAGTGTATGTGTGTGTGTGTGTATGTGTGTGTGTGTGTGTGTGTATGTGTGTGTGTATGTATGTGTGTATGTGTGTGTGTGTGTATCTGTGTGTGTATATGTGTGTTTGTGTGTGTGTGTTTGTATGTGTGTGTGTGTTTGTGTGTGTGTGTGTGTGTGTATGTGTGTGTTTTCATTTTGGGTGTGGGGTTGGGGAGATGAGTGAGCCTAGGATGCATGATGTAAAACTTACCAAGAACTGATAAAAAGTAAAAATAAATAAATAAATAAAAGAACTCAAAAGGATTGGCTGATTTAATGAACACTCTCCAACTATGATAAAATTTCATTTGCTTCACTCTTAAAGTTGGAGTATAGATTTTTGCGTAAGTTTTTTTGCTAGTGATTCCTTCCCAAATGCTAATATAATTTTACATCAATCCAATAAAGATGGAGATCATTCAAAAGATACAGGCTGTAGCTTAGGTATAGAAATATAAACTCTAAAGACATTTATTTAAATTCTATGACCCAACCCTCAAGAATCTGCTAATGCTAGAGTGTGTTCTCTCTCTCTCTCTCTCTCTCTCTCTCTCTCTCTCTGTCTCTCTCTCTCTCTCTCTCTCTCTCTGTCTCTGTCTCTGTCTCTGTCTCTCTCTCTCTCTCACACACACACACACACACACACACACACACACACACACATATCTTCACTTCTCTATGGTTTCTGTCTTTCTACAACAGAAGACCATAGCTTTGGAAGGGAGTTACCATAACAATATGATTGCTGGAATAAACAGTATATACACTATAATACAATATACAAGAATATACAACAAACCTCATGGGGCTAAAAAACCTCCAGCGCCATAGTTAAAACAGCATTAGACTAAGCTAAGTGTATCAACATTCTACGAAGAAACCGCCATGGGTTCAATCCCTAGCAGAGAGAAGAGGGAGAGAGGGAGGCAGGGAGGGTGTGGGAGGGAGGAAGGGAGAGGGACGGAGACGTATGCAGACACACAGAGAGAAAATACTGCACTGTCACTCTCCTCCATTGTCACGAGAATCGTCCCCCATCTGCTTATGCAGCTAGTCAAGACCGTCCGTCCGTCCTCCTTGCTGTTCATTCTCTATTATAACTGAAGTCTGCTTGAATAGTCATGGTTCTGTGCTCAGCTTTGTACTTTGACGAAGGGATGAAAATAACTTCTACTTGAGCCCAATTTTCTTGGCACAAAAATAACTCTGTGAGCTCGCTGATGTAATAAATTATAGAAAACCCAAGGTAGGACTAGGTCTAAAATTGGAGTCCGGCTTGAGGCTGATGCCTCTAAGAGACATTGGAACCGTCGCCTACATTGCTCCATCGTTGTGGGTACCGAGCTATTGGTTCTGTGAATCTGGAGACCTGGGACCAGTATTGGTTTGTATATGCTTGGCCCAGGGAAGTGGCACCACTAGGAGGCGTGGCCTTGTTGGAGTGGGTGTGGCCTTGCCAGAATGGGCGTGGTCTTGTGGGCATGGGCGTGGTCTTGTTGGAGTAGGTGTGTCACTATGGGTGTAAGCATTAAGACCCTCATCCTAGCTGTCTTGAAGTCAGTCTTGTACTAGTGGCCTTTAGATGACGATGTAGAACTCTCAGCTCTGCCTGCACCATGCCTGCCTGGATGCTGCCATGCTCCCACCTTGATGATAACGGACTGAACCTCTGAACCTGTAAGTCAGCCCCAATTAAATGTTGTTCTTATATGAGTTGCTTTGGTCACGGCATATGTTCACAGCAGTAAAACCCTAAGTCAGACATCAAATATTCTTACACACTTACCCTGGACCTGAAATAGCTTGTTTACAGAGCAGGGGATGGGAATCAAATGTCAAAGCTTTCCTCAGGCCTGCTGTTTCCATCTCTTCTTACCTTAAAGTATCGTATTCACATATAGAGCACACCGAGTAACAGTGGGCCTTGGAATTTGAATCCTGTGCTTTTAAAAGCCTCATTCTCTTTATTCATCATTATTGTTAGAGTGTGCTATACAACATTCTTGATAATATTTATCTTCTCTCCCACAACTCTTCCCAGATCTACCCTTCTTCTATACCCACCCACACTTGTAACTTTTTTTTTTTAAATCTTTAATATCAAATTGTGCTGCCCAAATATTCTTGGATGTGCGGTGTTCCACTGGAGACTAGTCATCCTACCAGGGGCTGTACTTTCAGAGGAAACGGTTTCTCTCTCTCCCAGCATCTAACAGTTGCCAGTAGCTCCTTGGCCAAGGGTAAGATTATTCCCTGCCTCACTCTGGGATTTCATGTGACTTGGGGTTATACGAGTTGTGATCACGCTGTTAGAACCCTGGCATCCAGTGGACTAGTCTTTATTTTTGCTGTAATCAATAACAAACAAACAAAATAAATAAATAATACCTTCTCTTAAATGTGCAGAAAAACTCACATTGCTTAAAACTGTGTCAGGAGAGGCGATTTTTTTTTCAACTTACTGTCATATGGTACTAAAATTAGTGTCTGAACTTACACTACTAAGCACTGTAACTTGATGTAACTCACAAATTAAATTCAGGATGACAGGCTGAAATTCCTAGTGGGTCAATTAAGTCTTCTAAACAAACGGAGCTGGATGGGATCCTGGTAAAAGAGACAAGCCTGCCCGAGAGCCCAACTAGAATATCTGATGTCATCCACATACACACGACTGTAAAACACGGAGGAGTATGGACGCTCCCAAGGGCTGGGATACCATCCCTAAAAGTGCCTGGGAAGAGGGGAGTGACCCACACAGGCAGGATGCTTTTATTCTCTAAACCCCCCTCTGTGTAGCAGAGACACCAGGGCTCCTGGGCTGGCCCCTCATTAGGAAAGTGTAAAGAACTGGGCCAGCCCCTTTCTGAAGCACAAAAGCCCTTTGCCTCTTTTGTTGTCTCAGAAGCTTCAATGGGCTTCAGACTTTCAAAGGTTCCTTTCCAACCAGGCTAGGATGGATCAGTGCCCAGGGTACTGTGTAGGAAACAGTGTTTCTGCCCACTCCGTAACCCCAAGCTGGCGAGATCCCCCTCTGAAGGCTAGAACACAGTGTTTTATGACTCAAGCCATAGGGAAAAAGCAGAGAGCTGGGTGATGAAATTCCACTTTACCCTTCACTTTCAAATCACTATTTATTACCTGGCAACCTTTGCAAGAACATAAACAACTGTTCTTAAAGACTTACCGGACACCGCCCTCCCCCCGTCCATCCCCGCTCTTAAACATCACACATTCAGGGCAGACAGCATCCTTTGAAAAGCTAAAATAGAGCCAGGCCATCTTAGCTGGTAGTTAAAGGAGGCGGTGATGGACAGATACATAAAAGCCAAGTTAAGTGAAAGGAAAAGGAGCCATTAGGAGTGGGCACGGCAACTCAGAAGCAAAGTCACCAAAGGACTGGCAAGAGTGAGGACCAGTGTTATTCTCCTCAGCTAGAGCCCAGTGACGGGAAGAGGTAGATGCCTGGCATACTGAAAACCCTTGCTACCCTCCATTACAACAGAGAGAGAGAGAGATAAACCTAAGTCTCCTCTTTGATACCAAACAGATTCCAAAGAGGCGACTTGGTGTCAGCTGTAACTCATTCACACCCCTTGCTTTGCTCCCATTACCCAGCCCTCAGTCACAGAAATCAATCCGTAACGTTTTATTAATTCCGTTAACTCCACAAATATCTGCTAGCTCTTTCACCTATGATCAAGCCACTGATAAGACCCAGGTGTTGGGAAAATGGCCAGAATACACTCGGGTAGATAGCAGGTCACTGAGGTCGTGAAGCTGAAGTGTCACACAGCCATCTGGAAACAGCCCGGCCTTCAGACCCGACAAAGCTGGATTTGAACCCCTTTCTAGCCACCTTGCGCCAGTCAGCTCTCTGGGGGTAGGTAGAAACATACTTATTAACTTAGCTCTGCTTGTAGCAGCCTGGTTTTCACCAACCCACATCTCCGGACCCTCACGAACTCCTCCTGCAAAACAATTCCGATGTCCTCTGAGCCTTACTGGCAGGCACCGCAGCAGTAGTGACTCCACTTCTCGGTACAATTCTCTATGTTAGTTACTTAGCTTCGTGTGGCTGTGATAAAGCCACTCGGAAGAAACGACTGGAAAAGGAGAGGATATTTTCGGGTGGCTTGTGGCCTGAGAGGTTTTAGTCTATGGTCGGCTAACTCCATTGCTTTTGGAACTATGTCATGGCAGAGGACACATCACGCATGACAGAGCAAAACCACGGAACTCGTGGCAGAGGGAGGGAGGGAGGGATGGAGGGAGGGAGGGACGGAGAACACACAGGGGACACAGGAAAGACAGAGACTCAAGAAATGGGGAGAGAGACACAGAGAAGCAGACATATAATGGTGGAGAGACAGACAGACACACAGACAGACAGAGAGGAGCACACCCAACACAATTACAAGCAATCGGAGGTCATTCTGCTCCCAGTCCTGGGGTTGCTGAGGGCAAGAGCCTTCAGGCTGCATCATACTTGAGGCAGAGACACAGCCGTTCCCACAGCGAGAGCCCTTGGGATCTAGATACCTCTAAAATTGCACCTTCCAGTAACGTGCGGGTACAGTCAGGTTTCAACACAGGCTCTGAAAAGGATTTCCGACCCACAGCAGACCCCCTTATTTAGAAAGCGTTCAGGAAGTCAGTAACTCCCGGCTGAGGCAGACCATTACAACAACCACATGCCTTGTGGTGGGTAGCCGGGGAATCCACAGAGAGGGAGGGGGATGTGTGGGTAGCACAGGACCCTACACACGAGGATCTTGGATGTATCTTCACAGGCCAAGACTAGACTGTGTCCCATGTTGTAGGACAGCGATGGATGTATCTGTCTCAGCCACCTAGGACTCAATGTGGCCACTCGGCCCTAAGCTCTCTTCCTCTTGCTCCTCCTTTTCATTTTCCTATACACTCCCATTTTGGACAGAAGTGTGCCCTTGGCCTGTATCATTCAGATCACACTGAGTACCTGTAACTGTAAGACACAGCGGCTGCACTAAGTGTGTGTGTGCAGAGAGCCCAGTACCATTTGACTAAATCAACTCCGAGAAACTGACTCTGTGTCAGACCATAGGAAACACCGTCTACAAATAAATAAATCAGTGGTGGTGGCTTTCCTGCATTAGCAATCCTCCGGTCTCTGTTTAAGCTCCTCCGTGTTGTGAACTGTCATGGCTACCCCCAGGCCCATCACGGTCTTTGCTCCTAGCATTTGCAAAGTAGTCAGAGAAGGGAGATTGCAGTAAGATAAGATATTCTAGCTCGATTTTGGAGTTGGTAAACAGCTGGGTAAAAACGAGACACATCTGTTCAAGAGACAGCTGCTGCTTCCCTAACATGTGGGGTTCACATCTGGATTCAGGGCAGTTGAATTCTTTGTTCCAAGCTCTGGTGAGGGAGGCATCGGCCCACTTGGGGCTTCTCCTGCCCAGTCTGCCCACGTGTGGAGCCCTGCTCTCTGGGAACTCGACTTCCCACTAGGGGAGAGCCTGGTTGGGGCCTCCGGAGGTCCCAGTCTCAGACCTTCCCAGGGGCAGTGAGCACTGAGCACGTGACCACGCTGATGAACTTCCTCTGCCCAGTTAAATTCTCTATTTCCCTACTTGAGTCTAAGAGTAAGAGTCACAGAGGCTGTTGTCTGACTGTCTGTCTTTCACTTGGCAAGCTTCCTAGGGCATTCTCCTGAGCAGGCTCGCTTATACTCCGAGCCTTCTTGTGCAGAGAAACATTGTTTCTACCTTTTAAAAGGATTTAAGATCTGCCTTTGGGAATCTGATCTTCCTCTAGGTCAGTGTTGCTGGAAACAGCTGACTGAAGTAGATGGTTCTCAAGGAACAGTCACGTTCTGTAACACAGTTAACATCTATCGCATTGCAACCCACCCAGTGGCCCTGTCCTCTGCCCCTCTTACTTATGAATCGCCTTTGTGTGTGATTTCATAATACAGAACAGATGTTACAGAAGAATGCTCTAGGAGAATGCCCCACAAGAAAATGATGCTTTCTACCCAGATCCTAAGAAATACATCAGGGACTCCATTTTCTGTTACACCCCCCTTTTAAAAGTAGTCGGTAGCTTTAGCTAACATCAGAGAGTGCCACCTTACATCTTGATATTTGCAGTCTCCACAGTGATAACTAGTAGGAACATTGTGTCAGAAGTCATAAGATCCCCAAGTTTTAACTAAGGATCCGTCTACAATCCAGTTGTAAGAAAAAAGGCAATTATGTAGGAAGGATGCTTCAATGTCTCTAGAGCAATGGTTCTCAAACTTCTTAATGCTGCAAGCCTTTAACACAGCTCCTCCCATTGGGGTGATTGTTGGCATTCTGTCTAAGCTCCGCCCCCACAGTTACCTGGCAACAGCCAAGTATGCCTGACTCACTATAAAAGGGACTGCTTGTCCCTTCCTCATTCTCTTTTCTCTTCTCTTTTCCTCTCCTCTCCCCTCCCCTCCCCTCCCTTCCCCTTTCCTTCCCTTCTCTTCTGTCTTCTCTCTTCTCTTGCAGTCTTGCCCTCTTCCCCTTTGTCCCTTCTCTCCCCATTCCCCTCCCCTCTTCCCTCCACCTGCTCATGGCCGGCCTCTATTCCTCTCCTCTTCTCCTCTTCTCCTCTCACTAAACCTTTCCACATGGAACCATATTGATTTGGTGTCGTTTGTCTGGACGCAAGCCGAGGTTTCTACCCCAACAGTGACGTCCCCTCACCCCCAAACCATAAAGTTATTCCCACTGCTACTTCATAACTGTGATTCTGTTACTGATATGTGACCCCTACGAAAGGTCTGGGGTCGCGACCCACAGGTTGAGAACCAGTGCTCTAGAGGGCTAAACCTGGGCAATGTTGTTCTTTTGTACCTTTATGGAGAAACCTATTTTATCCCGCTCTCTGTCCACAGTGTTGTATGTGCCATGTGATGGGTAGCCAGGCATTCAGGAGACAAAGTAAGCTGTCACACTGATATATATATATGGAAATTCTGTGAGGAGTGACGGGTATCCAAGCACCCAAGGGGAAAGGTACGCTGATCTGCAAGTTTCCACACGATCCGTCCACTGGGGACACACAGAGAAGCAATGTGGAGTTTGCAGGAGGCTCTTGGGTGTGGCTCTTAGGACCCACCTCCGAAGTCAAATCAAGGGCAGGAGTTCATACTGTTTCGTTTTCTCTATTCGGAAACAGAAGACTGTGTCTTCTGTTAGAACTAGCTCTACTCGTCATAGACAGTGGTGACCAGTGAACAGCCACAGGAATGTGCTTTCTTAATGAGAGATGAATCCTACCTTCAGCTACAGCTTGAAGGAGGTTCGGGTGCTGATTGGCCGCGCTCGACAAACATCTGCTTAACAGGAGTAGTGTAGCCAACAGAGGGGGGCTGCTTGAGGGCTGGGCACACGGATGCTCTCTTACACCCCATTCACAGCTTTTGAAGGCGAGCCCTCGCGGTTATCAGTTGGCTCGCCCACCCATTCTCACCGTGTGATAGGGCGCTGCCGTCCTGACTGCTCCACAGGCTGAGAGCAGCTGTGACTATACCAGGAAAGTGTACCTGTATGTGGAACCTTCTACTGCGTGTCTGCATTCACCCACAAGTGAGCACTGCATTTTAATTGTTTATTTATGATGACAAATGTCCATACGGAAGCACCTTGTGCAGACTGTTATTGAAGATACTGTTTTGGTTTCAGTACATTGAGTCTGATGAGAAACATAAATGCTAGAAGGAAACTTAATCTTTTTGAAAGATGAGGTTTTTTTTCCCTGTTGTTAGGGTAAGCGTTCTATCTAATTTTATTTACCTCCTCCTCCTTTCTTTGGGTTGCTATCAGGAACTTGTCACTTAGTCACTGTCACTGACTCACCTTGCTTTATCTCCCTATTTCTTCATCTTGTCCCTGCTAACATCCCAAACCAAGAAGAGGTCCTCTGTGGAGAGATTTACCTCGTCCTAGTCTCAGAAGTGGTAGCGTGTTTCAGAAGGTCATCTAAAGGCAAGTGGAGAACCGTGACCCTCTAGGGGGAGTCATTGGAGACCCCAAGGCCTGCCCCTTTTCTCTATGTGATGGTCAAACTCATTCCCCCTGTTGAATTTAATCTCCATATCGGAAGAAATTGGCTTTTATTTCAAGACACTTAAAACTACTTTCGGAAGAAGAGAACATTATCAACTATAAAAGGTCATGAATTATAAATATTTGGCCTCAAGGCTTCAGCAACCACGCCATCTCCCTAGGACACGCATTAGAGCCATCACCAAACCAAAGTAGCTAGGGAGGAGTGCCAACCTGCAGACAGTGCTGTAGCTCTCTTCAGAAACAAATCATTTATACTTCAGAGGGATGGCACTTGGGACCAGGGACCTGAAGAAGCCCGGGGAGCAAGCCGAGAAACTGTAATTGTTTTTAACTTTCTCCTCTGTAGAGAAAGCAGATGAGGCTGGGGATGAGTTTCCCCCATATTGAGCAAATGCAGACATCTTCTGCAGAACATGGGCCACTGTTAAATTGTACCCCAGCCCTCCCAGTTCTTCTGTGGACAATTCTGAGCACTGTCAACTCCTGCAACCAGACTGAACGGCCCCAGCATCCCCATGTCTAGAAAGCCTCTTTCCCTGGTTGGTCTCAGATTCCTTGGGGCTGAGCCAGAGTGGTTCAAGACTACGGCATTGTGGGAAGGAGAAAGCCGTTGCTAGAGAGGGAGCGGTGCCGATAAGGAGCCAGAGAAGAAAATTGTTTAAACTGAAAGTATCCGAGAGAAGCAGAGAGGGCTGGTGTTTCCTGGGAGATGAAGAGGAGAATGGTAGATAATAGAACTTCGGGGAAGGTTTTTCAAATGCCTGCATGTACAGGCTGGGAGGAACTATCACAGACCAGAAGCTCAGCACTGCGTCTAGAAAGATCTGTGGTAGTATCCGGTATGGAGTAAAGGCTGTAAAGAGAACACCAAGTACTGAAACCAAGGAGCTTTTATAAAAGTCAAGCGAGACACAGGGTGAGGTGTAAAGTCATGATGGTTGTTCACGTTTGAGTGGGGGGGGGAACTGGGGTTTATTGAGCACCTACTTTGTGCTCAGCCTTAACATGTCCATGATCAGTTTGACATTATGCAGGACTGTAGATAAACTGAGAGACATCACTTTCGAAAATTCCCTCAGCGACAACAGGCAGAGAGGATCTTAATTCGGTACCTTCCAGCCCCAAACCAGGATCCTTCTATCTGAACTTTAGCTCTTCTGAGGACCAAACGACAAGCACTGGAGTTTGTTTCTAAAGCTGACACCTTTTCACAATGAAAAAGACAACTTGAGGAGACCAGACTTTTTACACTCAACGTAAGAAACAAAATGGTGTCAGAGAGAAATGAAAGCCTGTGGGATTACAGACAACTTAGCTTTCACTGGGACTTGAAGCTTTCTATAAGCACTTGGCTTTCACTATCATGGAGAACATTTTATCTGATAAATGGGATTAGCCTCATTCAGCAGAGGCTTATAGAGAAATGAAGAAACTTCTGAACTAGACCCCAAGCAGGGGACTCCCCCGAGCACACTGCACTGCTCTGGGAGGACCAGGCACACACAATGGGGCACCATTGTGGTGAATCCAGACGCGCAGGTACAGTGTTTCGGTCACCCCATCCCCACTCCCACCTAACCCACTCCCTGCTCGTTCCCCACTGTCAGGGACAAGGTCAAGAAGTGACTGAGGAACAGAGATTGGGAGCCAGCAAGAGTCAGGGAGGGCAGCAGAGAAAGCCAGTACCAACTGTGTAAGCCATCTGATCGCTGAGTGTCTCAAAGGCCTGCAGGAAAAGGGACGTCGTAAGGTGCTATTTAATAACTGGCGTCTGTCGCCAGGGGTCAAAGGTTCCTGGTAGTTGGCTAACTCTTCAGCGGAAGGTTTCCACATACACCAGAACGTTGAACAGATTCCTATGTGTCTCACATGACAATGACAGCAAGAGACACGTGCAGCCGGGGAAAGGTCAGGGTTGCCACGGCTGTGGCTGGAAGGAGAACAGGAGACTTGGATGATTCTGAGAGCACAGATGGTATCAACAGCAGCTACAGAGTTTGACCTGGGTGGTTTGACCGTCCCAGGGAGGGCTCTTGGGACAGCTCACCCAGCCTTTCTCAGTGAGGATGGCAAGGCTGCTCTGGGGACCAGGTTTTGAGAATTGTCCATGTTGCCAGGGGTTTCTGTCTGTCAAAGGAAACAGCTGTCCCTGTGAAGGAACGCCGCAAGAGAAAATAGGCTGGGTTTAGGAGGCTCTACGTGGAAAAGAGAAATGGCGTGGGCTATCCATGTATCTCAGCAAACAGTTGTGAGATGGAAGACACAAAAGTCTAAGGGATCTGGATGGCGATGGAGCTCGACTTCAGAGTGAGGGAACACCACGAGGATGCTGTCATAGGAGCTGTGATACCCCAGCTCAATCTTCCTGTCAGGAGTCCTCTGGGCGAACTCTAGCGTCTTTGCTGGCATTTTGTTTGTTTTTGTGGTTGTTACTGCTGATCGTTTGGAGGTCTTTATTTTCCTACAGTAGTTGAAAAAAAAAAAAAAAGGAACAAGACAGAGAAGAGTATTTTCCAACATCCAGAGAGACCACAGTCTGATGAGGATGAGAAACAAGAACGCGATTGAATGTAAAACCATTTGGTAAACGTTTAGAGAAAACAAGATTGAAATAACGTAGGAGAAAAAGCAAAGCTTCGCCTCAGAAAACTGACAAAGACTTCCATAAAGAGGTGCAATTAAATGGACACGAAGGATAGAGGATAGGCCAAGCAAAGAAGAAAGAACGCACTAGGCAGAGGGAACTCCATGTACGACATCGCAAAGGGGATAGAAATTTTGGAGGACATTGCGCCCAATCCCCTTGGAGGATACCATACTTGCTCTAGGCATCCATTGAATTAGTTTGTCAAGGAGACTCGACGCCCGACTTGTGTCCTGGGAAACCCCGTCGTTCCCTTTGCCCTGGCTGGCAGCGCAGAGGCTGCACCATGCCTGGAGCTACTGTAAAAGACGTTAACGAGCAGGAGTTCGTCAGAGCTCTGGCAGCCTTCCTCAAGAAGTCTGGGAACCTGAAAGTCCCCGAATAGGTGGACACAGTCAAGCTGGCCAGACATAAAGGGCTTGCCCCATCCAATGAGAACTGGTAAACACACGAGCTGCTTCCACCACACGGCACCTATACCTCCGTGGGGGTACGGGGGAGGCAGGTTGGTGGTTCCTTGACCAAGATCTACAGAGGACGACAGAGAAACTGTGTCAGGCCCAGTCACTTCAACAGAGGCTCTAAGGGTGTGGCCCGCCAGATCCTCCAAGCCCTAGTGGGGAGGGGGACCTGAAAATGGTGGAAAAGGACCAAGATGGCGGCCGCAAGCTAACACCCCAGGGACAGAGAGATCTGGACAGGATTGCTGGACAGGGGCAGCTGCCAACAAGAAGCATTAGATCAAAGGATGCTGGGTTAATAAATGACCTCATTTATTTAAAACAAAAAGAATTAGTTTGTCAAGTTTCCATGTGTCAGTTAAAGGTAGGGCTTTATCTTATAAACGATGAAGAGATGGGGACAGTTAGAACAAACTTTGCCACACGTAGGTTTAGTTTTGAAGATTTGAGGTTTAGGGAAACTTCTAGATGAAATTCTAAAAGGCTGGTTGAGAAAATAAAGTATTAATGAATTGTGAATGGAAACTGAAACAGGAGAAACACAACAAGACACTCTTCCTGCCGAGTAGGGCAGACTAAGACTTGTAGGTTTGAATGGAGCCAGGTGTGGTGGTAATGCCCGATATCCCAGACATTGAAGCAGGTTGGAGGTTCGAGGATAACCTGGGCAGCTCAGTGAGCTTTCGTCTCAAAATTAAAACAAAGGGCCAAGAATTAGCTTATTGGTGGAACACTTGCCTAGCAGAAGGTCCTGAGGGAGGAGAAAATCAGAATCCGAAACCAACAGTCCAAGTGGTGGAGCAGAGGAGTTACTTTACTTGAAAGTCCTTCTCTTGGATGTGTGAGTCCCTTGTCTGGCTGTCTGGGCAATAATGCACTCTAGTCTTCCCATGATGCTTAGAGTCTGTTTGCTTTGTTACTTAGTATCACTCCATATATTGACATCTCAAGGAGCAGAAGGTAAAGTTCCTCCAAGTGTTCTTTATGCCGGTGTGGAGAGAATAACAACTCTCTCAAGTATGTGTAAGTTGTAAGTTCTTCTAAATGGACAGGCTACACATGCACTTGGGTCCCCCATGTCTTCCGTGCCTCCGGCTGCCTAGTCATGAAATCTCTTTCTCACAGACTGTCTCTTAGAATTTGTGTTCCCTTATGCAGACCCTGGAGATGCCCATTTAGGGGACACCCCCTTTGACAGCATATAATTTAACAGATTCAAAAAGGTGGGAAAGCCTCGCTCTTCCTACAAGGAGGTCATGAGGAAGAGTGGACCGGCATGGCCTCCAAGGTGGTCAGATCCGTACCCCACTTCTGTATCCAACCTGCTCATAATTTGTGGAAATTAGGTCAGCGCTGGATTCAGTGTGCTCATCTGTGAATACAAAATCATGACGCCTCCTTTGCAGGCCTGTCGAGGAATCCCAGGAAAAATACAGACTATGTCAGCTGCTACGTCCACACTGGGAGGCTCCACATTTTAATCTGTATCAGTGCTACTCCTTCTGATGTTTGGCCCAAGCTGGACACCAGTGCTGCTGTATTTTCTCACAGGTTGCTTCACAGGCTTCACATTGTGTTACCTACCTTTGCTGGACATCGGCACTGGCTGCGATGTGCTTTCACATTGGCTTTCTGGACGGAGCAATCAGCTTACTGGAAGAAGGCCAAATGGTGGATGGTGTGGGCCTAGACCCAGTGGTTTTTCACAGTCAGGGATTATTGTAACCAGAGAGTATTTTTTTGTTTGTTTGTTTGTTTTCACAGCTCAAATCATAGCTAGAACCTAGGGGGTTCTGAACTATTCTGTATAATCCTGTGGCTCCAGATCTAATTTCTGTTTTGCTCAACAGGGTGACACGTAAGGCTAAGCCTCCCAGGAAAAGACAGTTGTTAGGACCTCTTCGGGCTGTGGTTGAAGTGATTAACCGGCGATTAGGGTGTGTCCTCTGGCAAGAAGGAGGTCGCGTGTATAATACAGAACTCGACTAGGTGTATTCTGTCCTCCGTTATAAAAATCGAAACGAGGGGCCCCAGAAATGGCTCAGCAGTTAAGAGCACTTGCTGTTCTTGCCAAGAACTGAGTCCGGCTCCCAATATTCATGTGAAGGCTCACAGCTGCCTGTAACTCCAGTTCCAGAAAACCCCATACTCTCTTCTGATTTCTGTAGGCTCCTGCACACCCACAGGCACAAACCAACACATAAATACTTCTCAAAGAAAATAAGTACGTAATGAAAGCCAGGGAGCTTTTATTGAAGCATCAAATAATATCAATATTTAATATCTTCCAGTCAAGTAGCAATAGGCTCCTCTTTCCTGTTTCATTTTGTTTTGGTTTTTTTTGGTTGTGACTTTTTTTTCCAGACAGGTCTTATTTTGTAACCCAAGCTAACCTAGAACTTGTAATAATACTCCTGTGTGCACACAGATTACAGACCTAAGTCACCGTGCCTGGCCCTCAGATGTCACCATCTAATATCAGCTTTTATTCAAATTTCTGACAACCCAAAATAATGTGGATTTTTTTTTAGGGGGACAACATTACCATTAGTTATCAAAATCAACACATCCGAAGCACACGCTTTTTCATTTTCCCCAATTAAAAACTTCCACGGCGAACGCTGGTTGTTGAATTCACAGCATTCTGCTTACTGTGCTACAGAAGTGTGGCTCTTACTCAGCGGGGCTGGGGTCATGCAAGGTCAGGGTAAACTTTTCAGCAACCAGGAAGCAGAGATGAGCTTTAAGCATTAAACTCTAGAGCGGTAGAAACAGGTCTGAGAAGGGCTTCAGGGGGAAACAGAGCATGTGACGTGTTACCCTAGAGAGATCGACATGGCAATTTCTGTCCAAATGCAACATTCAGTCGGACAAACCAGGGGTGGGGGAAGCAGCTAAAGGATTTCATTGGTTCTTACAATTTCCTTCTTCACCTGCACGAATGTTTTGCACGTGTCCTGAGTTTCTGGGACCAAGAGTCCAACCCTGTTCTCTACAGTATTAGGACTGTGTCTGAAAGGGGCAGTATGGGCTGTGGCTTCCCCACACTTTATGGAAAGAGGTCTTTATTTCTGTTTTGAAATTGTCCTGATAGTAAGGAAGAAGGGTCCACCTCGGTTTTACTCAGCTCCTTAGCTGAGTGGTTTTCTTTTGAATCAAGTCATGACTTGAAGATACGATGGCACACGGCAAGTTCAAGAACCTCCCTCCCTTTGGCTTCTACGCAGCTGCCCCTCCAGGCTGAAACATAGTCGCCAGTTTGTCTTCCTTGCTGGCCACCATGAAGGTAAAACATTAACAGGTGTGCGTTAAACTGTTACTTGCTTACTTGTTCTTTTAATGTAAGTCAAAAGTTAATAAAAACACAGTCTGTTTTCTCACCAAGTGCTTTAGTTGTAATATTTAACATCCAATTTACTTCTGGGGCCAGGCCCAAGAGGAAACTTACCCCATCCCGTAACATTTAATAACCAGGGCTGCTTCGGGTGCGGGCCTCCATTGTCATGATTGTAAATGAAATGCGGTGTAGAATATTTATAAAAGTCTAGATCTTCAGCAACTTACTGCATCCTTGATTAGTGGGCATTCAGAGTGTTCCTGGGAGGTCTCTAATCCCCACCCCCCAGTGTAATTAACGTCCAGCTCACTGAGCGAAACTTTTGCGGGGACAGATTTGGGATTACAACCTCAGACAAGGAAATGCTTGCAGCGGAGTGAAAAATGCAAAGATCTATGTCTTTGCAACTTAAAAATCTTGACACGTGTTCTGGGGAACATCTGCATAACTGTCTCCTGTAAGGCTTGCTTACAAACCCAGTTCCCACCTCCTGTAACCAGGCGAGACTTCCAATGGAGGGGTGGGGACACCGACACACAAAAGCTTTGACCGGAAATCTGTCCTGTCACAAAATATGCAGGGATAAAGATGGAGCAGAGACTGAGGGAACAGCCAACCAATGACTGGCCCAACTTGAGACCCATCCATCCCATGAGAGAGAGCCAACTCCTGTCACCATTAATGACACTCTGCTGTGCTTGCAGACAGGAGCCTAGCATAGCTGTCTCCTGAGAGGCTTCTCCTAGCAGTGGATGGAAACAGATGCAGAGACCCACAGCCAAACATTAGGCAGAGCTCAGGGAATCTTGTGGAAGAGGGGAAGGAGGGATTGAAGAAGCCAGAGAAGAAGTCAAGAACGCCACAAGAAAACCTACAGAATCTACTAACCTGGGCCTATACCGGCACACAGGGGAACCAGAGAACATGTAGGGGAAGTTTTGATTGGGATGTAAAGTTAATTGATTAATTAACTAATTAATTAATGGGAAAAATCCCAAACTATATGCTTAGACTTATTAAGTGCCCCTGAAATCCAATACCTCAGAGTCTCTGCTATTATCGAAAGCCAGAGGGGCTTCCTTACACAGTGACAATTCAGGACTCCCATCAAGACAAATGAGAAGTCAACCGGTAAGGTGGGTGATCTGCCTAGTTCCATGATAGGATTCAATCCTGATCTGGAGAGGCCACGATTCTAAGAACTCAGCCAGCAGCCCTGACTGTCTGTCTGAGGGAGGAGGCTAGAGAACCACCAAGGTCTCAACCCACAATTGTAGCATCTTATTTCTGCTGCTGACCACGTGTTCTAACAGTGGGCCAGCCCTCCGATTCCATCATTTAAATGCCTGGATTTTGTAGCTAGGGAGTTGACCATGAGGCAGACAATACAGAAGAGGACTCAGGTACACTGTCCTTTTGGCATGGTCACTAGATGGCCAATGACCGAAGGTGGATAAAAAGGAACTACATCAGAGTAGGTCCAACATTATAGGGAAGGAAGTCGGGAAGGTCAGCCCCACACCTCACTAGACTGAGTATGTACTCACCTTGTCCCCTTTCCAGTCCCTCAGAAGTGAATGCTGACAACTTCCTGTCTGGGTTGGCAATACCCCTTTGCCCATTCCGGGCACAGCTGACACATAGGCAGGTCAGGTGGCTCCAAGTCACTTGTCAGTCTCTGGCACTTTCCCCCTAGATGTGGCGGAGGTTAATCTTTGTGGGGAGAGAGAGGCTTAAATTCACACCTTAGTAACAAATATCTAATCTCTTTGCCGGGTGAATTTTCCAGCGTATTACTAGATAATGGCTGTTCAATATTTTTTCTTTGGCTGGTGATGCTTTGATTTTTAGCTTACCAGCTCTTTACTTCCAGATAATGACGGTCCTTGTTAACTTTCTGGCAAAAGCTGCAACATATCGAATATTTCTTCCAATCCCATGCTCAGTCCTAGAAATATTGCACCCCTTTCACCTGCTGATCAGGGAGAATGGTGAAGTAAGTACACTGGATTAGGCCTGATCTCGGAGAACGTATTCCTTTTAAAGCATGGGCTCCACGTCATGCTGAGACCGTCTTACTGAGGCAGCTGTCTTGGCCAGCCAGCTCCTTCTCAATCAAAACATTCAAGCTCCAGACACGCTTTCAAACTGCTGGGAGGACACACAGAGATGTCTGTGTGTCTCAAATACCCTTTATTTAGTCGGGAGACTCTGACATCTCTGTTCGTTGCGATGACTTTATTAGTCAGCCACTAACCAGTCACGTCTCAACACCTCCTGAGCGTCTCTATTGCACTCTGCGTCAACAGGGTCAGGATCTCCTTGGGTCATAAACATTTCACGCCCCCCAAAAGGTGTTAATACACCGACCGTTTATTTCCTGCTGGTATAGAGTCTATGCTATCCAGCCGGTTGTGTTGTCTCTAAGATTGTCCCACATGGAAAGAGTTCTCAGGAGGATTTGAAAGATATAGTTGACTAATACTAACTTTTAGCCATAACTCACCAACCAGAACCCAGTGTACAACCTTAATGCTGAATGTCTGGAAAGCAGGAGGATGTGGTCGGAGACCCACAGAAGTCTCTAGACACTGACAGTGAAAAAGGACACAAAGCTTGAGAGGAACTCTTGGCCTCACGGAGACTCGAACCTATTAGGTTGATGGGAAGAAAGACAACTGGGAATCGCCAAACACCTCTTGAATCCATTTTTGTGAGGTGCGAGTTTATGACTCGCAATTATTAGACAGCTACCGTTTCCTAAGGTCTGACCTACTTGCTGTGTGTCAAACACATCTAACTCTCAATGTCACTTCTGGCGAAGACAGGAGAAGCCACCTTGCTGTTTCCAGCATGGCAATGAGCACCAAGTAGACACATTAGCTTCCTAGATTTGCTGTGACAAAGTTTCTAGCCAGGGTGGCTTCAAGCAGCAAAGTTATCCTGTCACCGTTCTAGAGGTCAGAAGTCTGAAAGCATCAGCAGGACCACATTCCCTCTAGGCACTCTTTCCTTGCCTTGGTCACAGTTCTGGGGTAGCCATCTAGCCTTGGCTGGAACTTATAAACTCCCCTAAGCGGATCATCTTCAATCCTGTGTGTCTCACATGATCTTTTTCTCTTATGAAGATAATTCATACTGGATTAGGGCCTGCTATTGCGACCTCATCTTAGTCCGATGACATTTGCAATGAACCTCTTTCCAAAGAGGCCATCACACTGGCAGGTACTGTGGATTAGGACCTCAAAGTCTGTTAGCAACATACAACTGCGCCCGTAAAAGAAGTGATTTCAGAACGTTTGGAAACCTCACAGGAACAATGTTCAGGCTAGAGAAATCTAGGGAGACCTTGTCTAAGCCAAGCCCTCCTATACCTGCAGTGAACACAGGAAGTGAAAACCCAGAGACAGGCAGTCCAGATGGCCACCAGCAGGTGCAAGGGCCAGTGCGCATGCGTGCGGTTCAGTCTGACGGAAGATGACGTTCTAGGGAGGCGTGACGGCTAGATTGGGTGTCAGCTTGAATGACCAGGCTAGCAGATCAAACGTTGCCTCTGAGCATGTCTATGAGGGTGTTTTCAAAAGGGACTGGATTTTAACAGTGCACAGTGAGAAGAAACCTCGCCCCGACCATGAACTTAGAAGAGGAGGCGCTGTCCAATCGCTTACAAGTCCAAGCAGAACAGGTTTTCTTTGTCCTCCATCGGAGACGCCTATCTGCTTCTGCACCCAGACCCTGGGGCTCCTAGCTGTTGGCTTTTAGATCTTACGCAGCTCAGGTGACATCCCTCAACCCCTGCCAGTCCTCAGGACTTTACCCAAGTTCTCAGGCCCTTCATATTTTACTGAATCCACTGACTTCTCTGACCTTGGAACTGGACCTCAGTGAACTGCCTGCTTGCTTCGTTCTCACGCTGGAAGATGGCATTCTGGAGAAATGTTTAGCCTCTGCAATTTCTAGAGCTGGTTCATATAATAAAACATTTTTAAAAATCTATTATATGTCTATTATCTACCTACCTACCTACCTACTATCTGTGTCTGTCTGTCTCTACCTACCTATCTATATATTGGTTTGTCAGTCAGTTTGTCCCTCTCTACCTACCTATCATCCATTGGTCTGTCAGTCAGTCTGTCTGTCTCTATCTACCTATGTATCTATTGTTCTGTCTGTCTCTCTGTATGTTTCTCTGTTTGTATCATCTGTCTGTCTGTCTATCTATCTATCTATCTATCTATCTATCTATCTATCTATCTTACTTGCTTTCTTTCTCTTAAAGAAAGTCAACTAATCCAGTGGGTAGACAGAAAAAGCTGAGGCTGGCAGGCTGGATCTGGCCGTAATCACGGAAGTCATCTGAGTGGGCAGGACCTTCATTCTGAGAGCTAAAAGGTTTACACAGGGAGGAAGAACACCAGGAGAAAGTGCAGTGAGGTTGTAAGGAAAGTCATCCTGGTTGGAGAATGGAGCGAGCATGGAAGGAAGGAAGTTATGGACACAAGCTCAGCAGGAGGGACAAAGTCCTGGAGACACTTGGTAGAGGGTTGGAAATGGGACCAGATTCTGGGGATGCTTAGGAGACAGAACCCATACTCTCTGATTATTCTGAATAAATGTGTTTATTATGAGGGAGAGATGGTGTGAGGAAGAGGACTCTGATTCTGTTCAGATGGTGGAACATAATTTAATAAGAAGGTGTTATGCTTTGAATCCAAAATGCTCCTCGTGTTTTGAATAACGCTTTTGAATAGATGCCCATGTTGTTTGGGGAAGTTGTGGAAGCCTCACTGGAGGAAGTCAGTCACTAGGTGTCTCAGTCAGGGTTTCTACTCCTGCACAAAACATCATGACCAAGAAGCAAGTTGGGGAGGAAAGGATTTATTCAGCTTACACTTCCACATTGATGTTCATCACCAAAGGAAGTTAGGACAGGAACTCAAGCAGGTCAGGAAGCAGGAGCTGATGCAGAGGCTGTGGAGGGATGTTTCTTACTGGCTTGCTCCCCCTGGCTTGCTCAGCTTGCTTTCTTATAGAACCCAGGACCTCCAGCCCAGGGATGGCCCCACCCACAATGGGCGGGGCCCTCTCACCCTTGATCACTAATTGAGAAAATGCCTTATAGCTGGGTCTCATGGAGGAATCTCCTCAAGGGAGGCTCCTTTCTATGTGAAGACTCCAGCTTGTGTCAAGCTGACACACAAAACCAGCCAGTACACTAGGCAAGAGACTTTGAAGGCAATAGCCAGGTCCCTGTTTCTGACCCTGTCCTCTACTTCCTGGTCTAGCATGGTGTAAGCATCCATGTATTCCCGGCCGCCATCTCTTCCCAGGAAGATAGACTGAAATCCTCCCAGCCCATTAGACTTTCCTTAGGTGGTTTCTTTCAGGCATTGCCACTAGGAACAAAGGAAGAGGCTTCGATGGGCAGAGTGGGGAAAGTCGGAGCATCCTGAGGGTAGAACTGTTCTGAGCTGAAGTGCATCATGGGAAGTAAAATTGCTACAGAGAAAAAAAATCTGTGGCAATGACAATCACATTGTATCCTCTATTGACATATCACAGGCAGACTACAAACGGAGGACCAAAAGCATCTCTATGGGGGATTCAAGGTGACAGGAGCTACTGTAGGGAGGCCTATTGTGATCTAAGGAGAGGTAGAAATCTTGAATACAGGGGTGAACTCTTGAATGAAATCTCACTGGAAGAAGTCAAAGAATCAGGGAGGTGTTTATTAGGGGGCTTGGGGGCACATAGGAAGAGTGGAGGGGAGACTGAGCTTGCCCTGTGTGGAAAAGACAGCTCAAGCCTGGAATCAGTGGGAGAGGTGGGATGGGGCCATGAAGGCAGAAGGCGGCTTTAGGAGCTAAACTACCAAGTCTCTTCAGTGTTTCCAAAATGGCGCTACTACCTCAAGGGGTTCCTCTTCCGATTAGGAACGAGGAGCTAATCCATCCATACAGTGCTCCCTCAGTGAGAGGCTGTTGAGCCCTCTCTGGGGATGAGGGTGACATCAGTCCGGGGAATGCTTCCTGAGTGAGTGGGTGAGTGTGTGTGTGTACTGAGGTCATCAGATAATTAAGGTTTCCTTTTGGTCAGTGAGTCAGCATCCTTCTTTCCAGGCTTATATTTTTAGTTTATTTTTAATTCTCATGAAAAAAATGAGGCACCTTTTAAATAAAATGCCTTCATAAGATCCAGCATTTTCTTAATTAGTGATTGATCGGGGAGGGGCCAGCCTTGTGTAGGCGGTGCCATCGCTGGGCTGGTGGTCCTGGGTTCTATAAGAAAGCAGGACTGCAAGCCAAGAGGAGCAAGCCAGTAAGCCACGCCCCTCCATGGCCTCTGCATCAGCTCCCGCTCCTCTTCTTGACCTGCTTTATTTCCAACTGTGACTTCCTTTAGTCATGGACTAATGCATAAGCCAAATGGAAGGGTAAACCAAATAAACCCTTTCCTCCCCAGCGTGCTTTTGGTCATGGTGTTTCACTACAACAATAGTAACCCTAATTAGGACCGAAGTTGCTAAAAGAATAGTGGGCCATTGCTGTGGACAGCCCAGATCTCATTGTTTAGGGGAGGACGTGAAAGGACTTTGGAACTTGGAGCTGGAAGGTCATTGAGCATTGAGAGTTGGGTGATCTTTTCTGAGGGCGCTTGAAAGAGAAGAATATTGAGGTCCGTGCAGATGATGGAGACCTGGCTGGTGAAGTTTCGGAGGGAAGCAAAGACTCTACAGGGCCTTTTGTTTGAAGAATCGTGATTCTACTCAACTGGAGCTGAAGAGTCAGCTTTGATTAACCAGAGACAAGAACCACTAAAGGAAAACCTTTGTTTTGCTGAGAAAATGGATGCTGGTCTGCTGGGGCTGAAGAATCAGCCCTGAGTAAGAGACCAGCATCATTGAGGTGAATCTTCTGGGATGTGTTTCCAGACTTTGCACCTGCAAACTGTGTTCCAGAGGCGGCCCAAGTTGTGTCTTGCGCTGGCAGCTCGACTTAGTGATGTAAGGATCACCCGGGAAGTGCTGGCTTTGAAGCCGTGAAGAGGTCATGGAGACCAGCTGAGGCCTGGCACTGTGTGGTAGGGCTGGAGTTCCCAAAGACGGCCCAGGAGAAGCTATTGGTGAAAATGCACTCTCGTTGCACCTAAGTTGCAGCAAGAGACCCCAGTATTTTAGAGATGCTAGTATCGTAGGCTGACCAGCAAGAACAGCACCAGTGGTGGAGTGGGGCCAGCCTGAGCCTAGAATATAAGGAGCCAAGAAGTGATCCAAGCCCCTCAGAGGAGCCCATAAGATCGTGGGTGAACCTTCGGTAATTGGGAATGGAGTTATTTCTGCTGTTGGAGTTAGGTCTTGCTTTGTTCAGATTGTTACTGTGCCCTGGTACTTAGGCCTCTTGAAATGAGAAAGTATTTGACTTATTTTGGGTTTCTAGGATCTCGTAGTTGAGAGACTGAATTTTAAAAGAGAATTTAGGTTTTAAACAAAGATTTTTTTTTGGATCTTTTAAAGAGACCGAATTTCAAAGTGTTTGAGTCTGTAAAGTCCATGCGACATTTAAGGTTTGTGAAATGTTTTCTACTGTGATGTCGATGTTAATGTGTGATCTTGGGGATAAAGAAGAAAGGAAAGGTTTCGGTTTTAAAATGATATGTTTGCGTGTCAATTTGACAAGGGGTCAATCGTCCTGGCTAGTTGTATGTCAACTTGACACGAGCTAGAGTCATCTGAAAAGAGGGGACCTCGGTTAAGATGCCCTCCATAGGATCCAGCTGTAGGACATTTTCTTAATTAGTGATTGATGGAGGAGGGCCCAGCCCATTGTGGGCGGAGCTATCCCTAGGCTGATGGTCCTTGACTCTTAAGAAAGCAGGCTGAACAAGCCAGTAAACAGCACCTCTCCATGACTCTGCCTCAGCTCCTGCACCCAGGTTCCTGCCCTGTTTGACTTCCTTTCCTGACTTCCTTCCATGATGAACTGTGATAGGGAAGTGTAAGCCAAATAAACCCTTACCCCCAAAGCTTGCTTTTGATCATGGCGTTTCATCATAGCAATAGTAACCCTAACTAGGTGTGACAGTGGCCACTGGTCTTCACCAAGCCTTGGTTTCCATGGTTAAACAGCACGCCACAGGAGGCTTTCTTTAATGAGACTTTCAGCTCTGTTATTCTAAAATAGTCTTTTCCGAATGTGTGATTGTTACCCCGGGGGTACTCAACTCCAGTAATGCAGACTCCCCGAAAAGACCTGAACTGTGACGCTGCTTATGTGGTTCTGAAATGACTTGGTGATCTTTTAATTCAATTAATCAAACATTCAGAGGCTTTTCAGAGCCTCTGTGAGCAGGAGTACAACTAAACTTAGGTGCTAATTCTTTATGCCTTTAAAAAAATTAATCCTTTGGTCCCTATTGGAGGTACTTGGTTCGATTATCTCATAAGACCGGAAACTTTAGAGGGTCTTCATAAAAACATTTTTTGGTACAGAGTTTTTTTCTATATAGTCAGACACACTAGCCACAAGTTCATAACCCTCTTGACTCAGTAGCTGCAGGCTGGGATTACAGGTGTGTGTAACCATGCTCCACCAGATTCTTCGGCTTTAATGTACTTCAAGTTATTTGAATAAACAAGAGGAAAGGCAAATTCCTGGACTTTTCACCTTAGGGAGTTTACTGAAGGCTGATGGTCTCTGCACTTCACAAAATTAGAGTAAAACCTGTTAACCATTCTGTGAAGAAGAAGAAGAAGAAAAAAAAAACATTAGTTGGAAAGACACTGTCAATGCCATGAATGGTTTGTGGTTTCTCAAGCATGAGGCAAATGCAGGGGTTCGTATGTATTTATATTGGAATGGCGGGGAGTTAACTACTACATACATGCTCTGAAGGGAGCGGCATCAATCTCCAGGCAGGATGGGACTGGGCGGAGCTCGCTGGCTTCTCACACTCTGCTCTGTCATGGCATCAGGATCCTCAGCCTCCTATGAGAAGGCTCCCTGTTCACTTGAAATCTATATTAAATAGACTCCTGTTTATAGAGGTTCAACCATTCACAAACGGATTGTCATTGACAGTGAGCACGTTTTGGCTGAATCACCTGGACCCCAATAGATCCATCAGCCTGATGGTTTACAAGCACATACGCACATCATCTTGGAGTCCCGAATGGACTGTCTGACCTTCCCTAAGGCTCCCATGATTCTCCAGACCAGAGAGCCCTCACCTCTCTGTAGGGTACTCAGCACACTCTCCGTAGGGTGCGGGACTGGGGTGGACAGACAGCTAAAACGCAATTTCCTGCTGCGGAAATTAAAGGAACACCCTAAATCATTGGTTCTCAACCTGTGGGTCGGGACCCTTTCACACAGCAGATACCTGCCTTTCAGATATTTACATTATGGTTCATAGCAGTAGTAAAATCACAGTTATGTAGCATCAACAACAGAAGTTTTATGGTTGGGAGGGGGTCACCGCAAGAGGAGCCGTTGTGTTCTACAACAGGAAGAACACGTACGCGGATTCCAGCAGTAGGAAGGTTGAGAGCCACTGCTCTAGACGGTGGGGATGCTAATGAACACTGGGTGAAATGTTAGTTACCTTCCTCACCCTTCGTGGAGTCGTGGTTATGGCCGAACCATAGACATTCATGTCTGGAGACCTTCATTCCGACGAAATGTCCACCCCAATCCCAATCCGAGCAGAAGGATGGAAATTTCAGTTTACCCTTCTCTCGTCTGGCACACTTTAGACTCTGTTCTCCACATTGCTCAGCTTCCTCCCGGTGTTCCTGCTGTGTCTTCTAAGTCACTCATCATAATAACATACAGATAGTTATTCACAGTGCTGTTTTTCTAGTGTAAGCTCATGGAAGGCAGGGCCCTGACATCTCTGTTCCCTTGGTGACCAGCAGTACATCTGGCATGGTAGGCATACACTTCTCTCTCTCTCTCTCTCTCTCTCTCTTGCTCGCTCTCGCTCTCGCTCTCTCTCCATATACACATGCATATACATATATATATAATGCATATGCATATATATGCATTAATTCTATGAAACCAGGAAAGACACAGCCACAGATAAGTGACACTTGAGCACAAGCATGATTTTCTCCTTTAGATGTTCTAAATATAAGTTAGATGGTCAGCCTTCTCCCAAGACTGTACGAATTCACCAGAGACCAAACCTTAACGTCTTTATCAGGAGGCCCTGATTGACAGACGGTTCGTGTGTAATGATTGCCCCTACTTCAGTAACATTTGCCAGGATTTTATTACAGAATCGGTATTTCCTCCGTTGCACTATGAGAGGGTCACTGCGAGGGTACACAATAGGGAAAGAAGAGAAGCCACAGGGGGACATTTTAGAGGCAGGGGCCAGGACCTGACTCTACATTGGGTGGCTTTCCATCGACAAGTGAGGAGGCCAGGTTTTGCCTTGTTTTCTGTCTGCCTTAAGCCATCTGAGAAGCGACAGCTCCATGGGAACAGCGATGGCTGGGGTACAGCAGGCATTTAAGTATCTATTACAGGGAGATGAAAGAAATATTAGATGTGGCGGTGCGTAAGAGAGAAGGTGCGGCGGATGAAGTCAGATGGGGGTGGGACTCCTCGCTGGTGGGCCTAACCTATGGTTGGTGGGCGTAACCTGTGGTTGGTGGGCGTAACCTATGGCTGGTGGGAGTAACCCACGGCTGGTGGGCGTAACCCATTGCTGGTGGGCATTAACCTTTACTCCAGTGGGCTGCAGTGATCTCAGAGAATCCAGCAGAAGAGTTTTGAGAATTTGGAAGCGAATGCGGCTCCTAAATAATCCAGCTTAGTTTGTGGTCAGCGTAAACCCCTCTGCCTGAAATCCACCTTGGTTTAGACCGGAACGAACTGCCTCCAAGTCTGTCCTTCAAGGAATAGTTCATAAAGATGGTTGTTTTGTTCCATCCGCTTCCCTCTGCCATGCTGACACACAGGTCTGCGTGTGGAGAGCTGTACGCCCACTGTTTCCTCTCCTAGACAAAAAGTACACGAACTGGAAACATGGTGTCTAATTCAGCTGTTTCTACATAACTGATGTAAGGAGAGGCGTTGACAGCAGATCTGAGGACAGGAACTTCCAAAGGGGGATCCTTTAATCCAGAGGTAATGGTAATGTCCCGGATGGGAAGGTCGCTGTGTAACTCGTCCTCACTAGTGGCAGCTTTTGCTAGAAAGCACCTATCGGCACAACACAGCAAGAGCAGGCCCTGTTTCCTACAGGTTTCAGGGATCAAAGCTATTCCATGTTGGGCAGAAATGATGGGGTTTTTTTTGTTTGTTTGTTTGTTTTGTTTTGTTTTGAAAAGGCACCATTTATCCTCCATCTCTAGCTAGCATGCTGAGAACGAGGCCAGCATTTTCCTCCGAACCTCTGGTGCTGACTCTTAGGTATCAGTGAACACAAGGCCAGCCTTCTGGAAGGAATCAGTTCAAATGCCTGCTTCAGACCACACAGGGCCTGGATGATGGTGGAAATTCAAAGTTCCAGAAATGACTTTTAAAGAAGTCAGCACAAGGGCTGAGGAGGAGGCAGTTGCCACACATTGAGAGTCAAAGTTCAGGTTCCCAGAAACCTATATAAACGCCGAGGGAGCAAGTGCATGCACTTGGACACATGCAAACACACTAGACACAAACGTGCATGCACCACAAACAGGTGGAAATGGGTGCAAAACAAAACAAGCTGGTACGCACTCATACATTCCTGAATTGGACCAGGCCCTGCCGTGTCGTTTGTGCAGCTGGATAGGCGTGTAAGTGTCATGAAGTATAAGGTAGCAGGCAGTGGAACAACCATCAACCTGCTTTGTGTGTGTACAGATACCATCTTGTGACTGGAATCTTTCACCTAGTATGATATTTTTGAAGTTTATCAATATTACGGGAGGTATCAGTTGTTTTTTCCCCTTTATATTGCTAATTAGTTTTCTGCTATATAATATATGCTGTGTCCACCCATCTACCCCTTGGTAGATCTTCAGTTATTTCCTACTTGGGTCTATTATGAACAGTATAAAACACTGGTATTCAAGTATTTCAGTGGCTACATATTTTCTTTTTAATTTCTCTCGAGTATATACCTAGAAGCAGAATTGTTTGTCTTCTTTTCTTCTTTCTTTCTTCCTTCCTTTCTTTCTTTCTTATTTCATATGTGGTTCTGTCAGAATGGCTATTAGGTCTTTGAATATGTCATCTGACTCTCCCTCTGGAAAGCCTAGAGGTCATTCAGATAGCAAGAGGTATTTCATTGGAGAGTCCCTCCAAGGTGACAGAAAAAACAACTGTCTGTTGGGAAACCAGAACAGGGAATGGTTAAATAGGAGACAACATATCAAGTAGCAGCAGCAGAAGAAGAATTGACATTCTTGGCTGTCTGCGTCCTCCTGTCCTCTAGTCTCATGCCAGTGCGTTCTTTTAAGCCAATCTAGTCAGAAATCAGTTGGCAAGTCTATCCAGAAAACTCGAGAGGGTGGGACCAGGGCAAATGCCAAGTTTAGCTCCTTGCTGGGACTCTGCCCACTCCGTCCATATTCAAGCACAAGTCTCAGCCTCTGAGGTCTCTGAGAATCATGCAAAGACATTTAAATACTGTGGAGATACCCTCCTGTTGCAGCTGCATGATGTCCTGGGTCAGGACCCAGTGACCCTTTGTATTACAGAGTAGTTTGGGCTTTTAGGTATAGACCTCAGAACAACTCTTCAATAACCACCAAGGCCCCTTGATCAAGAGCAAACTCAGTTACAGTTGTCAGTCAGCCTACGTCTGTGTATCGCTTTGCCACCTAGGCTTCCCTGAAGCACCGCAGACCCTTAGGTAGCAGTTGGCAAAGGATCCTAATGCTTGCTCCAAGCCACACAATACAGACCAAACCCAAACTTTAGAGACCTGTGCCCCCAGGACTCATGGTCTCTCTCTTTGCTGCAGGAAATTTTCTTCAGTGGCAGTAAAGATGTCCTCTCCGAAACTGAAATGATTTTAAAGTGCCGGTGTTTGGACCTCCCATTCTGGGAAGCATGCTGCCTTTTTGGCCTCACAAAGGTTTTGGGCCACCATGCTCCTCCTCTTCAGCTCCCGTGATGGCTGGGGGCTATCTCTGACCTTCTCAGTATACTTGAATTTGATTTCCCTCCCATTTTTTAATCAT
The DNA here is from genome assembly GCF_011064425.1 of Rattus rattus. Classification (NCBI taxonomy): domain Eukaryota; kingdom Metazoa; phylum Chordata; class Mammalia; order Rodentia; family Muridae; genus Rattus; species Rattus rattus. The sequence continues at coordinate 16,164,965 of NC_046171.1, read as the reverse complement.
AGGGAAGTCAGAAATGAGAGAAAGACCCTGCCCTGTTTATTTTGGGGGCACTCTGTAACCAGCTTCTTTTAAGCTCAGTTTTCCGGAAGTCTTAGCATTTTTTTTCAGTGTTTGCTGGACAGAGTTCTCAGTTTCGCAATTTCTAGATCTCCAGTCGTTGTCTCTCCTGGCCTTAACCCATGGCCAATGAGTCTTTGTAGAAGCATGGGTTTCTCTACTTCTCTGTGTGTGCTTGGCATTGGGAGGAAGGATACAGTTGTATGTGAGTGTGAACTCACACGTGCGAGTGGGTATGAAGGGCAGAGGAAGGTTTTGGGACTCATTCCTTAGGTACCAGCTATTTATATTGTTGTTGGGACAGCATCACCTGCTGGCATGCTGCTGGGCTGACTGGCTAATGAGTCCTCTGGATCCATTTTCTCCACCTCCCAGCCCTGGAGTTAAAGGTGCTTACCCGAGGTTTAAACAGTCTTTTACAGGGGTGTCAAACTAGGCCCTGTTCTCACAAGGCAAGTGCTCTGTTTATCAACTGAGTGTCCCCCCAGCCTTACTTCTCTTAAGGGAATCTTTTACATGAAGTTAACGGGTCTTAGGCAAATAAAATAGTGAGGTGGGTTTTTTTTTTGCATATGTATGTATTTTATTGATCCAAGTTCACATGTGTGCAGGCAAGCAAGTGAGCACACGGCCATGGAGGCCAGAGGCTGGTGTTGAGCGACTTCTTCACTTCCTATTTACCTGACAAATCGAAGCAGGGTCTCTGTTGAATCCAGAGCTCACTCATACAGTAAATCTAGCTGGCCAACTTGTTCTGTGGACCCCCTGTATCAGCCTTCCAAGTGTTGGATGACAGATGGGCAACCACCATGCCTGGTCACATTTATGTGGGAGCTGGGGATTTGAACTCCCGTCTTCACACTTGTGTGGCGGGTGCTCTCCCCACTGAACAATCGCCTGCCCCCCATAGTAAGTTTACTGTCCCATTTGGCAAAGTCAGTTTTCGTGATTAGGTGTTGAAGATGGGAACTCTCCTAATTAAAAGATGGGATTAAGGCAAAACACAAAATGATAGCAATAAGGATCCCCAATTATCTGAACATCCTGCACAATGAAGATAATTATAAGTATATAATATGGTGGATATTGGCAGTCCTCGATCTATATCCTAAGTCATAAGCTGAGTATAAGTCCCTAGCATAGTACTGTGCTCGGCAAATGTCTGAGAAACATTTAAAGTGCCCTTCCCATCCTAGGACTCTGTTTCTGCAGTCCCCAGGCAGGTCCGAGGACCAGCATTTCCCAGACAACTGTGGTTCTGTTAAACGAGCACCTTTTCCTGAGAAACTCCTTCCCAAGCCCAGACTTCTAAATCTGGGCTGATTTTGGAAGCTTTTCTTCAAAAGCCTTCACACGGCTTTCACTTCAGAGCTATTTTGGGCCAGAATCTAAAGAGGAAGGAAGGCAGGAGAAGAGTGGATCAGCACAGCAGCTATAGGAGTTCATTTATGTAGCCCGGCCTGGTGCTTCTCATTCTCAACCTGGGCGTGGGACCTCTTTGGGAGGTCGCAGATCAGATCTCCTGCACATTAGATGTTTACATGACAACCTATAACCATAGCGAAGTTACACTCATGAAGTTAGTGGCAATGAGAGCAATTTTATGGTCGGGGTCAGCACAGCATGAGGGACTGTATTCAAGGGTTGCAGCATTGGGAAGGGATGAGAAGCCCTGGCCTAGCATTGTTAGCCAAAAGTTTAGTTTTTTTTTTTTTTGTTGTTGTTGTTGTTGTTGTTGTTCTTCTTCTTTTTAAAATTAAAAGTTATTGTCGACGTTTGAAAATTATGCATGTGGTTTGACGTCTTGTGAAAAGAGGAGAAAGCTCTCTGGGTGCACGCGTGCGCGTGCGTGTGCATGACACTAAGTACTGTAGTAACCTGTGATGTCCCGGTGTCTCATCTTCGCATGGTAATTCTGGGTATTTACTAACTTCTTCGTTGGCTTCACTTTGTCTTTTCTCGTGATTATTCTAAGCACACGGGTTCAGGTCAGTAGCCCTTGTGGCTCCGTTTGGTGGCCCCTGCATTTTCTTTTCCTAACTCTCTTTTTGGTTAGCCACTAGACAGATGAATTTTACCTATCGTTACCCTGTCTCTCCACATCAGACACCGGAATAGGAACCTAGTAACACTAGTAGGCTTAAGATGACAGAATGTTTCAAATCAGCCCTTCCTGGAAAATGCAAAACACATGCTTTTCTGCCCGAAATCCTGCGATTTTCTTATCCTTGGCGATATCATTCAGCTGTTCTGAGCGCCCTCCTGGTACAGCAGCTGTTGGGTGTGGCTTAATTAATTTAAATACAATGTCGAGGTTTGCTCCCAACTGCTGCCCTCCCTCAGATTTGCAAAGATGTTTCCAACACACCCTTCTTTGCTGACACTGTCTTTGGAATGAGAGAAGCTGGGAAAGTCGTTTCTAAAGCACATGCAAGCATGGTAGGATTTAAATGGCTTTTCTCCCTCCCTGCCTTCCACTCCTAATAGTTACTTGCTCATTCCACACACATCTACGAAGGGGCAGCGGCTGTGTTGCACCCTGGGTGGGAAAGAGAAGACGGCCTGACCCAAGCGAATCTCAAGAGTCTGGAGGAGGAGAGGCTGCTGATTGTGAAAACAAATTATTTCCACCGCACCAGTTTGAAATGGGGATATGAACTGCATCAAGTTGAGTGTCTTGGTTAGGGTTTCACTGCTGTGGACAGACACCATGACCAAGGCAAGTCGTAAAAAGAACAGCATGTCATTGGGGCTGACTTAGAAGTGCAGAGGTTCAGTCCATTATCATCACAGTGGGAGCATGGCAGCATCTAAGTAGGCATGGTACAGAAGGAGTGAGAGTTTTATATCTTCGTCTGAAGGCTGCTAGCAGGACAGCTGGCAGGCAGCGAGGAGAAGGGTCTTAAAGCTCATGCCCACAGTGCCATGCGTACTCCAACAGGGCCACGCCTCCTAGTAGTGCCACTCCCTGGGCCAAGTGTATACAAACCACCACACTGAGCAAGAAGTTGTAGAGAAGTAAAGGAGGGAGAAAATGCTGGAGAAGGATGAGGAAGGCCTCCTCAAGGATGGGATATATTGATCATTAAGCAGGACTCAACTGTATGGCTGCGTCAGGAACAGACAGAAGGGAACTAGCAATGTGGCTAGGAAATCCAAATTCACTTGGAATATAAAGCAAAATGTGGAAGCACCAAGGAGGGCTCAGGTCATCCATGGGCCTTCGAGGACCATCCTACGAAATGAAGAGCCACTGACATCTGCAAGAGGGACAACTCTGGTCAACACCATTCGCGTAGCTGTGAAGAACCGACCAGAAGAGGACCAATCAGAGGATGCGGCTTCCTCACGTGGTGTAGTACCTACCCCCGATAGGAAGGCTCGTGTTTCCTCAGGACCCCACTGGCAGAAAAATCGCTTCCGGCTGGACGCGAATGGTGTAAACTCTTCATAGCTACAGGTCGCATGTCACGTGTGGCTTCAACCCATAGGATTGTGTCAAACGTGGATCAAAATATTTTAGAAAAAAAATAGTGTGCCTGAACACGGTCGCAGTCCCCTAAACAAAATAGCTTATACGCAGCATCTCCGTGGCCCTGAGTATCGGATATGATCTGGAGATGATTTGAAGTATGGTTGAAGTATGCAGAAGTATGCATATGGGCTGGACACAAGACTATAGATACCGTTATATCTAAGGGGTTAGGGCATCCTCAGATTATTAGCTACTGGAAGCCTCGGAGCCAACTCATACCACGGGTGAAGGCCCGCTTTAGACCTTCGTTAACGAGCGTGTGAAACCCAGAGAGGGCAAGCATGAGCCACTGAAAAAGAATAATAAGTAGCTCTCAACGCTCTTTCTGGACGCCGAGTCCTCCAAAGACCCTCTGGTTCTTCTCCCCTCTGACCCGTGGTTCCCAATAGCCTTCTCATTGCCGGAGTTACTTTGTGTCAGATTTTTGCCACAAGCACCCAAGCAAGCCAATGAGACCCACATTCACCTCTCCTCTACCGGAAATGCCCATAGGAACCCCTAAATATGAGAAAATAGATCTTAATCAATACGGGGACACGGTGTCTTAATTGATCCATAGGCAAAGCACGCAGAGCAGAAGAGAGCTTTTACTTAGATTAAAGATAGAACTCTGTCCTTGGAAGAGACCACTAACAGGAATGTGTTCCTATGGGAAGGACACCTCAGACCGTTTGCTTGAACCGAGAGCCAGACAAAGTGACAAATAGAACTGTTCTCACTTACAAACACAGAGAAGATGGGAACTCGGAGACCCTGCTATCTGTGAATCCCCTCTTTTTGGTCTGTTTGGCTGGGAAGACAGGCAATTTGGAGTGAAGTCTGTGGTAATTTTCACCACAAGCAATACAGTCAAAACTGTGTTTTAATATCTTTTTTTTCCCAGTCCTATGCCTGAAGAATCCTGTATTGCAGTCATCCAGAGTCCGCAGAAAGTGAATGAGTCCGGTGTGTGGTCAGAACCCTGACTGTGCTTGCTTCCCCCCAAAACCAGAAAGACTAAATTTAGCAAGTACTCTAGTTCTTTAAGCCTATGGCCAACTGGGGAAAAAAGAAAGACCAGCGCTAATTCAGTTTCTACTCACTCAAAGAAATAGGTAGTCTGTGTGAACATTCGGGGACAGGTTGCAAGGTCTTTGTAAGCACCAGTATCTGGCTGGGCTGGCTGGAGCCAGGCTGCAGTCTGACTGGCTCCAACTTGCCCAGATAACACCTTGAGCACCAGCCAGCCTTGGCTCGCCGAGGTGTTTGGGGCAAACCCCGAAGTGTCTGCATTGCGGTCATCTGGCCTGAGTGAGTCCTCAGCACGGAGAGAAATCAAACTCTGTCTTGCCAAATCCCTTCTGAAAAAAAATCCCCACCCCACTGGCAGCAGTCTCTTCTCCTAAGGATTCTGGGAGGGGATCCAGACAGAAGAACTTTGTGTGGGACAAACCAACCCTTCAGCATCCCGTTTCCTCTCCTGGCAGACGGGCGTGCTTCTTTTTGTATTGCAGAAACTAGAACTGGATGGTGTGCTCGGAGGACCAATAAGATGGAAATCAGCAACTTGGGGGGGAATGCAAGGGCTACCGGATGAGGCCAGGGGGCGGGCAGGGGCGGGTGGGGGCGGGGCCGGGCCAGGCAGGGGCGGGGGCGGGGGGATAGGGGAAGGCAAAGAAAAGCAACTGGGTCAAAGCACAGAAAATGCAGTCAGGCTGGACCACAGGGAGGCTGAGGTAGGGTCAGCCTGTTCCAGGGACTTCTGCTGGGGAATTTCAGCACCATCTGTCAAGTTTAGAGCCTGTGATCTTCATTCTTTTTTAAATGAATGAATGAATTAATTAATTTTCCATTTTTTAAAATTGGGTATTTCTTACTTACATTTCAAATGTTATTCCCTTTCCTGGTTTCCTTTCCATCAGCCCCCAGCCCCTCCCCTTCCCTTCTAGAAAGGTGTTCCCCTCCCCATTCACCCCCCATTACCGCCCCCCACCAACAATCCCCTACAGGATAAAATGGTTACCTTTCCTGTGTGTGCATTTGTGAGAGAGGGAGGGGAGAGGGGAAAGGAGAGAGAGGAGAGAGGAAAGAGAGGACAGGAAAGAGAAGGGGAGAGAGAGAGAGAGAGAGAGAGAGGGGGGGGGAGAGAGAAGAGGAGAGAGAGAGAAGAAAGGAGAGAGAAGAGGGGAGGGAGAGAAGAAGAGGGGAGAGAGAGAGAGGAGGAGAGGGAAAGAGGACAGGGAGAGAGAAGAAGAGAGGGGGAGAGAGAGAGAGAACGAACTAAACAGCAAATGAAACTCAAATCTATTCTTGCTCTCGGTCCGTGTGAAGACCTTCTCTCCTCAGCCTCAGGATACTCTGTGATAACTCGGAGCTTTCTTCAAAGCTTTTATTTATCAACGTACTTTACATATACATTAAACGATAATCAACATACAGAGAAAACACAAAAATGACCCCAAACAGATGAAATACTATTTATATGTTGGCCCCCATACATTTTCCATTTCTTCCCATTTCCACTCTTTGCTGGACCTTTTCCCCCACCAGATATTTATTGAATATTGAATCTGCCACATGGCAGATATGATACAGATTCGAATAGATGAGGGAGAACAGCGTCATCGTCTCCTGGGCCAGAATCCGTGGCCTCTGAGATGAAGACCGGCTGCATATTTTAAAAGATACACCATGTTCAAAATTGCTCAACCAACTCTACACCATAAAACTGTTTTAAAAATCAGAATATATGTCCGGAGAATTGATTCATTCAGCAGTTAAAAGTGTGTTTAGTTCTCACTGAGAACCCAAGTTTGGTTCCCAACATAATGGCTCCCAGTTATCCATAATTGTAATCCCAGGGGATCTGACACCTCTTCTGGCCTCCTCTAGCACCCACAGACATGGCACAAGCACACATGCACACATGCACACACACATGCACATGCACATACACATACATAACACACACATGTGTGCACACAAGTGCATTTAAAAAATACGTTTTTAAAAAAGAATGTACTGTACTCCTTTCAAGAATGTCATAAACAATGTTGCCATATGTCGTCCTTCAGTGGTTCTATGTTTTGGCACAAGTGCCATTTTGTTCTCAACAAGGTTATATTCATTTCAGCAGCATTAGCAATCTCTAGAAACTCAGTGCCTGGGTCTACTTCACTTTGTTTTCTACCCTTATTTATCCTGAAATTAAAAATTGTTTAATGACTCTATGAAATTAAATTATTCACATTTTCTTTCATAATTCCTCCTTTTATACAGTGTACAAAGGCTTTTACCTACCCTAAAATTATTTTTCAAAAGATACTTTCTTCTAAAAACCTTTGATCCACCTGCACTTTAATTTAATGTGAGGCTTTACACAAGTATACAAACTTTTTTTCTTCCCTAAATATTTTCAGGAGCTGCAACTTTAAGGGCAGGTTTCGTGCAGTGAATAATGCTTTATGATGTAAATTTGTTTTTTTCCTGTATTTTAATGCTAGAAATTCTACTATTCCAAAAATTGTTGTTATTTACTCTCTATTAAAATAAAAAAAAAAATCCCAAGGGGTGAAATATCTCACAGCTTGGCAGTCACTTAGCATGTTATCTGGGAATGATGCTAGGTGTGTAAAGTAGATTTTGGAGTTAGAAGGTAGATGATCCAGGCTTTCTGGAGGGAAAGGAACACTGGATTGATGATCAGGTACTGATGAAGTGTGAAGCCACGGGCAGACAATGCTGAGCACAGGTGAGGTCCTATGTGACCTTTCAGAGGCTCTGACATTCTCTAGTCATGTGATGGAGTAGAGCATCATGGGAATGTTGAACATGGCAGAAGCCTGCAGATCTGGCTTGAGGTTATGGATGTGTTGGATCTCTATCTGGGGACAAAAGGAAAAGAATCTATATGTGACCAACTGAGGAATAACAATGAGGCCCTGTCTTAGTCAGGGTTTTTATTCTGCACAAACATCATGACCAAGAAGCAAGTTGGGGGGGAAAGGATTTATTCAGCTTACACTTCCACATTGCTGTTCATCACCAAAGGAAGTCAGGACTGGAACTCAAGCAGGGCAGGCATTTGGAGACAGGAGCTGATGCAGAGGCCATGGAGGGATGTTTCTTACTGACTTGCTCCCCTGGCTTGCTCAGCTTGCTCTCTTATAGAACCCAAGACCACCAGCCCAGGAATGGCATCGCCCACAATGGGCTGGGTCCTCCCCCTTGATCACTAATTGAGAAAATGCCTTACAGCTGGGTCTTATGAAGGCATTTCCTCAACTGAGGCTTCTTTTTCTGTGCTAACTCCAGTTTGTGTCAAGTTGACACCCAAAACCAGCCAGTCCAGGCCCTGCATAGAGATTTGGAGATCATCAAAAGAGATCTGAGAAACACTTATGGAAAGGCCGTGGAATAAGAGGGTACCTTGGATGTCTAGCTTGTGGTGAGTAATGGATGGTGCCATCCTACTGCGATGGGAAAATACAATGATAATTAGTGAATACCCTTCCCAGGAAATATAAAGTAACTCACGCAGGCCACAGAATGACTAAAATAGAGCTTATGACACCATGTGTTGGCAAAGGTGAGGAGATGGGAAACATCATCCCTTGCTGTTGGGAGTGTAAGTTGACAAAACCCTTTGTAAAAGTGTCTAGGCATAAATGCAAAGGGCGACTCTGACACTCCCACTGCTAGACAAGTAACTAACAGAAACGTGTCCTCCTGGTCTCCAAAATGACGTGTCCAAGAACAACGAATGGCGTCTGTTACCTTCGTGTTTAAAACAGCCAAAAAAAAAAAAAAAAAATCCATCAGCAATAGGTCAGAGAATCAAACCGCGGTTTATTAGCGTAAGTGTTCGTGTAATAACATGTCACAGATTTTTAAGGACTAACATGCTACGGCTATGGAAAACATGAATGGATCCTATAAATATATTGTGCTAAAGAGGCAAACACAGAAAGCACACACTATCTGGTTCCACATCTATAAAATTTAAAGCAATACAAATTGATCTGTGGTATGAGGGGTCTAGACCGTGTCACATCTTGAATGGTATGATAGTGGTTGGAAAACAGTGCAGGAAGGGTAGCAATTTTTATCCTGTGTCTTATGTGGGTTCTACACAGGTGCGGATATCTTTCTGGAAATTCACCAAAATGTTTCCTTAAGACCTGGGCATTTTTCCACTATGTCTGTGGTGCATGAAAAAAAAAAAAAAAAAAGCTTAGCAAATTCCTATGGGTAGAAGGGCACATAGAGACTAGTTCAGCTCAGGTATGCTGGGAATTGAAATAGACAAGAATCCAGCGATCACTGAGAAGACACACCTGGGTCTCAGGACAGAAGAACCAGCCAGCAGGAACGGAAATGTAGCTACACTGATGGAGGACAGTGAGTGACAGCAGTGGGCATTGGACATAATCCTGGAGGACGGCAGCACTGTGAGGCTAAGCAGGAAATACATCCGGAAGAAGACTTGGAAAGAAAGAGTCGAAATGTAAAACAAAGAGCGGGAAGTTCTGCAGGAATCAAGGGAGTTAAATCCCCAGGAGAAATGTCCTTAGCAAAATCAGAAGCAAAGAGGGTTCCGAAGATGAGATTGCCTCTTGGCGTTGATGATGGAGGCAGGTCATGGCTTACGTCAGCCAGAGTGGTCTCTACAGCACGGACATAGCCTGGGTGGCTTTCAGCTGGTTTCAGTGTCGACATCCGAGAACCGCCTTAGGGCATTGTGGGTCAATCTTGCTAGGGTTTCTGATGAGTTTCAAGTTTATAGTCCCAACCACATCTCAAGAAACTCTCTGTTAGGATGCAGCGTGTGCCTCCTGTGAAGACTCTAGCTTCTCAGATTGCATAAGTCAGCCTGGGTCTGCAATCCAGTTTACGTGGTTCATTAAAGTGAATAGGGCATCAACACCCGTCTGGTACGATTAAATGTGCGAGCATAGAACAATGCAAACCTGTTGCTATGGTTTCCCTCCACCTGGTCTAGGTGTGGAGTCCACAACAGGCTTGCACAGGAAGACAAATGCAAAATTAAAGGGACAGGACCCGGAAATGGTGCGCGATGCCTGAAGATACTTCTGGGCCTTGAAAAACTTGTAATTTTTATACCGATAATGACTAAAACAATATTTATTATGCCCCAAGAAAATATCAAATATCTGATGAGGAGTCTCAGAGATAGCCCAGAACCGCATACTTCCATGAGGCAAAATGTATGGTATCTCTAGGATAAAGAACCAAGTAATGCGCTGATAAACCAGATGGGTTATATTTAGAAACTGGCATAAAGGAAGTGTTAGAGGTAGCCAGTTATATTTTCATAACTCCTACGGGAACAAACGAAGCCACAAGCACCATGAAAGATGAGGTAGGCCTTAAAAAGGAATGGTTTAAAGTCCATAAAGCATTTCCTTAGTAAATAAAGATATTACCACAAAACAATGCTACAGCGAAGGAAGGGCTGCCATGCAAGGTCCCATTATGAAGCCGCATGACCCAGTTATGACGGCCAGAGCGTCTGGTGTGCCAGCATTGACTGGTGCCTGGTGCTTACAGAAAGTTAAGGGTGGAGAAGACAGCAAGAGTCAGGAAGTTAGAAGGAGTTACAGCCATGTTTGTATCTATTGATCCATAGCCTCTGCAAAGGTGATTCTGTTCTCACACGAAGAAGATAGAGCTGGGACTAAACTGGGAAGGTAACTGTGTTGGCACAAGGCTAGCTTGATGCGCCAAGCCAATGGCATGGAAAAAATCACCACGTGGTACCGTGTGGCACCATGGGACACAGGCTGGCAAGGCATCTATTTGATCTGTTTTCTCTCACGCGTGGCAATATTGCCCCACGGCATTCTAAGTCTCCTCACAGCGAGGTTTGGTTACAGGATTCGATTGTGGCCAAATGAGGATGAGTGGATACAATCTGTGACTCTCCTTTCTTGGCTCTGGGACAAAGAGATGGAAGGCAAGTGTTTCAAATCAATGCTCAGAGGAGGGATGTCCTGGTATTTAGGAATGCCTGTTTGGGTTCTGACCAGAGTGAAACATACAGAAATTGTACACACACACACACACACACACAGTCAGACATATACGTTCACACAGATAGTCACACACAATCACACACACATTCACATATACTCTCACATACATACACTTATACACTCATATATATACACTTGCTCTCATATGTGTATATATATATATATTCTCTCACATATACACTCGTACACACACAGTCACACACGTTTATACTCACACACATATTTACACACTCACACACACTCACATACACTCACATATATATACTCACACACACATACACTCATATGCACTCACACACATATACTCATACACACAGTCACACACATTCACATTCACACACATATTCACAAGCCCACACTCACATTCGCACACACACACACACACACACACACACACACACACACACACACAATTTCTTTTTTATTCAATGCCTGAGATTTAAAGATGCATCAGTCTGTTTTCTACCCTATGGCAAACTGTTTAAGGCTGAGTAGCCTGAGGGGGGGGTGGGAATTACTCGGTTCACATTTTGAAGGCTACAGGTCAAGGTTACACAGCCCATCAGTTCAGCCCTCACTGAGGGCTTCATAGCCTTCACGCTTCATAGCCTTCATAGCCATCACCATGCCTATATGGAAGAGATCACATGGCCAGACAGGAAGGCAAAGAAATTTAAGGACCAGGCTTCCTCTCTCATCAGAACTAAGCATCCTTCTTGTGGATATAAGATCGCTCCCTTCCAAGGTCAACAGCTTCATGACCTCAGGATAGCATCATAGGCCTCCCTTGTAAAGATACCGCCATCTGCAACACAGTCACAGGGGCCAGCTTCTAAGCTCCCAGCACTTGAAACTTGTGGAGAATGCACTCAACTGTAGAGGGTGTTTACCTGGTACAGCCATCAGGTAACCTTGAGAGGCTTCAATGCTGTCACACCAAGCAGCTCTGGGATTAATATCAACAGCCGTTAATTAAGAGGACAGCCAGGTCAAGTTGATGAGAGCTAATGTTAGCACTCAGGATAGAGATCACCCTTAACTACTTCTGGGAAGTCCTTCTGACAAAGTGGAGCATGAGGATCGTGATGAGGAAATGCAAGTGGAAGTAAATACGGCAGGCTCAACAAATGAAGAAAGTCGACCTGATAACCTTGTTTCTGCAAAAGATGTCTTCCCATCAAAATGGGATACTGATTAGACTCAAAGAAGCAGTGATACTGATAGCTTAACTAATTATTAGTGAAAACGTATAACACTCTATCTAAAATATGGGAAGGTTAAAGCAGCATTGGTAAAGGAACTTGGGGGATGGGTAAATTCTAGCCAGGCAATTGCTTAACTAAAAGATTAGTACTGACATCACACATGCACTTGTGTACATGCAGGAACACACATGTGTGCACCCATATGCATGTGCACACACATACATACATACATACATACATACATACATACACACACATACATGTGTACACTACACAAATTAGGCAGGACAACATTAGGTTTTTAGTGTAATGGATAGTCCTTTGGCTTTTGTCTCTTTGGGGGATTGGTTACAAATGGAGTGACTACGGGACCTGCACTGCTGAGGGCAGGGTCTATTTGTGACTTCCTTCTCTGTCCACTCATTAATGGTGTCCCCTTTCTTCCTTCAGAGTGCTCTAGTTTAAGTGATAAATTACACCCTCTGACCAGGATCTCAGGGCAAACAAACCCTCCACTCCCAACACCCGACACTCACATCACTCACTGATACCTCTAATGATGCCCAGAAATTCGGCTGGTGAGGCACAGAATGCTTTCCTGCCCTTTAGCGCTATCTGACATTTATTCTGTTACAATTTCATGTGGGTTTCCTGCAGAGCCCTCTGCCCCCAGGCTCTGGAGCTGTAAAGGAATAGAAGCCGGTTTCTCTTGCAAGCGGGTGGCCTGCCCTATTGCTACAAACACAGACTAGACCTAATGACCAGCACCATGTTCGAGATGTGCAATTATTCCCACAAATCAGGAAGACAAATGAATAACTTTAAAGTAAAAACTATTATTTTAAGTACTTACCTCCAGTTTTTCTTTAAGAGTGGGGTGTGTAATTCTGCATGATACATACTGCAAGTGAATTAGGGAAGCGGGCATTTTACAAGCAGCATGTGCTGGAGGGCGCACGCAACAGCATATCCTTTCAGTGTGCGATCTCTCCTGTTGTTTTACTGAGCAGATTTGAAGATGTTTCCACAAATGCGTGAGAATGGAGTGATGATAAAAGTCATTTGATTTTTTTTTCTCATGGTGACATTTCCTGATGACTGTGGCCGTGGTTCTCAAACCGGCCTTCCCATAGCCCTTAGGAACTTGAATAGAATACAGTATATCATTTTAGAGATTCAGCCTTACTTTCTGTCTGTAAGTCCAAGTTTTTGCATTTGAGTGAACATAGATAGCTCATTAAACAGCACGTGAGACGCAAGTGAGTGTGTAAGACAAAAGAATCCTTCTGGTTTCTGGAGGGACATGTTGTGATTCTCCCTGTGACTTCTAAATTCAAGGGTGCAAAATTGGAAAAGTTGTTGTTCTCTGTAGAACACATGGGGGGGGGGTCATCACAAGCCTGTCATGTTCACAGTCATGTTCACTGTCATGATCTCCAGCTTCATGAGCTGGAACAGAGCTGTGTTAAGAGGCCCAGCCATGCACTGACCCTAAAAACCTCACATAAAAAAATGGAGGTGGTATCAGTTAAATTGTCTTATTTTGAGTATGAAGGGATGTGCCATTAGGATTGCCTTCCAGATACTTGGCTCATAGCAAGCACTTCTGATTACATATCATCATTATTTCCTTAACTGGGACATTGCAATCACATGGTCTGTGGATTTTGTACTAAAAGAGACATGGAGACTTCTAGTGATCCTGGGGGAGTAAAGCAACACCAAATCCTGGAATGCAACTGTAGTGGTTTGAATATGCTTGGCCCAGGGAGTGGCACCATTGGGAGGTGTGACCTTGTTGGAGTGGGTGTGGCCTTGTTGGAGGAAATGTGTCACTGTAGGTGTGAGCTTTAAGACCCTAGCTGCCTGGAAGCCAGTCTTTACCTAGCAGCCATCAGATGAAGATGTAGAACTCTCAGCACCTCCTGCGCCATTCGTGCCTGGATGCTGCCATGCTCCCGCCTTGATGATAATGGACTGAACCTCTGAACCTGTAAGCCAGCCCCAATTAAATGTTGTTCTTATAAGTGTTGCCTTGGTCATGGTGTCTGTTCACAGCAGTAAAACCCTGACTAAGACAGCTATACTGGAAGATGACAGCACTGGGGGTTTTAGCTTGAGGAAAACAATGCAAAATTTGACAATAGCATTAAAATCTAAGAATTATTATGAAGAGCATGCATCCAGGTCGCCTTCTACTTCTCCATGGATAGACATGGGTGAACGTCACAGCAAGACACTTTTGCGTGATACACAAAGGAGGGACATGCAGGGGAGGGTGTGGATACGGAAGCCTATTGCCTCCAAGGACAACTTAGCTAATTTAGGTGAAGAGCTTTGTCCTAGCTGACATTCTAAAACCCAGTCCCAGCTACACTTTTAAACAAGCTTAGGAATACATCTTTTATCAACTTACATATAACACATAAGATACATGAACCCAGCCACATGGACATGTTTCTAAAAATTAATGTGATATGTAGTTTGGAGAATAGTCTTCTGTTACTAGTGAGGCTAGCAATGGTAGTGACAATAGATAACGTTTACCGAGTTTGAGAGATGGCTTAGCATTGACACAGCCCGGGCTGCTCTTCAGCAGACCTGGGTTTGGTACCCAGCACTCACACTTTGGTTTTACAATGTCATGCAATTCCAGTTCCAGAGGATCCAGTGGCCTCTTCTGGCTTCCAAGGGCACCAGCCAGGCTAGTGGCGGATGTAGGCATACGTGTGGGCCAAGCACCCATATGCATAAAAACAAAAGTAGCCGTAGGTATTTATCAAGTAATGCTGCGAAGAAGACTGGACTCTGCATGATACGACTCTCTTGGTGACTCCTCTGCACTTGATTACATAAATTGAGTCAGGGCATGCCTTCGATCTTTGACTTTAAATCTACATATGAGCAAGTGATCTAGAACATTCTACCCTACCACACGCTATACAGTCTTGCACGCCCAGCCCTGGTTGCTCCTAGAACGGTCGCCCAGCTCTTCATGGGTTTTGCTTTTCCTCTGATGGAGCAATAGTTATGCATGGCACTTTGTCTACAAGACTGAATGAGATCAACTGCGAAGTCTTCAACGGGGAGTTCCCTTTTTCTATACCCCACACTCCTTTGACATTTTTCAAGGAACTAACTGTGACTGACGTTTATGTGTTGGTTTCCTTGGCTGCTTACTCTCCCCTTCCCTGCATTGTTAACAGCAATCACTTCTACTTTGGGCAAATAATCCTCCTCCCATTGTGCCCAGTTTTAATGGAGCCATCTATGGAGACACAATACCTTTCTCTTCCTTACTAGACATGTGGGACTTGAGCTAGGCATTTTCTTCCCAGGGCTTTGAACCAGAACAGAATATAAAAACAAAGGGATTGTACTCGATTTATTCTGGTGTCAGTGACAAGAGAAACTTGTCTGTTCTCTCTTGTTTTGGATATTAAGTCTACATGTTTTCCTCTGGCCCTAGCTGCTCACTCTAGGCTTTCTTTGAACTACCTGACAGCATTGCCAGAAGATTTGCAGACACCTTAGCTGAAGCGCGCTAACTGTTACAGGGGTAAAAGTTCTCTCTTGGTGTGGTCTGCTCCGCAAAGCACAGAACTTAGTTCACTGCAGTTGCTTAGGTAGGGGATGGTTATCCAATAGATAATTGATTGTTATAGATTGAAATATGATCAGTGCAGGCATTTCATAAGCAGATAGGTGTATCAGAATTCTAGTAAAGCCATAGAAACGCTAATTTGTGGATATTAATAATTGCGTGTTGACATAAACATTTGTGTGTGTATTTGTGCATGTGTGTGAATATAGATATGTGCATATGTGTGTATGTGGGTATGTGTGCATGTATTTACTCAACAATTATAGTAATTATTACTATATTAACAATTAACATTGTTAATTTTACATATATATATATATTACCATGTTAACATAACATGTTACCTGGTTACATGGCCTGGCTACATTTTCCTTCTGTCTTTGAGAGGAGCAACCATAGAACAAGTCCCACCAAAATGCCACACAGAGGCTAACTGAACCATTCTCACTTCTAGGAGTCCCATCACTTCCTGACCAAGAAGGCCATCCTAAGGGGAGTTAAACCCGGCTTTGAGCCAGGATAAAGAGTCACACAGGAAGTCAGTCCTGTTTTTACATATGAAATGTTTTAGTACAGTTGTGCAAATAAGTGTGCATTAGCCAGGGCTGGAAAGGAATGAGGCCAGGGCTCCATGAAATCAGGAAGGGGGTCAGCCAGGACATAGAACTAGGGATCCATTACCCACGCCAGCCCCACCCCTACCCAAGTTTAGCAGCATGAATCCTCATGTCAGGGAGGGAACTGGACCCCACTGACGTTTAAAAGCTCTCTATGCTGCTGCCGTGACCAGTTATTCTAGTTAAAAGTCTCAAAATCAGTTCCTCTAAGAGGCAATGCAAGTGTAGAAAATGGCGTCTAAACAGTCTGCTCAGAACAAAACAAAACAAGACCTACCCCATTTAGTCTACAAAAGGAATTTTCCATCAGTGAGCATTCCATGACAGCCTGATAGGTGTGTACAAATGATTGTGCTAGGTGCCCAGAAGGATAAGCAAACATGCAAGGAAAGGCCAGTCTGCAGGAACCTTTAAGTAGCTTGTTGCTGGTTAGGAAGGGTGTTAGTCCACACTGCACTAAGGCTAACTTAATAACTACGAAGGATGCTCGGCCACACTGTACTGAGGCTAACTTAGTGAGATGTCTCGAGTCATTAAGAAAGTCAGTAACAAATGCCAATATTCAGAGAGCACTTAGTCCTTTAGTCATTCAGCAGTGGCACTGGCTAAGCTCTCGGCCAGCTTTTGTACGAGACGCCTGGGACTTGACCATGACTAGCAAGGTCTGTGAGGCTCAGAGGACACTCGGAGATGACTTAAACCTCCTACTTAGTTTTCTCAGGTCAGATCTGCAAACACAGATCTCCTGTAGTCACAGTGCCATTCTGAAAAAACAAATATAAGGGGACACACACATACACTTATATATACACATATGTACATGGGAATATGCACACACATACACATAAATACACACATATACATGCAGGCACACACATACACACATACATATGCATATATACACATTATATATACACATATATATGCAAATACATACATATACACATATGTACATATATGTATATGTATACACATGGACACATGCACACATATGCATACACATATAAATATATGTACACATATATGCACATACATATGCATACATGTACATGCATAAAGACATATATACATGCAAATATGTACATGCACATATGTACATGTATGCATATGCACACACATGAACACACACACATGAACACACACACACACACTGCCTTCACACAATCCTCTGCCCCACGGGGTCCTCTTCTTCATAACTAACTCAATTTGGGAGCATCTCTAAGTAGCAGGATGCAGCCTCACATAATCTAAAGCAACCCAGAGAGATTGCAGTTTATATAAATAAGCAGTCCGATCTACCACAGGTACCACACAAGTACTTAGTATTTCTATCCACCAACTACCCAAGTGGGGAGATTTATGAAGATCGGGCATTATAGCCTGTAGAGAAATAGAGAAACCACAGTGCAGAAATCCAGGCTGAATGTTTACCTCTAATTGTTTCAAAGTAAGCACTGTCGCTCCAGTGAAATAGATGCGTGGGCGGCTACAGAGCTTAGCACGGGAGGAAACACAGCATCCTGAAAAGGTAACACCCATGAAGACTTTAACTGCATTGTCCCATTTCGGAAGCACTCTCTGGACCACATTCAAGATGCTCTTAGCCCTCGTTAGGCTGAAGATTGGGAGCTAATGTGACCTTTGTCTAAGGGAGATTCTTTACCAAAAATGTTCTTCCAAGGGTCTGCGACCTCTGCCGTCATACAATTCCCTAAGGAATTTGTAATCCGATAAAGGTTAAGGACAAAGACAAACAAACCCTACGGGCATAATCCCGATATAAAATTCCAATTCGCCTTGTCAGTAAGAGGCAAACCAAGTGCTCAGGTCACAGAAACATGAGCTTACTTAATAATGGAAAACTGGGAATGTATTTGTTTCTCGGGGCTATTTTATGGGTAAAATGAAATAAGGTTAGAAAGGCACTTAATTACGACGCTTAAAAATTTGATAGGTAGGGAAAATTATTTCTTTAAAAACATTGTATTCACTTTCTCCGAAGTCCAGGGGACTGAACCTGGGTCGGATGAGGCCTCTAGCACTGAGCTGGGTCCCCGGCCGGCTGATGTCTTGGATGTTGTCATTTCTCTGGTTCTCACTGACGTGCTTCCTTGTGTCAATTGCATGTAGAATAACATGACTATGTCTCCCCTGGTGGGCATTCTTTTAGATCTCAAGGATGTCTATACAAAGTACAGGCACAATGAATGATCAAAAAGAATGTGGAGGAAACTTCTCCTGGTAACTCGCTCCACACAGAGAGATAAGGGGAAAGTCCTATATCCTAATGATAGGACTTTATAAGATTATCCTTTGCCTGGCTTTTGACTAAGGCCCAAAGAAGAGACAGCCTTGAATGGAAGATTCCACTAGCTTGTATACACCTCGGACTCATGCATTTTGTATACGCTCTCATCCTTAAATCTCTTTAGGTCCTGGCCTCAGGTTACACTTTGGACAATTTAAACAGACAAGCAACTACCATCATAGGCAGATGAGAGATGTCCACAGTGAAGATATTGCCAAAATTATGTCTTAAGTCCGATCTTTCTTACCCAGGATCACCTTGGCCACATAACCTGATGGCAGACTGT
Source organism: Rattus rattus (assembly GCF_011064425.1). NCBI lineage: Eukaryota > Metazoa > Chordata > Mammalia > Rodentia > Muridae > Rattus > Rattus rattus. The sequence continues at coordinate 16,146,319 of NC_046171.1, read as the reverse complement.
ACTTAATGATGGTTGGGACGCTATGCCACCCACCTTGCGCTGCCCTTAGAGCCTTAGAGCCGGGTCCTTTGTTATGAGAATTGGCCCTAATGGATGGGTTTAAGTCAGCTGTTCCTTTGTTATTGGAGAGGACCCTAATGTCTTGTCAATCCTAGTGAGCAAACGTTTGTCACCTGGCACCCTAATTTTTGCTTATCTCAAACGGACCCGGTTAGCAAACTACTTATTCATCTTTGGGGTATTGGGTGGGCAGCACTCCCTTAGCTAAATTCCACTCAGTGTGATTTAATGTCTCTCAAATCTATTAATAAGTCCTTGATAATATCAGTTCGATTGCTTTTTCTTCGACATCAAGCTGAGGGATGACCAGCAGCAACACTGACACATTACCTGCGATTGTGGGGCTCCCCAAATCAACAGTTAGCTTGTATCTGTGGAGCATCTCCCTAGTATACCTAACTTGAGAAGATACAGGAGAAGTATAAAACATAACCTTTACCATTGAATTATTATCATTCTAGAACAAATTAAATGGATTACTCCTCACATTGCAGATGTCTCTCCCCCCACTGATTTTATGTGGGTTTTTTTTTTTTAATGTGCTTTCTGCATGTTCCCATCTTCGGCTATGGCTAGAAGACTCAGGAAATGAAACCACACACACAAACTCCTACCAGGCAATTTACCGCTGATTATTGCTGTGTGGCAAGCTTCATGATTAGGGTCAGGTAGACATCCATTTACCTGATGCGGGGAGCTCAATTAGATTCCCAATGATCCTATTTTATAGACAAAATTAAAACAGCACCGAGGGTGTGAATCACTCGCCCAACTCTGCCTCAGGCTCCAGAGCCTGTGTTCCCGCCACACAGACTCCCATAAACCCTTTTTAACTTTATTATTAATCCCTTACAGCAAAATAAATAAAAGGGGACAATACGGAAGTAGGATGCATATAAATTGCTTAATTAGTGGGGATTTATTCCACAAATATTTGTTGGGCACAGATTATTTGCCAAGCTAGGCTGCAAAAGAATAAGACCAGTATCCCGGCAAAAGTCACAAAGGATGCTCCTTGCTTCCCTTCACCACAGATAATGCCCTTCTGTGTCCAAAGGCTTCTAGGGAGCAAGAGACGTCAACTGTTTCTTCTGCTATTGGTCCATCTTCTAGATCTTTTGGGATTGCTACTCAGACCAGTTCTCTTGACTTCTGTAAGGGTCTAAAGATTATCTCAAGAGAGGGAGGTTTACCTCACCTTGACTGGTAATTCTCATCCAGTAACAAACCACGGGAACTTGTGCTTCGAATGGCCTATTGAAGTATGAGTGAAAGCCATTTCTTCTTTTAACTTAAAAATCTTTTGGTTCTTCCCCAAGCCAGAGGCATGAATCTTAGAGGCGAGACATTTGAGTAATTGCCAAGGTAGTTTATTACCACTCCTTTTACTGGGTGTGACCTATAGCCTTCAGTTGAACCTAGAATATGTCTTGTCTAAGGGTCTTCAAGTTGACAGCAAGTGGGGCATCAGCAACAGATACTCCAGATGCACCCACTCTCAAACAGGAAGGAGCTATATGTTCTCAAAGGTGAGTGTCTTCACTACCCTGTATTATACAGAGATGCCATGGATATAAACAGCACCACCTCCTAACCACATCCACGTTGTCTACCCCGTTCACCTCTCATGGGTCTATCTGCACATTAGACTCTCCTACATCCATGTCTGAGGCAGACATTGTGACTGCAGCGACGGAGAAGTCCTCACACAACCAAACACCTTGTGTTCTGGAACCTGAATTAATTAGCCTTTTCTGTGTGGCAGGCATGCGGTGCCACACTGTGTCCTTGAAATATCGCTCACCTCTCAGTGAAGCGTAATTTCGTGAGGGTGACAGTGTAGGCCCAGAAAAGAAGGTCATTCCCAGGTCACCCAGGTTTTGGGTAGTAGAACCGTGAACAGTGATGGAAGATCACAGAGGCCCTGTCCTACTCTGAAGTTTATTTGCCTTCTTTGAACTGTCTCAGCTTAGTCACAATTTCTGAGCGAGATGATGCAGGGAAGAGAAGTAAAAGGCATGCAAAATCATAATTAGCAGGAGTAAAAAAACTGTGCATTATTATTTTTATGTTGAGCCTGTTTTTGCAAATGTTTCATTATAAGAGCATTTCAGTTGATAAAAATTCAGAGATGCACATTTGCTAGTTGAAGCAAGAAAATGTCAATAATCCCACGTTGTTTTATTAATTTAGACATGGCTCAGGCAAGTGCAGCTGGCAATGCTATTCTTAGAGCTCGAAGGGATGACAGGAAAAAAAAAATACTTCTGTGAACAGACAGACTCAGTCAGATTTGGGAGATACTCCTCCACTTCCAAATCCCTAGTCAACCCGGTCCTCTCTCTGCCCTCCACAAATCATCCACTGGAAACGGTGCTGTAGAGATGAAAGCGAGAATGGAATTAATCAAAATAAGATGAGGGACCGGTAGTCTATCACAGGTGGCAGCTTGATTAATGAAAGCCAGAAATCAGCTCGCATAATTTGGGAAATCAACGAGACTCAGGCAAAAAAAAAAAAAAAAAAAAAAAAAAAAGCAAAACAACCAGAAATGTCTAGCTTTTCTAGGAAAAAAAAACAAAAACTTCCTTTGTGTTTCTTTGGGCCTTAGACCTGGTGATGTCATGGTCCTTCACAAGCAATTTCTGTTACTCGTGTTCCCGCTGTCGAGAAATCAATAGAGGCATTAAAGGAAGCTTCCCCGTGGGCTAACCGGGACTGGGAGCAAAGAAAGGGAGCTTCCTGGTGGGCTAACCAGAAGTTGGAGCAAAGAAACCAGCCACAGTGCTTACAATATTTCCAGTAATTGATGCCTCCAAGGAAGATCGAGCAGGCCTTCGTGCGGTTGTTGCAATCAACCTGGTGGTAGACATCTGTAGCGTCTGTCCAATCAGAGTGGCCCTTTCTCTGAGAATTCCGGAAATGCGGCCCAGAAGCCATGTTGGTTCTGTGTTGTTTCCTGTCTCCTCGCCGCCCTGATTGATGGGAACCTAAGGGCTACCCACCCTAAACAGGGTCCATCAGATTCTCTGAGTTGAGACTTGCCTTGTGATCTGAAGACCTACTCAGTATTTAAGTTAGAAGCAGCGACGGAAGGATGGGCAAAAGCATTATCATCAGAGAGGAGAGTAAAATGTGGGTGTGAGAACTGGTCCCGTGTCTACTCTGGTTGCTACCAACTTTCCAGTTCCTACTTCCATGCCCCTGCCTTTAAGTTGAATAGAGCACCCTTGAATCTAATTATTGAATTCTTTCACGGGACATTTTCTTTGTCAGTGTTTTGCAGAGGTGTCTGCTGGTTCTCACTGAGATGTCTGTCTTGCCATGGCTCACTTCTCCCGTGTCTTTGCCTATTTCTCAGCCTACACTGCCTCCCCATCCCTTTCCCAACAAATCTTACCTCCTCTTTGGTCTCAGTTAATATTTAACTGCATCTAAATCGATATCCCTATACCATACCTCTTGGCTGATCCTGCCGAGGATCTCAAACTAATTTACATACATTGTCCTCTTCCTTCTCTGAAAGCATCTCCTTCCCGTATGGGATTCCACTCTTGCTGATCTCCCAAGCTTCGGATTGCAGAATTGCTTTTCAGGCTTTTCCTCTACTTGCAACTCATTCGGTGGTGGTTGCCTCACAATCGAATGAGTCTCTGTAGTTTTCCAAGAACGTGCCCTCTTATGCTAGAACCATCCTTAACGTCTGTCAAGCATCCTCTACATTCTACCAGAATTATTTGTAGACACACACTAGCTGAGGTTATTCATACACTAAACCAAATACTCAATAAAAAAAACCCCAAAAGGTCAGTGGATTCATATGCCTTACAAAGACCATGATTCTCTATTTATTACAGAAGTCCTGGTAGACTTTGCCTTCAAATTACCTTTATAGTTTCATTTCCCACTCTATTTAGTGCACTTATCACACCATCTACAAGTCATTTCTCAGGTACTTTGTGGCATTCATTAATTCACCCACTCACTGATCCATCCATCCACCTATCTATCCATCCATCTATCATCCATCTACCCATGTATCCATCTACTCATCAATCTACCCATCCACCCATCCGTCCATCCATCCATCTACCCATCAATAAATCCATCCATCTACCCATCAATCTACCCATCCATCCATCCATCCATCCATCCATCCATCCACCCACATATTCATCCATCCATCCATCCATCCATCTACCCATCAATAAATCCATCCATCTACACATACATCTGCCCACCCATCCATCCATCCACCCATCCATCCATCCATCCTCCATTCATCTGCTCATTAATTCAATATTTATTTGCAAGGCACCAAAATTGCAGCCATGACCTGGACCTGGTGATCCTTTGAAAGAGATTTCCATCTAAGAGGAGAAACTGGTAATTCCATTGTTATCCACATAAAATACTGAATTAATGGCCTGCTTGCCACCAGCAGGATTGGGAGAACCCATGGGGTGGTGGGAGCTGATTCTCTGGTGACCTTTCAAAATGGCCTGAGTCACTAGCCAGTAAAGGAAGTGACCCACTAGGATACTTGTTCTGTTTCTTATTGATGGCAGGAAGTTACATCCTCCTGGAAAGGGTAGGTTAGCAGAGGCAACAGAAGGGTAGGGGGTGAGGGTGGGCATACAGAAGAAACATGATTTTAAATCGTTTTAAGAAATCAATTTATTTTATAATGTCCAAAATTTACTCTCCAG